>NW_006399846.1:5233449-5261782 GCF_000299155.1 Elephantulus edwardii | reverse complement strand
TTTGTCACTGGCACTGGGTTCAGGGTCAATTCTGGAGTAAAACTCAGTGTTAAGGTTACCTATAGGAAAGGGAGCAAACCTAGAGAGAACAAACCTGTGAGTTACAAATAGAAGGGCTTTGAGGGTGTTGCTTTCAGGTTTACTGGGGGGAAGGGTGGCAGAAGGTGGCCTAGATAACATTCTCTGGATACCCTAGGCATTCTTTTTTTTTTTTTCCTTCCCCATCCAGGGGTCAGATGGCACAATCTGGGGACTGAGGAGCTCACCCTGAGGGCTGCGATGGCTCTCCCCGAGCTGGGGGCCGAGGGCAGGCCGCCGACTTAGGACTCTTAATGCTCATCCCTGCTATTCATAGTTTTTAAAAAGTCTCCTTTCCACTTTCTAGCCAAAGTCAGAATCAAAAGAATGAATTGGAATATTTTCATTTATTTCTTCCTAAGGACTTTAAAATTAGTATGATCTAATTACATCATTATTTTTCAATAAGAGTGTTATTATTGGGTGCTAGTCAACTATAAGTCACAACAGATCTGAACCTTGCCCTCTCCCGCACTTAAGCACCTCCATCATTGATATGCTCAAGCCTATTGTAATAGTCACTGTGTCAATCTACCTTGTTGAGGATATTCCAGTCTTTCTGTACCCTCAATGATCTCTGCTGGCAACATGCCCAGAGTATTTGAGACCAAGTGTCACCATCCTTGCCTCTAAGACATATTTACTTGTTTGGGTTTTTGTTTGTTTGTTTTGGCAGTTGATGGGCTATTCAGTACTTATCTCCAATATCACTATTCAGAAGCATTGGTTCTTCTTCTCTCATCCTTGCTCATTGTTCAACTTTCAGATGCATAGGAAGAAATTGGAAAGGCTGTGGTTTGAATCAAGTGTGCCTTAATCTTTAGACTGACGTGGTTGTTGTTTAGCACTTTGGAGAGGCCCTTCACAGCAAATTTTCCCAATACAGCACCTTTTTTGATTTCTTAACTTCTGTTACTATGGTGTTCATTGTAGATAGCAGTACTGAAAGAAAAACATTCCTAATTTTTCACATATAATATGCCCATGCAAACAACACACAAACGCAACACTCACATAGCACTTAGGAAACTAACACATGAGAAAGTGCAGTAATTAAAAAACTCATATGTGGTACTCATTATTTGTATGAAAATATGATCATTATTCTCATACTGTAGATGGAGAAATTGAGGCTAAAGGACCTGCTCAGTCTTTAAATTACACACAGAAAGTTAAGTGACTTTCAGTTGGGTTTTGTTTTTTTTAAAAGCATCTTTTTGTGTGTGGACTGAGAAAAAGATGAAGAGGGCAGGATAAAGGATTAAGGAGGGTGCTTTAAGCAAAACACCCCATTTTTACTTTATGTGCTCAAGAAATGCAGCCACAGAATGGAAGTTGGAGCTACATTCACATGGACTCTACCTATTTGAGCACCTTGAGTCAAAGTTTGTCTTGGAATGTTTGTTTCTTCACTAGTAAACTGAGCTGTAGTGGCTTAGTGTACAGGAGTTGGGCTGCGAATCAAAAGACAGGGCTTCTCTGACAATTCAAAGGCACCAGTGAACTCAAGGGAAGAGGATGGGCAATCTCCTCTTGTGCAGTTTATAACCTTAGAAAAGTCAGTGGAAGGCCAGCTAGGAATTGGTTCTACTCAAAGACCAGCTATGAATGGGTTCCACCCAAAGGCCAGCTATGAATCGTTTCTACTCGATAGCAATAAGTTTTGAGTTTTTTGGTTTTGTTGCATTTGAGAGCATGAGATAGCTGTAGATTTCTATTTTATCATTGACTTTAAAAATCAGTTTCCCAGGGAGCTCTGGTGGCCTAGCAGTAAGAAGCTGCACTGCAATCCCAGAAGTATGTGGTTCAAATCCACCAGATGCTCTGCTGGAAAAGGAGGGGCAATCTCCTCCTGGACCAGTCGGATATAATTTGACGGTACACAACACAAAATAATAAAATAAAATAAAAATAAGATAAATAATCAGTTTCCCATCAAGAACATCTGAGATTTGTAGATCTTGAAATTTAAGCAGTTTAAAGGAATCTTGCTAAGAGTTGTGGTGGTGCAGTGGTTAAAGTGTTCAGCCTAGAATCAAAAGGTTGGTGCTTTGAAGGCAGCAGCTGCTTCTCTGAGAGAAAACTGTGGTGGTCTGCTTCCGTAAAGATTTACAGACTTGGAAATCCCATCAGGCAGTTCTACTAGGAGTCAGAAGCTTCTTGACAACAGTGGGTTTAAGTTTTGGCCTGTAAGAAAAAGAATTATATACAAAAGCTTGGAAGAACCTCGTCTAGATGAGAGCCCTAAATCTTAAACTCCATAGAGGATGGATGGAATCTGTCTCTGCCCCCTGTGAGAAGCAACTCCAGTCTAGTTACACTTTGGTGAATCTACCAGACGAATTCCAGGCTTATTTCACATAATTCTTAGAACAAAGCAATGAAGCTCTGATAGTCTCCTCTCCAGCATTTTCAACTCATGTTTAAGTTTCTTGAAGTCAAGGACTGTTTCTTGGCAACCCCCGTGGAGCCCAATGCAAGCCTGAGCTCATAAATGTTTCATGAATGAATGTTTGGACACCCATTCATTCATATTATAAAGCATATGTATTCAAGAACTACTTGTTGAATTTATAGCAGAAAGCTTAATGGTTACCATAATTATCATTTATTGAGTCTTATTATGATCTAGCCTTATTTATTATCTTAATCTCACAGCAACCCCACAGGTAAGGATTATTACCCCTATTTTATAATTAAGGAAACTGAGACATCATATAACTTAGTTATTTCCCTAAGGTCAGACAGTAAGAGGCAGAGTCTAATCAAATTAGCTCTAAAGTTTAAAGAGTTCTACAATTCTTTCCAGAACACTACTTTATCTCAGAATCCAGACCCAGGAGAACTTTAATCAGAACATGTCCACCAACTCTCCACCTTCTACCACATGCACCTTCACTTATGCTTTTCAAAGAGAAGAGTGTACTGGGGGAGGAAGGGTGGTCAGGGAGAAAAGTGCAACAATGAATGAATGGAAATCCAAAAAAATTTTTTAAAAAGAGGTGAAAGGAAGCTCTTCTTCCAGCCCAAATAGGCTTTGTCTTCTGCTCCTTCATAATCTCACAAATACCTCAAGTAAATTCTGTCCGTAAACCTAATTAATTACATGAATATAAACATGAGCAAAATTATTTTAGTGGATCTGCAGTATAAAGTTAATTTCTACTAAAAAAAGAAAAACAAAAACAAAAGGTGGCCTGGTAAACAGCATAATCATGCTAAGGAAACTCCTAGGTGGTGAGGAGTATAGCCCGAGAATCAAGGTTTAGGCCCACGCAGAAGGAAGGGAGACCAGGATGCTCTGGTGCTTCTGCCTTTTGCGCCAGACTGCTCTGCAGATAAGCCAACAAGAAGATGCCCTCTGTGGTCTTTTCTGGCCAACAAGACCCTGTGATCATAGGGGAATGAGGGAATGAATGCCAGGTTCCCACCAAGCTCTTGTAATGATGAGGTCTCTTGGGCAATTTTTCTATGATGAAAATATGGCCAGGTTTTTTAAGAGGTTTCAAGAGCCTCAGGCAAAAGATGCTTTGATAACATTGGAATGAGGTCCTCAAAGGTTTTCACCTCCATTATCTCATTGAAGTCTCTGTAGTGCTTCAGGGCTAGGAGGGAGACAGTCATAACAATTCCTATTTTACAGAGGGGAAATTAGAATTTCTGCCCAGAATCTTTGAGGTCAGAAGTTCACTGTTTATTTTCTATTTGGCATGATTATCCTCCATATAAGAAGTTTCTAGCAGAAAGAAAGAATTGAAGTATTTTATTTTACCCTTTCAGCTTGTCTAACATTGATGAGAATTTGGTGCTTCAAAGATGCTGGTAGGTGCTGGGAAAGATAGTTATGATGGAGATGCTGCTGCTGACAGCAGTAACGATGACCATCAACAATGATGATGCTGGTAACAACACGGGCTTTGAAGAACCACTAACAGCACCAAGTTGCTGTTCTAGGTCTGTGAACATGAGCCCCCCCCTAGCTTGAGGCCAAACCACTCCTAATATGTTTTGCAAAAAAATGAAGGAAAGACATAGAGAGAGATCAACATCCATTTAGTCTTTAATCTGGCCTATCATTCTGGGAATCCAGGCAGTTTTCTGAATTGGTCAGTCAATAACTGGTTCCTTAGGGATGTTTGACTTAATCTGGAGCCCTGGACTCCACAGTTCTCTGCTGTGGTGCACAAAGGCATGCTCAGGACCTGCTTGTAGAAAAGACATGAGTAAGAGTACAATTTGGTGGCCAATACTTGATTTTAGTTCCCTTAGGGTTCATATCAGATTCCTTGGGGATAGAGGGTGGTGGGGAAGACAATGACTGAGGAAGGTGGTCCTAAAAACCTGGACATTTGTGTCCAAAGTGGAACTTTTCAAATAGGTAATCTGTAATCTGTATTCTTCTTGGCCGTATAGCCCTGGTGTGTCCACTTACCATACAGAGGTAACTTGTGGTTGCTATGAAGCTGAACACTGTGACACTGACGTGTTAAGTGTGATAATGATTACCCATGGTGGACAGTGTTTGGTGGTGCTCCCCGGTGAAAACAAGCCTGGAAGCAAGAGTGGCGCCCACTTCCATAAATAGCTTGCCTCCAGAAACCCTATGAACCTGGAGAAGGATGAAAGTCACGCACGCAAGTGTCGACTTTCATTCATAGTCTATGACTTTCTTTCATAGGGTCGTTATGAGTCACCTAGGGCTCGATGGCACTTAACAACAACAACCTGTGTTTCAGAGCATCCATTGGACTGACAGAGACTTTGATGTATGCATTCTGTGCTGATGGTTCCTCTTACCCATGTGGTGCTGTCACTCCAAAGATGGGTTGTTCAAATCCACCAGCTACTCTGTGGGAGAAAGACAGACTCCTCCTGTGTGATTTACAGCTTCCAGAAACCCTCTGGCAGGTCAGCTAAAAGTCAGTTCTGACTACATTGGTTTTTTAACTATAGGAAACAGGAGATGTCAACTCCAAAGCAATTAACAGAAACAAACAAGTCCCCAAGAACTCTTTTGTGTCTTTTGCACTCCTAAACGCTATCTCAGCATCTGTGTTTCCTGGTAAACTCAACTGATGTACCTATCTTAAGTTCCAAAGCCATTCATGTATCTAGTGCCTGGACAAAACTAGGACAATTGAGCATATTTCACCTGACAGAACAAAGAAACAAGCCAGTCTGCTGAGCTTAGATGCTAGCAACTCGTACTAAGACTAAACAGTATCAGGTTCCCTTCTAGAGTAGCTAACTGTATTTATAGACCATTCAGGGTACCACATTTTCATCATCCCTTCTCCTAAGACTTTTTGAAATCTAAGCTACTCTGACATTACGGTAAATTATGTTATTCCCTTTTTCTTTGGTTGTCTCATATGTAAACCAGGAGAAATAGCGTGTATTATTAAGGTTCACCTCTCACTTGGCTCAGAGAGGATTCTTTGGTTAAGCCCTGTGTCTAGATTAAGTATTAAGTGTGTTGACCTCCTTGCCCTGGACTGGGTCTTGTTGAAGAAACTAAGACTTAAAGAGGCCAAAAGTATCTGTGGCATATAGGATCATTTAGAAGTCTGATCTACCTCTGAATTATAGCTTTACTCTCTGTTCTGGAACCTGAGTTTTTCTTAGGGTTTGGAAGGAAGAAGCTGGCTTACACACAGGTACACTTAGTTAGCACAGAGGAAATTTCTTGCTGGAGAGGAAACTAGCTCTATCCTAGCATGGAAACAAGAACGTTTGGTTGATCCCTGAGACAAATCTCTCCACGAGATGCAGAATCTCCAGCATGAAGCTCTGCTTTTTGTGATTACAGGGCTGAGGAACTGTCAAGAGCATCAAAGATCAACAGTGCTTTGTTAAGTATTTTTTTTAAATTAAATTAAGAAGTAAATTTTTTAAAGTACACAAGTCAATTAGCCACTAGGGAAATGCCAGTCAAAACTACAGTGAAGTGCCACTTCAGAGCCAGTTGAGTGGTGGTATACAAAAGTCAGACACTAACAGATGTTAGAAAAGAAATGGAAAAATTGGAAATTGAGGAAACACTGTACTAGTTTCTCAAAGGGTTAAATGCAGAGCTACTACTTGGTCCCAAAATCTCACTCCAAGAGAAAGGAAAGCTAAAAGCTTGTGCACAAATTTTTCTAGCAGAACTATTCACAATTGCCAAAAAGTAGGAAAACCCATTTGCTCATATACTGATGAATGGATAAACAAGATGATATATACCCACACAAGATCATATGATTCAAACATAAAAAGGAATGAATTCTTAATACACACCATAACATGGACGAACCACAAAAACACATTAAGATGCCAGTGGCAAAACTACCATAAAGTTTTAACCACAAACTCCAGGGGAGAAAGATGGGCATCTCCTCCCAGGACAATTACTGTTGTCAACTCTGGTCCAACTCAGAACCTTCTTGTGGGCTCTTAAGAACATAAATTTTATGGGAAGAGACTACCCATTTTTCTTCTGCAGAGTGACTAGTAGATTGGACTGTTACCCTTTAGATTAACAGACCAATTAATACTTTATACACTAGACCTTTAGGGCTTCTTCATATGAAATTCCCAGAAACGGCAAATTGATAGACCCAGAAAGTGGTGCATCAGGGCAGGAGAAGAAGCAGAAATTGAAGATGGTAGTTAAAGGGTAATTTATGTGTTGTGGTGTCAACTCTAACTCTTAGCAATGCTATGAACAGATCTGAACCTTGCCCTGGTCGGCACCATCTTCACAATCTCTGATATTCTTGAGCCCACTGTTGCAGACATAGTCAATCCATCTTGTTGAATGTCTGTCTGTCTTCTTTCTTTCTTTCTTTCTTTCACCTTCCACCTTTCCCAGCTTTTTGCAAAAATTGGTCTCTCCAGACAATATGCCCAAAGTATTATGAGATGAAGCTTCACCATCCTTGCCTCCAAAAAGCACCCTGACAATAACATTACATATATTTCTAAAGGTACTACAAATCACTATTAAATTGTGTACACTAAAAGGATACGTATATACTCTATGGTAAAAGTGATCCAACAAAGTGTTAGAAATTAGCGAACAATATCATTAATATCACATGCAAGCAAGATTCTGCTGAAAATTATCCAAAAACGATTGTAAAAGCACATCAACAGAGACCTGCCAGGTAGGTATCCTGGGTTTAGAAGAGGTTGTGGTACTAGGGATATTATAGCTAATGTTAGATGGATTTTGGAAGAAAGCAAAGAGTACCAGAGGAATAGTTATCTGTGTTTCATTGACTATGCAAAGGCATCTGACTGTGTGGATCACAATAAACTGTGGCTGACTCTGAAAAGAATGAGAATCCCAGAACACTTGATTGTGCTTATGTGAAATCTATTCTTATACCAAGAGGCAGTTGTCAGAACAGAACAAGGAAACACTGCGTGGTTTAAAATCGGGAAGTGTGTACACCAAGAATGTGTTCTATCTCCAAACCTTTTCAACCTATATGTGGAACAGATCATCCAGGAAGCTGGACTCTATGAGGAGGAATGTGGCATCAGGAGTAAGACTCATCAACAGTCTGCATTATGCAGATGACATAACCCTGCTTGCTGAAACTGAGGAGGACCTGAAGCTCTTGCTACAGAAGGTCAAGGACTGCAGCCTTCAATATGAATTGAAGCTCAACATCAAGAAAATAAAGCTTCTCACCAATGGGCCGATTGGCAGCCTCATGATAGATGGTGAAGAGATTGAGATTGTTAACTTTAGTTTACTTGGCTCCACAATCAACACTCTTGGTACCAGCAGTCAGGAAATCAAAGGACAAATTGCATTGGGAATGCAATTCCCAATGTCAGGGACATCTCCAGAGTACTGAAGAGCAAAGATGTCAGTCTGGAGACTAAGGTGTACCTGATCCAAGCCACGTTTTTGCAATTATGTACTATCCATCAGAAAGACGGACAGTGACTAGGGATGACAGATTGATGCCTTTGAGCTGTGGTTTTGAAGAGTATTGGATATACCATGGACTGCTAAGAGAACAAACAGATTCATCCTGAAGAGGATGAAACCAGGCTGCTCCTTGGAGGCAAGGATTCTGAGGCTCCAGCTGACATACTTTGGACATGTTGCAAGGAGGGACCATTCCTTGGAGGGGACATTACACTTGGGAGGGTAGAAGGACAGCACAAGAGGGAAAGAACCTCAATGAGATGGATTGACTCAGTGATTAGAGTAATGGAGGTAAATGTTTTGGAGACAATATGGTTGGCTCAGGATAGAACAGTTTTCAGAGCTGTTGTACATAGAATCACTATGAGTCACAAGCAATTTGATGGCACATAAGAACAACAATAACATGAGATAACTTAATAAATCTATAATTTTTAATATGTTTAGCTCAATGTCTAATACAAAATTAATAAATAACCCATGTAACAATCAGTTTCAAAACTTCAAAAGTTTCTCTACTTCTTATGAGTACCTGTAATTTATTTTAGTGCCTCATTGTTGGAAATCTCACTGGACATCCTTGGAATGATTCATTTGTTTTGATTGGTTTTAATTTGCAATGAGTCTATAATAAAACCTTATGCTGGCTGCTCAGAAAGCACAATGTTTAGTTCCTGGTATCAAATAGACTAAAGCCTTCAATATATCTCAACATCAAGAAAACAAAAATCCTCAGCACTGGGTCAGTAATCAGCATCACGCTGCATGTTGAAAAAGAAGGAAGTTGGTAATGATTTCATCTTAATTGTATCCACAGTCAACACCCTCAATGCCAGCAATTATGAATTTAAAAGATATGTTGCATTAGGAAAATACGCTCTTAAGGACTTCTCCAAAGTGATAAAGAACAATGTAGAGGACCAAGGACAGCATGGAGACGGCTGAGTTCTACCTCTACCAACTCCAAAAAGGGGAACCGCCCCCACCGACAGCTTTCACCACACAAAACAAATTCCCATGATGTCAGACCTATCTTCCCACACTCCTGCAACAACATCATGGGTCCAAAATACATGCAGTAACCACACAGACTTCACAAAACTATACTCACAGTTATGGGGTACATAAGGGAAGTTAACAGGCTATAATTCAGGTTAACAGCAAAATGTAGCCCCTCAGTCCAGAGTGCTCCTCAATTAACAGCTAGACACAATCCCTCAGCCCAGAGAGTTCTGGCCCTCTAGGTCACTCGCTGCACTCTCTGCTTCCTCTTCTTTTCTGGTAATGACATTCCCTTTTTCTGCCACTAAATCAGCTGAATTTAATGACAAGATTAGCCAATCCCCTTGTGGATAAACTAACGTGTCCTATTTGCATGTGGAAGAAATGGTTCCCACAGCTGTTGATGATGTAGGTGGGCCATGCATTTGCAGGAAAGGCAAAGTGGAAACAGCTGGATCAGATCTAAGGGAAGCCAAACTTTCAGCAACAGGCTTACTGCACATAAGCAGTGATGTCAGTTAAAACATTGTGTGTCTGATCTAAGCCATGATCTTCTGTGTTACGTGTCTGAAAGTTGGACAATGACTAAGGATGACAGAAGAAGAATCTATGCCTTTGAATTATGGTTTTGGAGAAGAGTACTGAATAGCGCATGGACTGCCAAGAGAACAAACAGATCTGGCTTGTATAAAGTGAAACCAGAGTGTTCCTTGGAAATAAGGTAGTGAAAATTCCTCTCACTTACTTTAGCCATGTTGCTAGAAGCAGCCAGTTCTTGGAGAAGGACATCATATTTCAAAATGCAGAAAGGGTCTTTGAAAGTAAGAAAGACCTTCAACAAGATAGATTGACATGGTGACTGTAGCAATGAGCTCAAGTATGCCAAAGATGGAGAGAATAACACAGATAGGGCAGGGTTTCGATCCATTGTTCATAGGGTTGTTATGGATCACAGTTGACTCAATAGCACATATCAACAACAATAAGCCTGAGCTCCTCCCAAAACAATATGAATTAAGTGGGGAGAGGACTAGATAATAACAGAAAGAGCTGAAGGGCCTACGCCTATCTACCTTGGAAAAAAACTCTGGAGGACCTATTTGTTGAATTCTCCTATTAAAGGGCTGCTATGATACATAATACTCATATATGATGTTATAGTGCATGTCAAATAAACAAGGAGATGACAGCAGTTCCAAGATTCATAGTGTCCAGCATTGTATATGGCTCCTACCACAAAGACATCATTTTAAAAAATTATTTTTTGAGAGTCTGCTATGTGCCAGGCACTATTCGCTTTCCTAATCCTCACAAAGGTTCTGCAAAATAGATGTTGTAGTTCTCAGTCACTTCCTGATATATGGCAAACTCATGCACAAGAGAACGAAACATTGCTTCAAATCAGATATCATTATCCACATTGTTTGGACTATACTTTGTAGTCTTTTCTAGTCTTATCATCTTCAACCTTTCTGAAATTAATATGACAGGATGACACCCCTAAAAGGTTTTAAAACCCTGCCTAACAGAGGTTGTTGTAGTTATTAGAGGCCATCAAGTCGAGTACTACTCATAGGGACTTATGAACAACAAATCTGAACCCTGTCCTATCCTGTGCCATCCTCATAATCACTGATATACTTCAAGCCATTGCTGTGGTGACTGACAGTCGTCCTTTCTTTCACTGGCTCTCCACCTAGCCTCTCGTAGCAACATGTCCAAAGTATGTGAGCCAAAGCTTTAACACTTTTGACTCCAAGGAGCACTCTGGCTACACCTTCCTCAAGACATATCTCTTTGTTCTGTTGGCAGGCAAAGGGATACTCTTCTTCAATATCACAGCTCAAAGGGATCAACTCTTCTTCTGTCATCCTTAATCATTGCCCAGCTCTTAGATGAATAGGAAGAGATTGAAAAGACCATGGTCTGAATCAGGTGCACCTTAGTCCTCTAACTGATATCATTGCTCCTCAAAAAGTGTAGAGACATCCTTGATTGCAGATGTTCCCAGTGCAATATATCTCCTATCTCCTGACTGCTGGTATGAAGGCTATTGACTGTTATTCCAAGTAAAATTAAGTTGTCAATAGTTTCAATCTTTTCTCTATTAATCATGATGTTATATATTGGTTCAGTATATTGGTAAGAATTTTTGTTTTCTTGATGTTGAGATGTAATCCATATTGAAGGCTATAGTCTTTGATCTTCTGCAGCAAGTGTTCCAATTCTTCCTTACTTCCCCAAGCAAGGTTGTGTCGTTTGCATAATAAAGGTTATTGATGAATCTTCTTTCTCCATTCCTAATGCCACATTCTTCTTCATCGAGACTAGCTTCTGAAATGATTTGCTCAGCACACAGATTTAATAAGTTTGGAGAAAAGATACAGCCTTGATGTGCATCTTATGTAATTTTAAACCATGCATTGTTGCCGTTCTCTGTTTGCAAAACAGCCTCTTAGTCTAGGTATAGGTTTTAGATCAGCACAATTAAGTTTTCTGGGATTCTTCTCGAGGTTAGACATAATCTGCTAGGATCCACAGTCAAATACCTTTGCATAGTAAAAAAAACACAGACAGACATTTTTCTGGTATTATTTTACTTCAGTCAGGATCCATCTGACATCAGCAATGATATTTCTGGTGCCATGGTCTCTTCTAAATCCAGTTTGAACTTCTATCCTAAAAGATAGAAAGGGAAAAGAAAACAAGAAGCAGCAGGGAGCTTCCTAAGTTGGCAGCAGCTGTGGTCTCAGGAGCTGCAGAGCCCCTCTTCCAAAGCATCCATACCCCTCTTTAGGAAAACATTGAGCACAAGGTAAAAATTTCCCTGGTTTTACCCCAAAAACTCATTCCAAAGGAATCACCTTGAAACCAAGAAACTATTTTATCCTTTGAATCTGTACCTCTCTCAAACCCTCAACCATATAGCTGTGGCCTTTGCCCTGCTGGGACCAAAAACTCTTTAAGCTCTGCCATTTTAAATGCCCCTAAACAAATCCCACTCTATTAAACAAACGTAAGACTAAAAGCATTTTTCTTCCGTTTCGTGGGTAAGCAAACTTAACTTCCTATCAAATCTATGAAGGCATTCTCTCCATTAGCAAGCCTCCTGCCCCAAAGACACTCATTTTTCTAACTCCACAAGCTGGAGCTTTGTTTTCTGTGGTTCTGCCGCAATCTTACCACCTTTCATCATCTCACCAGTCGTAAAGGTCTCCTTCTCCTTGCCTAGAAAGTTTCAGTACAGGGAACCCTGGTCCAGACAACATTCTGTACTCTTGATGATAGCAAAAGCCTCCATTTCAACCTCTGGAATGGCTCGTTTTAGCCCTAGTGGAATGGCAAAATGGATCAATTTTACATTAACATTCTGTACATCTATTTATGTAATTCCTTCCACAGATGTATGTAGAGAGGATAGCTTCTCTCCATACCTAGTCAAATATCTGTATTCTGATAAAATTATTGGAGAAGCTGGACTCTCTGTCATCCTTATTCATTATCCTGCTCTCAGATGTATAGCAAGTGATTGAAAAGACTATGGCTTGAATCAGAGCCTCTATGAACAGTAGAGGAAGAAATCCCCTTAGTGGGCCACAAACACTTTATATTTGCATAATCCTATTCAGTCATATCTGGAGGACAACTATCTGGCCAGCTGACTGGAAGGGATCCATATTTACTCCCATTCCTAAAAATGGTGATGTGACAGAGTGTGGAAATTATCAAACAGTTATCACTAGAATCACACCCTAGCAAAATCCTGCTGAAGATTATCCAGAAACGACTGGAACAACAGTACATTGACAGAAAACTACCAGAAATAAAAGCCTTGGTTTAGAAGAGGTCATGGCACTAGAGACATTATTGCCAATGTCAGATGGATTTTAGTAGAAAGGAAAGAATGCCAGATAAATGTCTATCTGTGTTTCATTGACTATGCAAAAACATTTGATTGTATGAATCACAATAAATTGTGGCTAACCCTGAGGAAAATGGGAATCTCAAAACACTTGCTTGTGCATATGCAAAATCTATACTTGGACCAGAAAGGAGTCCTCAGAACAGAGCAGAGAAACACTGCCTCATTCAAAATCAGGAAAGGAGTGCATCAATCTATATTAGTCTACATGCAATCTATTTCTTTTCAATCTATACACAGAACAGATCATTCAAAAAGCAGGGCTTTATGAGGAGGAATGTGGCATCAGGACTGGAGGAAGACTTTCCAACAACCTACGTTATACAAATGACACAACTTTGCTTGCTGAAAATGAGGAAGACCTGAAGCGTTTGCTGCAGAAGGTCAAGGACAGTAGTAATCAATATGGATTGAGGCTCAACATCAAGAAGACAAAGATTCTCACCACTGGGCCAATTGACAGCACCATGAAAGATGTAGAAGAGATTAAAGTTAACAATTACAGCTTGCTTGGCTCCACAATCAACACTCTTGGCATCAGCAGTCAGGAACTCAAAAGACTAATTGTATTGGAAAAATCTGCTGCCAGGGACCTCTCCAGAGTGTTGAAGAGCAATGATGTCAGTCTAGAGACTAAAATGTGTCTGATCCAGGCCATGGTTTTCACAAGTACTTGCTATATATCAGAAAGCTGGACAATGACTAAGGATGACAGAAGAATAACTGATGCCTTTGAGTTGTGGTGCTGGAGAAGAGTCTTGAACATAACATAGACCTCCAAGAAAACAAAAAAGTCTGTCTTAGAGAGGATGAAACCAAATTCCTCCTTGGAGGCTAGGATTTTGAAGAGCCGTCTCACATACTTTGGGCAAGTGGCCAGGAGAGACTGGTCCTCGGAGAAGGATATCATGCTAGAAAGGGTAGATGGACAGAACAGGAGAGAAAGACACCGGATGAGATAGACTGACACAGTAACTGGGGGTTGGTGTGTCAGAATCAGTGAGACTGGCTCAGGACAGAACAGGCTTCAGAGCTATTGTACATAAGGTTGCAAGCAACTCGATAGCACATAACAACAACTCAGTCAGGGTAGAAGAAGAAAACAGAAGAAGAATTGATGCTTTTGAGCTATGGTACCGGAGTAAAGTACTAAATATCCCGCGGCTGTCAAAAGAACAAACAGAAAATCTTGGGGAAAGTGCAGCCAGAGTGCTCCTTGGAGGCAAAGATGGCAAAGCTTCATCATTCATACTTCGGACAGGTAGCTAGGCGAGGCTATTTTTTTGGAAAGAGACTTTATGCTTGGAAAGGTAGAGGTTCGGCGAAAGAGAGAAAGACCCCCAATGAGATGAATTGACACAATGACTGTAACAATGGCCTTTCATGTGTTAGAGATGGATTCAGGTCAGCTGTTCATAGGGTACTTGATTTGATAGCACCTAACAAGAACAGCAACCCAGGCATTATGTCTACTTCCCAGGAAGAGCCCCCCCTGACAACATGCCCCAAGTATGTGAGAGGAAGCCTTGCCATCCTTGCCTCCAAGGAGCACTCTGGCTGTACTCACTCCAAGACATATCTTTTACTTTCTTTGTTTCTTTTTTTTTCCTTTCCTGTTTGTTCTTTTGGCAGTCCATGGAGCACTCCACACCCTCCTTCAACACCACAACTCAAAGGCATTGATCCTTTTTCTGTCATACTTATTTGTTGTCCAGCTCTCCAAAGCATTGCAGGTAATTGAAACCACCACTGAATCATACTTGAATCAGGTGCACCTTAGTAGTTAAGCTGACATCATTGTTCTTCAGTACTTTGAAGAAGTTCCTGGCAGTAGACTTCCCCAGTGAAAGATGTTTTTCATTTTCTTGACTGCTGATACCGATGGTATCAATTATGGTTCCAAGCAAGATTTAATTAACAATTTCAGTATTTCCTCCATCTATCCCGACGCTGACTGATTATGATGATGACTGTCAATCCATCTAGTGTTCACTTGCTGATTGTACCTTTCATAGAATGATGGCTCTATTCAACTAGTGGTTCCACAAGAAAATATGCACAATTGAAATAAAATATCACTATCCTTGCCTCTAAGGAGCATTCTGGTTTCCCTTCCTCCAAGACATATCTGTTGGTTATTTTGGCTTTGTCTCTCACGTCTATATCAATATTTTATCATCTCTATTTATCTTGGAAGCAGGAGTGGCATCCACTTCCTAAACAACATGCCTCCAGAGACTCTATGAACTTTGATAAATGTAGATCGTTATAGAGGGGCTTCAGGCCTTTTGTTCAGAGGGTCACTATGAGTCATGTTCGACTTGAAGGCAACCAACGACAATCATGATGCCGCCTATTGGTACAGTGGTGAAGGTCTCTGTTTTCTTGAAGGATACCATGCTTGGAAAGGTATAGGGTCAATGAAAGAGAGGAAGATTCTCAATGAGATGGATTCATACCATGGCTGCAGCAATGAGATAAGTATATCAGAGACAATAAGAGTGACACAGGATAGGAAAGGGTTCATATCTGTTGCTTATAGGGTCACTATGAGTGGTACTCAACTTGAAGGCACTTAACAACAACAACCCAGTCAGGAATAGATAAGGAATTTTTCTACCAACCCCAAAGGCAAGTGATTTGAACTTAGCAGTTGCTCTGAGGGAAAAAAATTTACAGTTTTCTCCTGATGAATTTACCCTTTCATGGAGGGTCAGTTATGAATTGGTTCAGACTCAAGAGCAATGATTTTAATTGAGCTGACCTGGTTATGCATATGGACAATGCAAGTTGGACAATGAATAAGGAAGATTTAAGAAGAATCAATGCCTTTGAATTGTGGTGTTGGAGAAGTGTTTAGACTATCTTATGGACTGCCAAAACGACAAACAACGCTCTGTTGGCAGAAGCGCATTCATGGTGCTCCTTAGATGCAAGGATGGTGAAAGTTCACCTCACATATTTTAGGTATGTTGTCAGGGGGAGCTAGTCCTTGGGACTTACTTTGGGCACGTGGCCAGGAGAGATTAGTCCTTGGAGAAGGACATTATGCTTAGAAGAGTAGATGGACAGAGCAGGAGAGGGAGACCCTGGATAAAATGGATTGATACAGTTACTGGGACAATGGAGGTTGGTGTGTCAGAATTAGTGAGACTGGCTCAGGACAGGGCAGGGTTCAGAGCTGCTGTACATAGGGTTGCTATGCATCACAGGCAACTCAACCAATAGCATTCTATGACAGATTTGGAAGCAGGAATGGCATCCACTTCCTAAACAACATGCCTCCGGAAATTCCATGAACTCTGATAAATGTTGATAGTTGTAGAGGGGCTTCAGGACTTTTGTTCATAGGGTCCTATGAGTCATGCTCAACTCAAATGCAGTCATCATAATGACAGCAACCAGGAAAAATCGAGGCTCTGAGAAAGAGAGAACTTCAACATGCTGATCAACAATTGACTCTAACAGTGGGCTCAAGCATGGGGGAGATCATGAGGATAACACAGGATACGACCTAGTTCCAACCTGTTGTTCGTAGGATCACTTTGAGTTGTAGTCAGCTCAATGGCACATAACCACAGTAACACAATAACCCAGTCATGTGATTGGAGTTGCAAAGACCATGGCTTGAAGAGCCACGGCAAGAATTCAGTGCTCTGCAAGGAGGAAGAAGGAGGGTACAACGTGGTCTAGAAGAGCAACACTGAGGGACAGGAGCTTGAGGGTGCTCCAGGACGTCCTGCATGGTTCCTGCAAATTCAGACTTTGGGTACCACTTGTCCTAAGGTCTCTCAGCTATATTCCAAGGGTTGGGCTATATGCCCTCCCTCATGTAATCCTCCTAGGATCCTGAAAGCCTTTGGAAAAAAGTTACGTGGTTCAGACTTTCAAGATAATGAAATATTAAGCATCTTGCCTGAGCCAAGTTAGGTGAGGTGTTCAAACATCATAGGGAAAGAAATGCCCATCTCAAAATGCTACTATAGCTTATTCATGTTTCTTCATCCAACTTGCTGGGAGATCATGCACACACATCACCTTTTCCTGAACTTGGGTCTTGAAAATGCAACCTTTCTGTAAACTTTCTTTAAAATCACAATTGCTGTTGTTGTTATTATGTGTTATTGAGTTGCTTGTGGTTCATAGCGACCCTATGTACAAGAGCCCTAAATGCTGTTCTATCCTGTGCCAACCTCACCGTCTCAAACACACTCATTCCCACCACTCCACTCACAGAATCGATCCATCTCATCAAGGGTCTTCCTCTCCTGCACCATCCTTCACTCTCCTAAACATGATGTCCATCTCCAAGGACCAGTCCCTCCTTGCAACATGCCCAAAGTATGTCAGACAAATCTTCAGAATCCTTGACTCCAAGGAACATTCTGGCTTCACCCTCTCCAGGACAAACCTGTTTATTCTCCTAGCAGTCCATAGTATATTCAACACTCTTCTCCAGCACCACAGCTCAAAGGCATCAATTCTCTTTCTATCACCCCTATTCACTGTCCAACACTCCGACGCATAGCATGTAATTGCAAAGACTATAGCCTGGATCAGGCACACCTTAGTCTCCAGCCTGACATCGTTGCTCTTCAGTACTCACAATAAAAATTTCATTTTTTTTCCAAAAAAAGCCCTGTGATAGAATAGTTAGATGTTCAGCTTACAACAAAAAGATTGTTGTCTCAAATGGACCCAGCAGTCCCATGGGAGAAAGGCCTGGCAATCCGCTTCCATAAAGATAGAAGGCAATGAGGCCCTAAATAGAAGTTGGGCTCTGATACATGGAGTCATTATACATTGAAATCAACCCCATAAACACTTAAACAAGAAATCTCCAACTGTGAGTGATGCACCTTGAAGTGATTTCAAATCAAATGAAAATGTTTTTTGTGAAACATGGGCCCATGCTGTGGCATCATTAAGACCCAGTCCCAGGTTGGGCTGAAATTCCACACAAAATTAACAATAAAGAAAATGACACAGATAAGCAAGATTAGGGCAGAAGAGTCAAGGGATTTGGCATCATTTCTCTAGATAGAACCCCAGGTTCTATGGTCCAAAGTTGTAAATAGGTCTGTATCTGAAGCTCTGACCAAATCATTTTTTTTAATATTAAATTTTTATTTTATACTGTTTTACTTACAAAGTTCATATGTATTGTTTTTCACACTGGTTATTTCCCCTTTCCTTTATTCACCCCTCCCTCCACCCATAAATTGTGCGATCCTATGATTCATTCACACACACACACACACACACACACACCCTCTGACCAAATTCTTATGACAAACATTTGCTTTCAGTTTCTCTTGACAGAGGAGGGGAGCTGGTGGGTGGGGGAAACCTGTCCTTTCCTCAGACCCTGTAATGCATGATTAATCAGCAAGCAATTACCATCACCCACTGGGGGCACTAGTAGGCTCTCACCTTCTGAACATGAGCGCAGCAACTCACATCACACACCTGAATTCTGGTCCCAGTGGAGGCTGCTGACCCTGGTCGTCACACCTTAAGAACAAGACCTCTAATGACCCAGAGACTAGCGCAGAGGCTCTGGTCTACTCCGAGTTCTCCCGCATGACCTCAGGAGTCTGAAGCAAGGGTTCTCCCAAATTCACTGGATTGTAAAAGACTTCACTTTCTCTGACATAGAGAATTTTAGCCTCTTGGAGCTGGAGAGCTTCGCACATCCATAGGATCATCCCTCTGCCTTTTCGTAGGGCACATCTAGGACTCCCTAAGTCCCTCTGTCTTCTCTTCATTTGGGGGCCCAGTTCGCAAATCTTCTGATCCCTTTAGTTAGATTCACCAAGCATATCCAAAGATTCTCAGAAGGGGCAACCCATCCATGACCGCTAGAAGCTACATATGGCCTAGAGGGTGACTCTGTGACTCATGTGTCTGCTGGCTGCTTTAAAAACTTGAAAAGTGAAAATCCTCCTATTACTCAGGATAGATGAGGTGGTATCTCCCTAACTTCTCCTCATCTTCTCAATGTGTGCCCTCTTCCACTGTCAAATAGGAACTGACTGTGTGTTCAGATCTCTCAACACTCAAAGTTTTGATAACTTCTCTTGTGCACGCAGGTTATTTCCTCAAATCTAGTCATAAGGAATTGCACTGCCAACCCAAAAGTGCTCAGTTCTAATCCACCAGCTGCTCCATGGGAGAAAGATGAGCACTCTCCTCCCATGCAACTAACTGCCTGTGAAAACCTTCTAGAGAATCAACTATGAGGCAGTTACAACTTAATGGTACATGATAACACCATGCATTAAAAAAAATTTTTAAAAGGTGGCATTTATCTTAAACATTATAATATCTTTCATAATACCTAAAGTCTAGCAAATTGTAATTTTTGTTATTGTTAGGTATCATGGAGTCATTTCTTACTCCCAACAACCTCATGTGACAGTGTAGAACTACCCCATTGGGTTTCTAGACTGTGTAATCTACATGAAAGCAAATTGCCATGTCTGTCTCCCAAAGAAGTGACTAATGTTTCAGTTAACCACTGCACCACCTGGGCTATTTTTAAGTAATAGTAGTGGTACTAATCTCAATGTCAAGAAAACAAAGATTCTTGTTACTGGACCGATAGGCAACATCATGATGGATGGAGAAGAGATTAAAACTGTCAACTTCATTTTACTTGAATCCACCATAAACACCCTTGGTACCACCAGTCAGGAAACAAAAAGACATATTGCACTGGGAAAGTCTGCATTTAGGGATCTCTCCAAATTATTGAGGAGTAATGATGTCAGTTTGAGAACCAAGGTGCATCTGATTCAGACCATGGATTTTCCAATCATTCGCTATGCATCTGAGAGCTGGACAACGAATAGGAATGACAAAAGAATTGATGCGTTTGAGCTGTGGTGTTAAAGAAAAGCAGTGAACATCCCATGAACTGCCAAAAGAACAAACAAGTATGTTTTGGGAAAAGTGTAGCCAGAGTGTTCTTTGGAAGGAAAGATGATAAAGCTTTGCCTCACATGTTTTGGGAATGTTGCTCGAAGGGGCTAGTCCTTGGAGAGAGAGGGACACGATGCTGGGAAGGGTGAAATGTCGGTGAAGGAGAAGACGAACCTTGACCAGGTGGACTGACATAGTGACTGCCACAATGGGCTCTTGTGTGTCAGGAAGTACAAAGATGACACAGGATAGGACGGGGTTCAGACCTGTGGTTCATAGGGTCACTGTGAGTCAAACTCAACTTGACAGCACCTAACAAAACAACAACAGTAGAACTACTAATCCTAGTTGAATTATACATCTATTCTGCCCAGACACTGTAAAGTTGTTGTTAGGTGCTGTCAAGTCAGATCTGACCCATAATTGACCCTCTAGTAAGTTTTCAGAGGTAGTAAATCATGTGGGAGAAGATGACCCATCGCTCTCCCACATAGCACCTGGGGGATTTGATCCTCAAGCTTCAGTGTTGGCAGCTCAACTGTTTACCATTAAGCCACCAGAGTAAAAGGAATTTTAATGATATTAATTGCTATTATCTTGACAGAAATATCTTAAATTATATGTTCTAATTTCCATTTTACAGAGAAGAAATTAAGCTTTCTATTGGTTAAGTAATTTATTCCAGTGTACACAGTCTGTAAGTGATGAAATCTGTATTCAAAACCAGGAGGAATTGAGTAAAAAGCTGGATTAGTCTGGATAGCCTAAGCTATGCTGTGGTAACAAATGAACTCTGAAATGTTGATAATTTATAAAACTAAATGTTGCAAGGAGGGACAGGTCCTTGGAGAAGGACGTCATGCTTGGGAGGGTGGAGGGATGGCACAGGAGAGAAAGACTCTCAATGAGATGAATTGATTCCGTCACTGGGGTAATGGGGTTGGGCATGTTGGAGACAATGAGATTAGCAGGGGATAGAGTAGGGTTTAGGGCTCTTGTACATGGGGTCGTTATGAGTCACAAGTGACTTGACAAAGTTGTTGTTGTTGTTATGTGGCGTCGTTTGCGACTCATAGCGACCCTATGCACAACAGCCCTAAACCCTGCTCTATCCTGCGCCAACTGCACTGCCTCTGATACACCCATCCCGATTACCCCAGTCACCGAATCAATCCATCTCATAGAGGGTCTTCCCCTCCTGCGCTGTCCCTCCACCCTCCCAAGCATGATGTCCCTCTCCAAGGACCTGTCCCTCCTGGCAACATGTCCAAAGTATGTCAGATGAAGCCCCAGAATCCTTGCCTCTAAGGAGTAGCTTGGTTTAATCCTCTCCAAGATGAATCTGTTTGTTTTCCTGGCAGTCCGTGGTACATTCAGTACTCTTCTCCAGCACCACAGCTCAAAAGCATCCACTCTCCTTCTGTCCTCCTTAATCATTGTCCAACTCTCTGATGCATAACAAGCGATTGCAAAGACCATGGCCTGTATCAGGTGCACCTTAGTCTCCAGAGAGACACCGTTGCTCCTGAGTACTTTAGAGAGGTCCCTAACCGCAGACTTTCCCATCGTAATACGCTTTTTGATTTCCTTACTGCTGGTGCCAAGAGTGTTGACTGTGGAGCCGAGCAAAATGAAGCTGTGAACAATCTCAATCTCTTTGCCATCCATCCTGTTGCTGCCAATTGGTCCAGTGGTGAGAATCTTTGTCTTCTTGACATTGAGCCTCAGTCCATACTGAAGGCTGCAGTCCTTGACCCTTCGCAGCAAGTGCATGAGGTCCTCCTCAGTTTCAGCAAGCAGGGTTGTGTCATCTGCATAACGCAGATTGTTAATAGATCTTCCACCAATCCTGATGCCACAATTCTCCTCATAGAGACCAGCCTCTCGGATAATCTGCTCTGCATACATGTTGAAAAGGTATGGAGACAGGATGCATCCCTGGCGTACACCTTTCCCAATTTTGAACCATGCGGTGTTACCCTGCTCTGTTCTGACTACTGCCTCTTGGTCCAAGTATAGGTTTCTCATTAGCACAATTAAATGTTCTGGGATTCCCATTCTTCTCAGAGTCAGCCAAGTTAGTGACTTTATAAAACCAATTCTCAACAACACAAAGGATCTGGGTATCTTCCTAAGGTAGATTCCAACTTTAGAGTGATTAGAAACTCTCTCCTTCCTGCCTGTAGCTCAGTCATCTTTACATGTGGCTTCTATGATTGATCTGTTTAGGAAAGAGAAGCTGGAGGCTTGTACAGAGGCTTTCACAGTTATTCTTGAAGATGGCCTAACTGGACTTTCACCCACATTCCATTAATTGGTCATTCACATGTCCCCATCCAACTTCCCAAAGTGTCCTGGGAAGTGCAGAATTCTCTGTGCCCAAGAAAGGGGACAATGAAACAAAGAGAGGTCTTCGGAATGTCTATTAGAAAAATCTATGTGTGTTCTACAATGCAAATCAGTTACATTTGAGTCAGCCCCACCTCGTGCTGACTCCATGGGTGTCAGAATAGCACTGTGCTCCGTATGCTGCTTCTCAGTGGCTGGTTGTTCATAAGGAGACCACCAAGCCTCTCTTCCAGGTGCCTCTGAGTGGACTCGAATCTTCAGCCTTTCGGTTAGCAGCTAAGCATGTGAACCATTTGCACAAGTCAGGGATTTCCCACCATGCTAAACCATCTGTGAAAACAAAAACTAAGGTATTTTTGACTGATACCACCAGTAAGGTTAACACTGGACACACAAACTGGGGAGGAAGAGGTAAGGGGACTATTCATTCTGGCGAAAAGTCACAAGACATTTAATCAGCCCCAAAATCCCCAACCTAATTATCACCCAGACAGAGGTCTTGGGCTGCCCCTACCTTCCCCCTCAGACATCTACCTGCTGCTCGGTTGCTCTTCTGAGACTCCTTCCCATCAAGGTTAAGCTGTAACAGTCATTTTAACTAGTCTCCTGTGTCCCCACAAATGTGTGGAGGGGCCCACAGCAGAGAAGGTGCCAAAAAGAGGCACACGCATTGTCTATGAAGCCTCAGTTTACAAAATCCCAAAATCCTTTTCACATAAATTTTCTCATTTAATCCTCCCAACTAATTTATTTGATGCGTGTCTTGGTACCTACTTGTGTCTATTGTATAGAACAAGAATAGAGCCTTGGAATAATGAAACAACTTCCCTAGATCTTATACTGGGATCCTCTGATTCCAAACCTTTTCCACTTAAGTGTACCTAATTTGTCCCACTTCTTTTTATTTCTTTAAGTGGATTACAGTCTCACTGAACTGGATTAATCAGAATACTTAATTCACGATATACTCTTACTATTGTCCCACGTGTAGTGCTTACTTGCTCATTGGCTTATTGCTTTTAACAATGGCACCAAGTCCCAGGATACACCACTCAACATGAAAGGAATGTGGTTCTTCTTCCTTCCATCCTCCCTGGCTCTTTGCACCTAATATAACCAAGATGCTAAATTCTAGACTTATCACTTTTGACACAGTTTATCTTATTTGTATGTATTCTTAAAGATCATATTTTAAAATTTTATTTTGTAAAAAGATAAAAAATTGTTGTAGGTCATTTTGGAATTTTCTTTTTTTTTTTTTTAACTTTTACTACTGTGTGTGTGTGTGTGTGTGTGTGTGTGTGTGTGTATCTGACTGGTACAGGAGGAGATTGTCTCTCCTTCTCCAACAGAGCATCTGGTGGATTCGAACCATGCACCTCTGAGATTGCAGTGCAGCTTCTTGCCACTAGGCCACCAGAGCTCCCCAAAATTTGCTTTTTTCACTTAATGTGATATGTTCAGGAAATAGATGAATAATGACTCCGTGTACAGCCTCTGACACCCAATAAGTTAGTGGTGATATTGCTAAAACTTACTCATACTGTGGAACATTGACTCAAGTTTTAAACACTATTCCATCAGACTGGATAGCACACATACTCTTCCCACCCACTCTTTAACTGCTGAAGATTTTTATTCTTTCCACATTTTTTGCTATTGTGAGCAACTAAAGAAAAACCAAAAAAACCAAGCCTATTTCATGAAGTCCGTTCTGACTGATGATGGTCTAGGTAATAGAGGGCAGGATTGCTCCACTGAGCTTTCTTTACAGAAGGAGATCATTAGACATTTGTTCTATGCCACTGCTGGGTGGGTTTGAGCCACAAACCTTTGGATTTGTAGTTGAGTGTAATCTATGTGAGAAAAGGTTACTCACTTGTTTTGTGTGATGGGTAGACTTGCAGGTTTGTCGAGTATGTGGGTATGCTGCAACATGCTTTCAACAATTCATATCCCTCTAAGCCACAAATGAACAATCTGTGCATCTATAGCAGCAGCAAAATTTGATTGGATCAAACTTTTTAGTTAGCCAGTTGAAAAGATACTTAATGCAGTTGCATATCTTTTCTATTGTTCGTTAGCTGTGGGTGTTTCCTCATCTGTGGGTTACCTAGCCACATCTCCAGTCCATTTTTCCATAGCACTGCTAAGGCTTTTCTTATTGTGTCATTGGCGTTCTTACCCTAATCTGTTTGTATTGTGTATTTTTACTTTCTTGAAGGTGTCATTTGATGTCCCTTTGCTTTAGTATTTACAAAGTTGACACTATGTTTTGTTTGAGAAGTTATTCCTTATTGCAATATCTAAAATATATTTCATGGTGCTTTCTAGAATATATAATTATATTTCTAGAATGTAAAGTCAAAAGTTTTAAATTATTTATGTCTTCATTTTGACAAGTCCATTTGAAGATGTTAATTTTTATATGGTATGGGATAGAGTATTCATACCATTTTAATGTTCATGCAGAACAGATTATCCAGGAGGGGGGCTCTATGAGGAGAAGTGTGACATCAGGATTGGAGGTAGATTCATCAACAATCTGTGTTATGCAGATAATACAACCCTGCTTGCTGAAATTGAGGAGGACCTGAAGTGCTTGCTGCAAAGGTCAAGGACTGCAGCCTTCAATAAGGATTGAAGCTCAACATAAAGAAGACAAATATTCTCACCACTGGGCCGATTGGCAGCATCATGATAGATGGTGAAGAGACTGAGATTGTTAACAGATTCAGTTTTCTTGGCTCCACAGTCAACACACTTGGTATCAGCAGCCAGGAAATCAAAAGACAAATTGCTTTGGGAATGTCTGCTGTCCAAGACTGCTTCAAAATACTGAAGGCAATGACATCAGTCTGGAGAGTAAGGTGCACCTGATCTAGGCCATAGTCTGCAATTACTTGCTATGCATTAGAAAGCTGGACAATGACTAGGGATGATAAAAGGAGAATTGATGCCTTTGAGCTCTGGTGCTGGAGAATAATATTGAATATACCATGGACTGCTAGGAGAACAAACAGGTTCATCCTAGACAGGCAAGGATTCTGAAGTTTCATCTGACATACTTTGGACACACTGCAAGAAAAGATCATTCCTTGGAGAAGGACATCATGCTTGGTAGGGCAGAGGGACAGTGCAAGTGAAGAAGAACCTCAAGATGGATTGACTCAGTGACTGGAGTAATGGGGGTAGGTGTGTCAGAGACAATAAGATTGGCACAGGATAGAGCAGGGTTTAGAGCTGTTGTACATAGTGTCTCCATGAGTTGCAGGTGACTCAACAGCAGATAACAACAACATAGGATGGGGACTTAATTTAGTATTTTTCTTTACAAATATGTGCATATAGCATCTATTCTAGAGCACCTGGCTTCATATGTGTCCATGGGGCAGGGAGGAAGGCCATTCTGGAAACAGTCCAGAAAGAGGCTATGGTATCAAGTTTGCAGACTGTGTAAAAGGTCCTGAAGCTCCTAGGGCTTCCACAGTACATGCCCTGCCCTGCCACCCCAAAGGTCAGTGCTTCATTCCATCTTTTGAGCCTCTAATTCTAACCAGTCTTCTGAAGGCTGCTCAGAGAAGTATAAACCCAGAGGTAAACAGCTACAGGTGCACATTTGCAAACTCCAAGACTCTAAAAGACAGCTGAGAGCTGCCTGGATAGGGTTTATTTTGATTAAATGTGTATCAAATATATACAAACATATTATATATAATCTATTTCATGTTACATTTCAACATCATGAGATAGAAAACAAAAATACTTACCAGGGATCAATGAGCAATATTATGATGATGCTGTTGTTATGTGCCATTGAGTCGACTACAACTCATAGAGACTTTATGCACAATAGCTTTGAACCCTACTCTATCCTAAGCCATTCTCACTATCTTTTACACACCTACCCACATTACCTCAGTTACTGTGTCAATCTATCTCATCTGGGTTCTTCCTCTCCTGCTACTGTCCCTCCACCCTTTGAAACATGATGTCCTTCTCCAAAAAGTGGTCCCTCCTGGATACATGCCCAAATTATGTGAGACAGAGTCCCAAAATCCTTGCCTCCAAGGAGCAACTTGGTTTCACTCTCTCTACGACAGACTTGCTTTCTTGGCAGTCCGTGGTATGTTTAATACTTTTCACCAGCACCACACTCAAAGGCATAAATTATTCTTCTGTCATCCTTATTCATTATCCAGATCTCTGATAAATAGCAAGTTATTGTGAAGATTGTGGTCAAGATCAGGTGCATCTTAGTCTCTAGGCTGACATCCTTGTTCTTCAGCGTTCTTGAGAGGTCCCTGACAGTAGATTTTCCTAATACAATTCATCTTTTAATTTCCTGACTGCTGGTGACAAGAATGTTGATTGTGGAACTGAGCAAGTTGAAATTGTTAACAATTTCAATCTCTTCTCAAGTTAATCATGATGCTTTCATTTGGCCCAGTGGAGAGAGTTTTCATTTTCTTGATATTGAGCTTCAATCTATATTACAAATTACAGTCCTTGGAACTGACCTTCCAGAGTGTTTTCAAAGGTAGTAAACAGCATTAGAGGAGACTGCCCACCTTTCTCTTTTGGAGCTGTTGTTGAATTTGTACCGCCTGCCTTTAAGTTGGCAGTGTAGCTCCCTATCGCTAGGTATATGATGGTAGTGGTATTCTGTGCCTGGAGTCAACTACGACTCATAGAGACCCTTTAAACAATTGCTTAGAACCTTGCCCTATCCTGAGCCAAATTCGTCATCTCTGACACACCTGACCCCATTGCCACAGTCACTGTGTCAGTCAATCTCATCTGCGGTCTTTCTTTCTATGCTGATCCTCCATCCTTCCAAGTATAATATCCTTCTACAAGGACTGGTCCCTCCTGGCAATATGTCCAAAGTATAAGACTGAAGTTGTCAACAATTTCATTTTACTTGGATTCACAATCATCACCCATGATTCAGAAATCAAAAGGTATTTTACATTGGGAAAATATGCTGTAAAGGAACTTTCCAAAGAACTGAGGAGCAATGAT
Organism: Elephantulus edwardii; assembly: GCF_000299155.1. Taxonomy (NCBI): domain Eukaryota; kingdom Metazoa; phylum Chordata; class Mammalia; order Macroscelidea; family Macroscelididae; genus Elephantulus; species Elephantulus edwardii. The sequence continues at coordinate 5,234,555 of NW_006399846.1, read as the reverse complement.
ACCAGTTTGAAGACTCAGGTGTGCCTGATTCAGATGATGGTCTTTTCAATCACTTGTTATTATGTGTCTAAGAGCTGGGTAATGAATATGGTTGACAGAAGAATAATTGATGTCTTTGAGTTGTGGTGTTGGACAAGGGAATATCCAGCCCATGGACTGCCAAAACAATAAACGACAAGATGGACTGTAACAATGGGCTCAAGGACATCAGTGATGATGAAGATGGAGTAGGAGAAGGCAAAGTTCAGATTAATTTTCACAGTTGACTCAGTGGCACATAACAACCACCACGACTGCAGACTTCATTACTCTGGTAGTGCAACACTGGCCTTGAAACCATTTTTTTTTTACCAGCAACTTGGGACATGGTGAATTTCTTCTTTTCCCTGTCTTACCCTGTGGGGTACCTGTGGGCATGGTAAGGCTTTTCCCAAGAGTCGCTTCTCTATTGTTTGGCCCCCGCTTCTGCCCGCAGGCATCGATTCCTGTCTCCCCGGCTCGGCCCACCGATCCCTCTGTCTCCCATCTATGCAGCCCTGGAACGATCTTGGTGCAGCTGAAGAACAAATATAAACCTCAAGTTGCTTTAATCAAGGATGCTTTAGGCAGAATATGAAATGATCCAGGAAGTATTAAAAGAAGATGGAAAGAATATACTGAATCACTGTATCAAAAGAAACTGGCAAACACAGAAGAATTTAATGAAATCACATATGAGTAAGAGCCTATGGTGATAAAGGAAGAAGTTCAAACTGCTTTCAAGAAAATAGCAAAAAATAAGGCCCCAGGAATAGACGGTATACCAATTGACATATTTCAGCTAACAGATGTTGCCCTGGATGTGCTCACCAAGTTGTGCCAAGAAATCTGGAGAACAACCCCTTGGCCAAATGACTGAAAGAGATCTATATTTGTTCCCATTCCAAAGAAGGGTGATGCAACAGAGTATGGAAACTATAGAAGGTTATCATTGATTTCACACGCAAGCAAGATTCTACTGAAGATTATCCAAAAACGACTGGAACACATCAGCGGAGAGCTGCCAGAAGTCCAGGCTGGGTTTAGAAGGTGTCGTGGTACTAGGGATATTGTAGCTGATGTTAGAT
>NW_006399846.1:5231597-5232488 GCF_000299155.1 Elephantulus edwardii | reverse complement strand
GAGATTGGCACAGGATAGAGCAGGGTTTAGGACTGTTGTACATAGGGTAGCTATGAGTCGCAAGCGACTCAACGGCACATAACAACCACCACCACCCTGTGGGGTTATGGAGTCCTACTCATTTTAAAGAAACTGCAATTTCAACATTTCTCTTGGTTCTTAGGGTAGCCTGGTGGTGGTGGTGGTGGGGTGGGTAATCTGGGGTTTAGGAAAGCTACTTAAAAGGCCTTTTAGATCCACACAGGGAGGCTTCAGACTCAGTGTGGTGTTGAGGTTAGAAGAGAAATTACTTAGTGAGCTTGTAAACAGACCTTTTGAAGTTACTCAGGGTTGAGATTCTGGATGAGACGAGATAGTACAAGGGTTTTCAGAGAAGTGATCTCAGGAACCCAGAGTGACTATGGACCTGCAGGCGTGGGGGAACAGCCTGTGATAAATGTTCCATGTCACAGAAGGGCCAATGACCTTCCACAAACACTGGTGACTGACCTTCAGTGTGGAGTTACTCCCCGCCCTGTGCCACCCAGCCAGCTCTTCCCAAAGCTTGGGAAAGTCTGTGAAGCACAATGGGCTTGTGTTAGTGGTGCTTTGGGGGGAAGAAGAATAGGCTGTAGTGTGAGTTCTAGACAAGAGAGGATGAGGAAGAACAGCTGCCCCGGGGGTGAGGGTGGGTGGTAGGGAACAAGTGCAAGTGAGAATCAAGAAGTTCAGAAAAGCAAAAATCAGGAAGCAAAAAAAAAAAAAATTAAAAAAAATAATGACCCTGAGAACATAAACCCCAGAGGCAGAACCCTGGGAACTTGTAGGCAGAGCGGTCGCAAGCCCTTTGACTCCCATGGTGCAGGCATCGATGCTCAAGTCACATGTTCTGTATATCAAGGAGGGTCCCTT
>NW_006399846.1:5195943-5230186 GCF_000299155.1 Elephantulus edwardii | reverse complement strand
CTTGCAGGGTCTCCACTCTGGATAACGTCAAGAAGACTGTCTGAAAGTTAAAGGTATGTATGACTGTTGTTCTGTACCGTTCAGTCGCTGACCCTCCCGCGGGTTTACGGAGACAGTTAATCGCTAGGAAGAGGCTTGCCCATCTTTCTCTCGTGGAGCAGCTGGTGCACTCGATTATTGCCACTAGGCCATTGGTGCTTCTACATGTATGATTAGGCACTATGTGTATGAAAACAATCTGGAACAAGAGGTACTTTGCAAAGTAGACTGAGGAAGAGGGAATGGAGAGGGAGGGAGGAAAATGTACAACAGCAATGGATGAAAACCTAGCCTTTCTGTAAACTTTCGTTAAAATCATAATTAAAAACTAAACAAATTTTTTCAAAAACCACAAAGGTCTGTCTCGTGGTTCATCACACTTAACTTCAGCACTGTCCTAAACTCTAAAGCTACCTTTTTACATATCTAAAAGGCCCTTAACTCTTTTTTTTCATTTAATATTTTTTTATTGTTATTTACACATAGGTTTACAGAATCTGTTGGTTTTTCTTCAATCATTCACCTGTTTTGTTTTATAACATTTAGTACAATATCCATAAGGCAATCACATTTTTCCTATTTCCTCCCTGTAATTCTAATTTCCATTAATCCTCCTATCCTACTAGTTCTTGCCTTCAAGACTTTATCTTGGTACTGCTCTCTGTCAATCTCCTTACTGGTGGTGGACTTGCTAGTTATTCTAAGGAGTGTGTCTCCCTGGTGTTTCCTATAGACACAATCTTGCTGGAAGCCCAGGCCACATCTGTGGCCTGTGTTCAAGTCGGCCCTCTTTTTTTTTGGGGGGGGGAGGGTGTTGCTTTCAGGTTTACTGGGGGAGAGGGTAGCAGAAAGTAACCTAGATAAAATTCTCTGGATACCCTAGGCAGGGTTTTTGTTTGTTTGGTTGGTTGGTGGTTTTTTTTCTCCTACCCAGGGGTCAGATGGGATGTAATCTGGGGACTGGGGAGCTCACCCTGAGTGCCGTGACAGCGAGCCGAGGGCCGAGGACAGCTCTTAACTCTTAATCTTAAATCTCTCCTTTTCTACCATTGTTGTTTTGTGTTGTCAAGTCAATTGTGACTCATAGCAACCCTATGTACAATAGCTCTGAACCCTGCCCTATTTTGAGCCAGTCTCAATATCTCAGACACATCTACCCCCATTACCTCAGTCACTGTGTCAATCCATCTCATCCAAGGTCTTCCTCTCTGTGCTGTCCTTTCACTCTTCCAAGCATGACGTTCTTCTCCAAAGACTGGTCCCTCCTGGCAACACGCTCAAAGTATTTCAGACAGAGCTTCAAAATCCTTGCCTCCAAGGAGCAACGTGGCTTCACCTTATTCAAAACAGACCTGTTTGTTCCCTTGGTGGTCCATGATATGTTCAATACTCTTCTCCAACACCACAACTCAAAGGCCTCAATTCTTCTCCTGTCAGACTTATTCATTGTCCAGCTTTCTGATGCATAATGAATAATTGCAAAGACCACGTACTGGATCAGGTGTACATTAGTGTTCAGTCTGATAGCATTGCTCTTCAGTACTCTGGAGAGGTCCCTAACAGCAGATTTTCCCAATACAATTTGTCTTTTCGTTTCCTGACTGCTATTGCCAAGGGTTTTGACTGTGGAACCAAGTAGGCTGAAATTGTTAACAATCTCAATTTCTTCTCTATATATCCTGATGCTGCCAATTGCCCCAATGGTGAGAATATTTGTTTTCTTGATGTTAAGCTTCTGTCCATATTAGAAACTGCAGTCTTTGACCATCTGCAGTGAACACCTCAGGTCCTCCTCAGTTTTGGCAAGCAAGGTTGTGTCATATGTATAACATACATGGTGGTGAGTCTTCATCCAATCCTGATGCCATATTCCTCCTCCTACAGTCCAGCTTCCCAAATAATCTTTTCTGTATATAGATTTAAAAAGTGTGGAGAAAGGATACATCCCTGATGCAGTCATTTCTTGATTTTGAACCACGCAGTGTTTCCTTGTTCTGTTCTAATAACTACTCTCTGGTTCAAGCATAGGTTTCTCATGAGCACAATCAGGTGTCCTGGGATTCCCATTCTTCTCAAGGTCAGTCACAGTTTGTTGTGATCCACACAGTCAAATGCCTTTGCGTAATTCCTGAAGAATAGATAGATATTCCTCTTGTACTTTCAGCCTTTAGCTAAGAGCTATATTGACATTGGTTAAATGTCCCCAGTACCAACGCCTCTTCTGAATCCATCTTGTATTTCTGATAGTTTTCTGTTTGATGTACAGTTCCAGTTGTTTTTAGATAATATTCAGCAAAAATTTTGCTTGTATGTGATATTAGTCATACTGTTGGAAAATTTCCACATGCTGTAGGATCATCTTTTTTTGGAATGGGAATAAATAGAAGGCTTTATGCAAATACCTTTTCTACCTTTGCTGTTGTTGTTATGTGCTTTCGAATCACCTGCGACTCATAGCAACCCAATGTACAACACCTCTGAACTCTTCTCTATCCTGAGCCAAACTTATTGTCTTTGACACTCCTACTCCCCTACCCCAGTCACTGAACCAATCCATCTCATCAAAGGTCTTCCTCTCTTGTACTGTACCTCCACCCTCTCAAGCATGATATCCCTCTCCAAGAATGGGTCCCTCCTTGCAACATGCCCAAAGTATGTCAGAAGGAACTTCAGAATCCTTGCCTCCAAGGAGCAGCCTGGCTTCACCATCTCCAGGATGAACTTGTTTGTTCTCCCAGCAGTCCATGGTATATTCAATACCCTTCTCCAGCACCACAGCTCAAAGGCATCAATTCTCCTATCATCCCTCGCCATTGCCTGACTCTCTAATGTTTCTACCTATAGGCACATAAAAAGGGAGCTGTGGTGGCCTAATGGTAAGAAGCTTCACTGTAATCCTAAAGGCACTCTGCAGGAGAAGGATGGGCAATCTCCTCCTGTGTGATTTACTGCTTCTGAAAACCTTGCTGGAGAGAGTTATGGGTCAGTTCCGACTTGACAGTACAAAACCACAACAATAATAGGCACATAAAGGACTGAAGGGAGAGAAAAGTGTTTTGTGTACTGAGTCTGGAACAGAAAGAGGCTCCAGGAATGTGATGGTCATGAAAACATACATGACCTCTATGAAACTGCACTAGAACCTTTACTTTAGAGAGAAAGCAAGGTGGTTAGGTGAGCAAGCCCACAAAGTTTCATTACAAGGCTTGGGAAGCTAAGCGTCTTCCTTGAGAGACTCTGGTGTCCCAATCACAGGGTGTTCTCTGAGGCAGGGAGCCACTCAGGGTCTGATGCTGGTGGCTGGTGGACGCTTTTCTTTTTTCCTTTCTCCTTGGTATCAGTTGCATCAGCAAAACCTGAAAGGGACTCCTCCGAAGTGCTAAGGAGCAACAATGTCAGTTTAAAGACAAGGTGCACCTAATGCAAGCCATGGGTTTTTCCTTGCTGTGCATCTGAAAGTTGGACAATGAAAAAAGAAGGTGAAGCATCAATGTCATTGACTTATAGCATTGGAGAAGAGTACTGAATATCCCATGGGCTGCCAAAATAATAAACAAATGTGTCTGGGAGCAAGTGCAGCCATGGTGCTCCTTGGAATCAAGGGTGGTGAAACTTTGTCTCACACACTTTGGGCTTGTTGTTAGAAGGGACCAGTCCTTGGAAAAAGACATTATGCTTGGAAAGGTGGAGGGTCAGCAAAAGATAGGAAGACCCTCAACAAGCTGCATTGATACAGAGGTTTGTAATAAAGGGCTCAAGTGTGCCTTCTTCTCTGAGAAAACACACCAAATGGCGCATGACGCCGGTGCAGTGGGAGGGCCCGGAGGCCCTGGGGGCCCTGGGATGGGAGCCCGCGGCGGTTTCACGGAGGCTTCGGTAGAGGTCTGCAGGGTCCGGCTGCAGCCGGCAGTGGACGGGCCGTGGGAGGGGCAGCGGAGCTCGAGGAGGCAAAGCCGAGGTCAAGGAGTGGCTCCGCGTCACCAAACTGGGCCGCCTGGTGAAAGATATGAAGATAAAATCACTGGAGGAGATTTCTCTCTTCTCCCTGCCCATCAAGGAGTCTGAGATCATCGACTTCTTCCTGGGCGTGTCCCTCAAAGATGAAAATCATGCCTGTGCAGAAGTAGACACATGCTGGCCAGTGGACCAGGTTCAAGGCCTTTGTCACCATTAGAGACTATAATGGCCATGTTGGCTTGGGTGTCAAGTGCTCCAAGGAGGTGACTACTGCCATCCGTGGGGCCATCATCCTAGCCAAGCTCTCCATTGTCCCTGTGCGGCGTGGCTACTGGGGGAACAAGATTGGCAAGCCTCACACGGTTCCCTGCAAGGTGACTGGGCGCTGTGGCTCTGTGTTATTGCTTCTGATCCCTGGACACCGAGGCACTGGGATCGTGTCGGCCCCTGTACCCAAGGAGCTGTTGATGATGGCTGGAATTGATGACTGCTACACCTCAGCCAGGGGCTGCACAGCCACCCTGGGCAACTTCGCTAAGACCACCTTTGATGCCATCTCAAAGACCTACAGCTATTTGACCCCAGATCTCTGGAAAGAGATGGTGTTCACGAAGTCTCCCTACCAGGAATTCCGGATCATCTTGTAAAGACTCACCAGAGTTTCCATGCAGAGGACTCAGGCTCCAGCTGTGGCCACCACATAGTGAATTTTCTGTAACAAATAAAGTGAATTAAGTTCTAAAAAAAAAAAAGGTTCAAGTGTATCAGAGATTGTGAAGATGGCACATGATAGGACAAGATCTGTTTGTAGAGTCTTTATGAGTCCTAGTGGGCTCTAGGCGTCTAACGACAATAGTCTTCCCTGCTGATTCACCGTCACATAATAATGATCAGTCCCATTGCCCACAGATACCATCCAGTTCACTAGTGATCCTTGAGCAGATTTCAACTCATAGTGGGTTACAGTGCCTTTGTCTCACCGATTTTGGGCTTGCGGTCAGGAAGGGCAAGTGCTTTGAAAAAGACATCATATTTGGAAAAATAGGGGGTCAGGGAAGGAGAGGAAGACCCTCAAAGAGCTGAATCGACACAGTGATGGCAATAATGAGCTTAAACACAGGATCAAGTTGTTTTCTTCTGTTTTACATAAGATGGCTATGAGCTAGAAGTGACTTAAGCACACTTAAAAACAAATATATAAGGGAGCTCTGGTGGCCTAGTGGAAAAGAGCTGCACTGCAATCCCAGAGATATGTGGTATGAATCCTCCAGATGCTCTGCTGGAGGAGAAGAGAAAATCTTCTCCTGTACCAGTCAGATCCAATTTGATGGTACACCCACAAAAAAATAATAAAATTAAAACACACACACACACACACACACACACAGGGCTGGGGAGGGAGGGAGGGGGGGAGAGAGGAAGGAGGGAAGGAGGGAGGGAGAGAAAGATAGGAGGAGGGAGAGAGAAAGAGTTTTATTTCTGTTGCTCTCGTTCTTGTGGATACCAATCCAGCAGTTTCCATGTGTCCCACTTAGTGACAGTATTGTATCCTCCCCATTGAGCACTCATTCTCCTCTCCTTTTCTGAGCTGTTTCTCCCAGGCTGACAGAGCCTCACTGTCCTCTGTGGTTCCTACCTGATCTTTCTGGGGAGTCAGGGGACTCTTGTCACTTTGATCCCATGTAGGTGGTCCTTAAAAGAGCGTGACTGAACAAGGTAAAGATTTTTCCCTAGTTGAGTTAAACTACTGTTTGGTTTTAAGGAAGACTTCAGGGATTATTTCTGGATTAATGTTTAAAAATAATCTCAGGGCAATCATTTCAGGGCTTCATCCAAACTTCATAGTGACAGGAGTTCTGACCCAATAAGAATTTGATAGTTTGCTCTGTCTTTCCCCCACCCTGATAAGGATTTGTCTATGGAATCTTGATCAAAATGTTCACTAGTGGTAGCCTGGCACCATCTAGTTGTTTCTGGCCTCATGGCAAAGGAGGCATTTGTTCACTGAGGCAATTAGCCATACAATTTGTATCCTCCTCCTACCCCCGACCTTCCTGTTGGTCCAAGCGAATAGAGACCAATTGTTGTGCCTTAGGTGACTGTTCACAAGCTTCTAAGACCACAAACCCTATTGCAACGAGCCGTGAGGTTGAACAGAAGCACTATACATGTTATTAGGCCAAATTAACTGGGATGTTCCATGAAACCACGACCCCAAACCTCCAAACCAAGAAATCACATCTCATGAGGTTTTTGACTAAACATAAGCCATCTCAGCAGCTGCTCTTCATTCCCCCTTTTCTATTGTTATAAATATAACTACCACACAACTTTTGCCTCTTCAACTTTTTACAGGTGTGCCAACTCTTGACAGCAATTACAAGAATCAGATGTGGAATCCTTCCCTTAACAAATGCAGTATTTCTGTCACCATTAACTTCCTTTTCTCCTCCCCTCCTGCCCCTTACAACCACTCATAGATTTTGTTCTCTAGAAATCCATCTTCTCTGTTTTTTATATAAGCAAGGTCAAACAAACTGCGTCCTTTTTGTGATTCACTTAGTTCACTTAACCTAAGGTATTCCTGCCTCATCCACACATGGAGTGGGAGTACCATGTTCTGTTGTGGTTACGGTTGTACCATAAGAGTTAGAACCAACCCATTCCTGACCCTCTGTCGGGTTTCCTGAGGCAGTTAATCAAACGGGAGGAGATTGTCCATCCTTCTGTAGAGCAGCTGATGGCCTCAAACTGCATGCCTTTGTGATTGCAGCACAACTTCTTGCCACTAGGTCACCAGAGCTCAACATGTATTAAGACTTTATTATTTTCCCCCCTACTGCCTCAGTAATCGTTGTTTTTCTGTGCCATCAGATCGGAACCGATTCATAGCTGACCCTCCAGCGGATTTTTCCACAGGCTGTAAACCACACTGGAGGAGATTGTCCATTTCCTTGTGTATGGGTACTCGATTTTATTCATCCATTCACTTGTGAGTAGGTACTCTGGGTTTTCAGTGGTAGATTTTTTTGGAAGTAGATCTCATCTTTCTTTCAAGGGACCTTGAAGGAACTCATACTTTTAACTTTTCAATTCCAAAGCAGCTGAGCGCTTTGGAATAATTTTGTGCTACTAATCATTTAATCATCTGTGCTACTCATTTGCATGACTAGAGAGCATTTGCCAAGTTACTTATGTAAATATGGGCTGCACCAGGCAAGCAAGGATGAAAGAAGAAAAAGCAGCCCTTCAAGTGGTACCGAGTCAGAGACTCACCAGTCCAGTTCTTAAAAATATTACATCCTATGGGAACTTGGAGGAGATTTAGGTAAAGGCTCAGAAGGTAAAATGACCTGTATAATGCACAAGGCAAAGTGGGTACCAAGCAAGGACCAGAACTCAGGATTTCTAACTCTTGGTTAAGTGCTATTTACATTATGTGGTTGTTATTAGTTGCTATCAAGTCAAATTCAACTCACAGAAACCCTAAAAGCAACAGATGTGAACCCTGTCCTATCCTGTGCCATCATCACAATCCCTGACACACTCAACCCATTGCTGCAGTCACTGTGCCAATCCATCTGGATGAAGGTGGTCTTCTTCTTCGCTGGCCTCCACTTTTCTAAGCATGATATCCCTCTCCAAGGAATAATCTCTCCTAGCAACATGCCCAAAGTATGTGAGATGAAGCTTTATCATCTTGCCCTCCAAGGAACACTCTGGCTGCATCTTTCTCAAGATATATTTGTTTGTTCTTTTGGCAGTTGATAGATGGATGGTCAGTACTCTTCTCCCATACCACCATTCAAAGACATCAATTCTTCTTCTGTCATCCTTATTCATTCATTGTCCACCTCTCAGATGCAAGTGACTGAAAAGACCATAACCCGAATCAGACACACCATAGTCCTCAAAATGACATCATTGATCCTCAATAATTTGAAGCGGTCTCTGACTACAAACACTCCCCGTGCACTATGTCTCCTGACTGCTGGTACCAAGTATATTTATTGTGGATCCAAGTAAGTTGAAGTCATTGACAGTTTTAATCCTTTTCCCGTCCATCTTGCTGTTGTCTATTGATTCAATGGTGAAGATTTTTGTTTTATTGACATTGAGATCTAACCCATATTGAAGACTGCTGGAAGGCTACAGGGTTTAACCTTCTGCAGCAAATGTTTCAAGTTCTCCTCACTTTCAGCAAGCAAAGCTGTGTTATCTGCATAATTCAGGTTACTGATGAGTTTTCCTCCAGTCCTGATACCACATTCTTCTTCATAGGGACCAGTTTCTCAAAATAATTTGCTCAGTATACATTGACATAAACATATACTATTCTCCATAACAAAAACACAGAATAGGTCCCCACACTATGAAGATACTCCAAGGATCTCAAGAGAAGCAGAAGAGGTACAGAGAGGGAGCAATTTGGTGAAAATATAGCTGGCAGGGGCTTCATTTCCCCATCATTTTGGGCATCCCTCCTAAACCCGATCAATCTGTTCAAATCTGAAAGGTGTCCACAAAATATCTGCGGCTCTGGTTTAAAATGCATACATTGACTGTGTACTGCTGGGGCAGGCCTGAGAGTCTGCATTTCTAATCCAATCCTAGGGAGCTCTGGCTGCCTGCTCTGTGTAGGGAGGTGCGCCGCTGACCTATGGGCTGCACCTGTCTAGTGGTTTGAATCCACCACCTGCTTCATGGGACAAAGATGGACAGTCTCCTCCCTGGCTGTTTACAGCCTCTGAAAAGCCACTGGAGGGTCAGCTTTAAGTCAGCTGAGACTCAATAGCTATGAGCCCATGTCATGTTTTTAAAAAATAGTTTCCTAGGAAATGATGCTGCTACCCTCCCATGCACTACATTTTGAGAAACAAAACCTTAGGGGTGAACCCCATTAGTGCAGGGACTTTGCTCTGTGCATCTCCATTCCTGGGTCCAGAGCAGTGGGTATCTGTTGAACAAGTCAGTGAATCATTACTTTTATAAAGTGGAGTCTCTGGATGGCACAGAGCATTCGTGTATTCAGCTGCTAGCTGACAGGTGAGTTGTTAGAGTTGTATTCAGAGTTGCCTCAGAAGAAAGACCTGGCAACCTACTTCAGAAAAGTTGGTCATGAAAAATCCTATGGAGCATGCTCACACTCTCACAGCACCGCCATGAGCAGGAACTGACTCAAAGGCAAATCAAATCAAATGTTGTTGATACTGTTGTTAGGTGCTGTCAAATGTTCTGCGACCCTATGTACAATTGCTCTGAAGCCTGCCCTAACCTAAGTGGATCTCACTGACTCAAATACACCTACTCCCATTGCCCCAGTGACTGCATCAACCCATCTCCTCTGGGGTCTTGCTTTCCTGTGCTGCCCCTCCACCCTTCCAGGCATGATATCCTTCTCCAAGGATTGGTCCCTCCTGGCCATGTGCCCAAAGTATGTGGGATGGAGCTTCAAAATCCTAGCCTCCAAGCAGAAGGTTGGTTTCACTCTCTCCAAGACACATCTATTTGTTTTCTTGGTGGTCAGTGGCATGCTCAAGACTCTTCTCCAACACCACAATTCAAATGCATCGATTCTTTCTCTGTCATCCTTAGTCATTATCCAGCTCTCTGATGCATAACAAGTAATTACAAAGACCATAGACTGGATTAGATATCCCTTAGTCTCTAGACTAACATTGTTGCTTCTCAGTACTATGGAAAAGCCCCTGGCAGCAGATTTACCTAATGTAATTCATCTTTTGATTTCCTGACTACTGGTGCCAAGAGTATTGATTGTGGAACTGAGCAAGCTATAGCTGTTAACAACCTCAATCTCTTTACTATCTATCATGATGCTGCCAATTGGCCCAGTGGTGAGAATCATTGTCTTCTTGATGTTGAGCTTCAATCTGTATTAAAGACCACCATCTTGACCTTCTGCAGCAAGTGCTTTAGGTCCTCCTCAGTTTCAGCAAGCAAGGTTGTGTCATTTTCATTAATGTAGGTTGTTGATGAGTCTTCCTCCAATCCTGATGCTACATTCCTCCTCATAATCACTTTCTTAGGGATAGGGGGTTCTGGCAGCCTAGTGCATAGGGATTTATGCTGCCAAATCTAAGATTCTAACTCAAAGGCAATGAGTGAGTCTTAGTGTTTAGGATTGGAAATGTGATGCAAAATTTCTAATCAGTGAGATAAAGGGGGATTCTAGACAAAACATCCTTGTATTTAAAAGAAATGAGAAGATAACCTTTCCTTTTGCTGCCTTTAGATGTGGCTCTGTGACGACAGTGTCCCTGCAGCTGCTGCAGCCATCCTGTGACCATGAGGCAAAAGCCAGCCTGCTAAAAATGACAGAGCAGAGAGATGTGAAGTCTCTGGGCCTCATGATGTTATCCAGCCATCATATTATCCAACCCCAGAAACAATACTTCAGGATTCCTTGTTATAGGATCAGAAATATTGTTTAAGCCAGTCAAGTCAGGATCTCGGTTACTTGCTACCAAACGTATTCTAACTAATATACCAGGAAAATTTGGATAGCTTAATTATAAGGAGCCACCCTACCACTCATAGGTACTTGGTCTGAAACCACCTGCTGCTTCTTGGGAGAAATATGGACAATCTCCTCTGAGCAATTTATTGCTGGAAGGTCGCTAGGAGTTGGTTCCAACCCGATGGCATGTAACATCAACAACATGTAGCTAAATGTCTACGTGAGAGAAAACTGTAAGACTGCTAGTCAAATTCAAAGGGGGGGGGAGCATACAAGACCAAAAAGGGGGCATTTATGCCATAACAAAGCTCAGCAGGCAAGAAGAGCAAATGGGCAGGGGAAACTCAGGGAAGAAGGCAGAGTGGGAATTGCAACTAACTATACAAAATGTTTAAAACTTATTTAATGTAAACTCTTACCCAAACCACACAGAAAAAAAGGAAAAAGTAACGAGAAAGGTCAATAGCATGGAGTCAAAGAAGAAAAGAAAAAAGGAAACAGAGAAAGAATGTTGTCAGACAGAAAAGGAGGCCAGCACTGTGCCATGCACATAATGGGATGGAGAGGTTCAAGACCATAAATGAGAAGCAGAAGGGAAGAGGAGATGGTCTACAGAAACAGCCTGGATTAGCCCTGCAACAATAGAGCTGTGTGGAAGTCGGTGGGAAGTGGAGAGGAGATTCTTATTTGTTGGTTGACAATTGGCTTGATTGTAAACACTGGACCCTATCACCAGCCATGGTGGCCGGGATGATGGTAATATTCAAACCTGAGATGCATCCATCTGGAGATAAGGAAGTCACAGGCTTTGCAGAATGCTGCCCTTTGTCCAGCCATAAATCTTGACACCTGGTCTTCATCCTATCTTTCCTAGACAGAATATGAAACACAGAGTTTTCTTTATCAGCTATAATTTGAAGACAGCTACTTTGTTATACTTCTGTTGCCACTACAGGGAACAGCCCCAGCTTCCTGATACTCTCCTCCCTCCCTCTTCCTTCCTCCTTGCCTCCTTGGTGTGAAGTATGCTCTGGGCTGCCCTGCTTTTGATGCTACCTCTGCCATAATTGCCCTTACTCTTCAATTCATCTCTCTTCCTTGTCCTTCAAGTCTTCTCCAGTTCCCCAACTGGAAATAACTTCCCTCCCACTGGGCTTGAACTTCTGCTCTAAGGACCCAGGAGGAGGTATGGGGGGAGCGAGGGGCGGGGAACATATGGTTCTTTGGAAGACTAGGAGGAGTCGCTGGATAGTACAAATGGTGAAAGCCCTCAGGTGTCAATAGAAAGGTTGGCAGCTCGAGTTCACCCAGAAGCACTTCAGAAGAAGGGCTCCAGGACCTACTTCCAAAAACTCCATCCTTAAAAAACCCTATGCAGCAAGTTCTCGTCTCACATAAATAACTGCCAGGAATTGACATTCACTCAATGACAACTTTGTGCATGTTGCCAAGAGGGACTAGTCCTTGGAGAAGGGCATCATGCTTGCATGGCTGGAGGGATAGCTCAGAAGAAGACGACCTCGATGAGATGTTTTGACACAGTAACTGAGGCGATGGGGGACAGGTGAGTCAGAGGCAATGAGACTGGCTCAGGATAGGGCAGGCTTCAGAGCTGTTGTTCATAGGGTCACTATGAGTCATAGTGCACTCGATGGCACATACCAACAACGGCAACTGGTGAGAGAAAAGCAATTAATTGTTCAGTGCTGCCGAGTCAACTACAACTCCCAGTCACCCTGTGAACAACAGATCAGATCTGAACTTTGCCCTATCCTGCACCAGCCCCCTGATCTCTGATAGGCCATCATTAAAATCACTGTGTCAAACAAGAATGTAGACCCCTCCAAAACAAAACAAAACGAACTAAACTAGCCATACAAATAAACATAAAAAGTGCACATTTCATTTGTATAGGACAAACACAAGCCCATCTGTGCAGAGAAGAGGCACAGCAGAGACCAGGAAAGGAGGAAACTTTCCCTTCTCACCATTAAACAGTCCTTCCCCTTTTCCCTTCTCAAACTTAAATCTCCAGGTAGAACAACCTTGGCAAACCAGCCTGGGTGGTTCCCCCAGACGGACTATGAGCAGCGCTCCCAGGCCTGACTGCCCCCTGCTTCCCTTCCCTACTTCTGAGGTAAGTGACCACACAAGCCTCCAGATGAAGGTCCATTTCTGTTGGATGGAGCTTCACTTCGGGCTTCCCTCTGCTGGGCCTCTCTCCACCCTTCAGCCTCTCTCCCGGGCGTCAGGCCCAATGTCTGGCTGCTCTCTTTTGTACATACCGCTCCTTCTCCTTCTTTATCAGTCATTGTTTCTTTCTCTGTCTGCCCATCTCTCACAGACACTGTCCTTGTCCTTCCTTACCTCTCTTCCTCACTCCCTAATCCTCCCCTGCTGACACGTAGATTCCCCAAAGAAAACAGATAGGCTTTCTTGTGGACAAGAAGTGAGAGATGTTGACACATTCCGGGGAACTCGGAAATAAACTCAAGGGAAACAAGGCTTGGGTGTCTAGCAGTGAACAGCAGAGAAACTTAACACATGGTCTGCAGACTTGACTAGACCTCGGGGTGAAATCATTGATCAGGCATCCAAGATGCCTGAGCAAAAATGAAATTTGTCTCCTTGCTCACATTTTAAACTGCTGTCTACCTTTTTTGTTATTGTTTTCCTATAATTTAAATATATACATACACACACATACACGCACACACACATGTATATATAGTTGTTGTTATGTGCTGTCAAGTTGCTGGCGACTCATAGCAACCCTAGGTACAACAGCCCCAAAACCTGCTCTATCTTGTGCCAACCTTATTGTCTCTGACACACCTACCCTCGCCACCCCAGTGACTAAATCAATCAATCTCATAGGGTCTTCCTGTCTTGTGCTGCCCCTCCACCCTGCCAAGAAGGATGTTCCTCTCCAAGGACTGGCCCCTTCTTGCAGCATGCTCAAAGTATGTCAGATGAAGCTTCAGAATGCTTGCCTTCAAGGAGCAGCCTGGTTTCATCCTCTTTAAAATGAACCTGTTTGTTCTCCTGGCAGTCCATGGTATATTCAATAGTCTTCTCCGGCACCATAGCTCAAAGGCATCAATTCTCCTTCTAGCGTCCCTTGTCATTGTCCAGTTTTCTGACACATAACAAGGAATTGCAAAAACTATTGCCTAGATCAGATGCACCTTAGTCTCCAGACTAACATCGTTGCTCTTCAGTACCCTGGAGAGGTTCCTGACAGCAGACTTTCACAGTGCAATTCATCTTTTGATTTCCTGGCTGCTGGTGCCACAGATGTTGACTTGTATTTATATTTATACTTCTTAGCTCTCAGATGCATAGTAAGTAATTGTGAAGACCATGGCTTGGATCAGGCACACCTTAATCTCTTAGACTGACATCGTTGCTCCTTAACACTCTGGAGATGTCTCTGACAGCAGACTTTCCAAAAGCAATTTGTCTTTTGATCTCCTGACGGCTGGTGCCATAAGTGTTGATTTATGGACCAAAGAAGATGAGGTTTTTAATGACCCCAATCTTTGTAGGTCAAGCAGTTCCCTCAATAGATGTATTCTTACTTATTAATAAATCGTTAATAAAATAAAACCATCAATTGTGGCCCCAAAATATGCTACTTGCTCCCTCAATACCCATGTTTTCTTTTTACATAGTGTAAAAATTCCCAAGGTTTAAGAATTTTCAGGACTAGCAGACAACTAAACCCAGTCTTTGCGTCAATTCTGACGCACATCCACCCCAGAGGACAGAGTAGAGTTGCTGTATGGAGTGTCTAAGACTGTAAATCTTTATGGAAGCAGAGCAGCTGGTGTGTTCAAACTGCTGACCTTTAAGTTAGCAGCAGAGCACTTAACAACTCCAACATCAAGCTTATATTTTCCTGGCCTCAGCAACTGGGTGTGGAGGTATTGGTGGGTCTGTGGCAGAACTCCCCCCTGCCATGAGGGAGACCAGGGCTCAGCTCCCAGTCAGCTCCGCATGCACAGCCACCACCCCTCTGTGGGTGGAGGTTTGCACATCGTCACGATGCTGAACAGGTTTTGGTGAAGCTTCAAGACTGAAAAGGATTAGGAGGAAAGGCCTGTCAATCTACTTCTGAAAAGAATCAGCCACAGAAAATCCTGTGCCTCACAAAGGTCAGATCTGTAACTGCTCATGGTGCAGGACCGGGCAGGGTTTTCTTCTGCTGTGCACAGGGTCACCCTGAGTCCAGGGCAGACTCCACAGCAGCTAGCAACAACTGCAACAGCCGCTGGGTATGGCCATGTGAACTCAGTCCTGGCCAATGGGATTTAAGGAGTAAATTCTTGTGTAAATTCCTGAACCTATTCCTCTACTTCACTTTCTCCTGGAGCATGGTGAAGCAATAACAGAAAGGGGCTAGGAAAAGAGAGAGGGGGGCCAGGGGGTAGCGGAAGAGCACCGGGGTCTCTGGAAAATCTGAAGGAGCAGACTTCAAACCTCTAGAAACTTCTCATTATTTCAGCTATCATGTAGCTGAATCTGTACTTCAACTATGTTGTATTTCTAATTTAGTATGTAAGGGATAACATATGCAAAATGCAGACTAGAAAAGGATGACTTCTTATAATAAAATTTCTTACTTCAGAATTGTTTTAGGTTCAAAGTTGCTATGATGATAATAAAGAACTTTCCCAGGTACCACACACCCAGGTTCTCTTGTTATATTCTTGTCTTATATTGCTATGATTGCATCTGTCAAAATTAACAAAATAATGTCGACACATTATTAACACATTGTTATATAGGGAGCTATCCTGGCATAGACCATAGCATTTTGTGGCAATAACCCAAAGCCTATGCCTCTCTGTTGGTTCAAACCCACCCTGGGATAAACACGGGTAATCTCACCCTGTGCAATTTACTGAAAACTTGCTAGAGAGTCAGTTGAGTCGGTTCTGAACTCAAGGGCAATGAGTTAGTTACTATTATATAAGATACTATTTTATGGTAGTATTTTTGACATTATATTGAATCCATGTTTTAGGGTAATATTTTTCTCCACTACTGTTTTAGATGTAAGTTTATGCAGCAAGTTAGATTCCCACTCACTAGTTCACACAAAGATTGTTCCACAACATTGGTTACAATCCCAGCAATGTGTCAACAGTCAATGTGCCAGCCTGCCTGACCTCTTCCCATCTATCCAATTTTGCCACCCTGCCTGGCTTCCTCAGCTTTGCTTCTGTGTTAATGTTCATAGTTTGGCCTCATACGTAGTTGATCATTTAAAGGAACGCCTTTTTCATGGGTATTGTGTTTATTTTATAGGCCAATTTGTTATTCTGCTGAAACATGGCATCTGGAAGTGCGTAAGTTCAAAGTCAAAAGGGGATCTTAGAACAATAGTCTTTGGGGTTTCCCTAGTCTCTATCAGCCCACTAAGTCTGTTTTTGTTTCTCTATTTGAAGTTTTTCTCTAGTTTTCTCCCCTTCCACTTGTATTCTTTGTGTTCCTTGTGAGAATAGCTGGTAAATAACCCACAGACACCATCTAGATTCTGGCTGTGTTGTTTCCCTCCTAACCTCATACATCCCTTGTGATAAATGTGCCCCCTGATGTCCAAGCCCCTATATGAAGGCCTGTTGGTCCTCTTGCTCGTGACAGAATGCCCACATGAAGCACTGGGAAGGACAATATTACAGTCTAAACAGTGTAAGTATTTGAACAGGTTTAAATGGCATGATTGGTATCAGCAGGAATGAGTTCAGAAAGCTTCTTGGAAATGGTGTCAGGGAAGTAGGTTTTTCCAGAAAAGACAAAGACGAATGGAGAGAAGAAAGGTGACCCCAGGAGTGGGAACAAGCAAAGGCGAAGTGGGGGAGGCAGGGAGGTGGAATCTGGTTTGCATTAGGAATGTGGGCTGGGAATCAGTACAGAGCAAGGCTAAGAGTCGGGGTGGTCGAGGGGGGAGACTTTGCCACTGAGTCTCTGGACTTCCCTTGTTGAGGAGTCTGTCTGCATTTTTCTGAGCCCAAGGCACCGTCTGTTCTGCTGAATGATCTGTGTCCTGGCTCCTCATTAAAGCTCTGGGATTTTCCTTGACCCTTGGGAGCCAATGTATCTGAAAGGCAGACATAATCTCAGAGGAAACAGCAAGATCCCCTTGACTAGAAGAGGCCACAAAGATAAGAGCTATCAGTGGAATCGGGGAGGTGGGGGGTGTGTTCTGGGCTATAGACTGAATGCATCCACTGTGCACACGACAGAGCCCTTCTTCTCAAATTCTGATCCCCGGCAAGGAGTAAGGTTTAACTGCTGTCAGGAAAGATGCCTGAGCATTGAAGGAGTTCGGGCACAGGGCAGGGCACCTGCTTTTCTCCCCCACTCACTTGGGAAATGACAAAATAACCTATCAACCCAGGAAGTTGTGCCTGGTGGTCTTGTAGCCTGGTCACGATTAAGATTTGGCTTGTAGAAAGACATAGAACAAGGTCAGAGACATAGGTCACAGGCAGGGCTGGCTGGAAAGGGCTTGAGGACATGTCACATGGGATTCAATTAACTTGTTCATTTTATCTGTGAGCATCCTTGAGAAAGAGTACTGGATCCTGTTTCTTTCAGCTATCCAGATCTAAAACCCAGCATCCGTCTGTCAACTTACGATGTGGTGATTTGCATGTTGCTGAAGTGCTGGATACTCTGCCACCAGTATTTCAATTACTGATAGAAGTTGTCCACTACACATCGGTGGACAAGTTTCACAAAAACTCCCAGACTAAGACAGACTAGGAAGAAAGACTTGCCAAGTTATTTCTGAAAATTAACCAATGAAAATATTATGGATCACAACTGAACTATGTCCAACTCTCTTGCTTTGAAACGAAATGTATTTGGGAAATAGAGGGTCAATAAGGGTGTGGGAGACGTTCAGTGAAATGTGTTGGCACAGGCACTACACTGATGGACTCATACCAGTTACCAGGATGATGCATAACTGGGCAACATTTCTATTATGGATTCAATTACAATCCTCAAAAAAATATGATGCCAATTCTAGCTTCTATGCCTGTGGTTATAATCTCATTTAGGAATGAATTCTCTTTGTTATGTTAATGAGATAGGATTACTATAGGATGTATTTTGAGTCCATCTATTTTGACAGAAAGAGAGAGAGAGAGAGAGATGGGGTAAGAGAGATGACAAGATACAGGAACTAAGAAGCAGAAATTTAAGAGGTAAGGACATTCCTCCAAAGCAGAGAGCCAGCACTCTGAATTCAGACTTCTAGTCTCCTAACAGACAAATTTCTCTTTGCAAAAGCCATCCACTCGTGCTACTTTTGTTACAGTACCATTAGAAAACTGATAGTTTCATTTTGTTTTCTGTTGGGACGTAATGTTGTTATGAGTCAAAACTATGACAGTGCCTGGTATGCTTAATAAATGCACGTTGAAGGAATTGTCCATCCAAACCCCACGTATCTCATTCATGGTGTAATAGACAAGAATGCCGGTCTCCAGAGTCTTGGGTCTTTGTATTCTTTTCCCTATACAAAATTGCTTCTAGATCTCTGTCTGACTTTGAAACTCAAACTCACTGCAGCAAAATCAGTCCCAACTGAGACTGAATCTCCACTAGGTTTCTGAGGCTGTGAACAACAACAGAAGGAACTGTTCATCTTCCTCCCATGGAGCTACTGGAGGATTTTAACTGGGGGATGGAGACACTGAGCCTTTGTGTTACTAGAGCTCCTCTAAATTCAAGCCACTTCTTTCTTTTCTGGTATTGCAATTTGATTAAAAGTTTACAAAACCAATTGGCTTCCCATTCAACTATTCATATTGTTGTTGTTATGTGCCATCAAGTTGCTTGCAACTCAGAGTGACCCTGGGCACAATAGTTCTGAACTCTGCTCTATCCTGAGCCAATCACAATGTCTCTGACACATCTACCCCCATCACCCCAAGTACTCATCATGTGTCAATCCATCTCCTCCAGGGTCTTCCTCCCCTGTGCTTTCCAATGTCCCTCTCTTGGGACTGGTCCCTCCTGGCCACATGCCTAAATTATGTCAGCCAGAGCTTCACTATCCTTGCCTCCATGGAGCATCCTGGTTTCACCATCTCTAGGTTAAACCTGTTTGTTCTCTTGGCAGTCCATGGTGTGTTCAATACTCTTCTCAGAGAAATCAATTCTTCTATCAACCCTAGTCATTATTCAGCTCTTTAATGCATAGCAAATAATTGCAAAGACCATGACCTGAATCAGGCATACCTTAGTCTCCAGACTGATATCATTGCTCATCAACACTTTTGAGAAGTCCCCAACAACAGTTTTCCCCAGAGCAGTACGTTTTTTGATTTCTTGACTTCTAGTGCCAAGAGTGTTTATTGTGGATCCAAGCAAGCTGAAATTGTAAACAACCTCAATCTCTTCTCCATCTATCATGGTGTTGCCAATTGGCCCATTGGTGAGAATCTTTGTTTTCTTCATGTTGAGCTTCAATGACTTTCTGTAGCAAGTACTTCAGGTCCTCTTCACTTTCAGCAAGCAGATTGTTGATGAATCTTCCTCGAATCCTGATGCCACATTCTTCCTCAGAGTCCAGCCTTCCGAAGGATCTGTTCCACACATAGATTGAAAAGGTATGGAGACAGGACATATCCCTGACACGCTCCCTTCCTGATCTCTAAATTATGAAGTGATGCAGTGTTTCCTTGCTCTGTTTTGAGGATTGCCTTTTTCGCATAGTCACAACCACTACAACTATTGATAGACTTTTTCTTTTATAGAATTGATTATAGTATCCACAATGTAATTGTACTTTTCTCACTTCCTCTCTGTGATTCTCACTGTTCTTCTTGAATCCTGCCCCTTCCTGTCTTCTGGACTTGACTTTAGGCCATTGCTGCTTTTCTGCTCTTATACTGTTGTTTTATCTTATGGTTGATTATTTTAAGGAGTAAGAGCCTCTCTAATGTTGATATATCCTTATTGGCCTTTTGTTTGTATTGAAATGGAACCATAAGTGTTAGTTTTGTTGTGGGTTAGAAGGATAATTAAGGGCCATAGTCTTGAGTGTTCCATCAGTTTCTATTGGACTATTAAGTATGGCCTTTCTTTTTTTTTTTTCTTTTTTTTTAGTTTTGTCCCACATGTCCCCCCTACTCTATTCAGAATCTTCTTCTACACTCTGTGGTAGAGTAATCAGCAGTGGTAGCTGGGCACCATCTAATTCTTCTAGTCTCAGGGGAATGGAATTTGAAGTTGGGAAAAACTAGAAGCCTTAGACCCTGGAAGAGCTCACCAAGTCCCAAATGAGCAGAAAAATTATGCATTCATGGAGGCTCAACAAACCCAAAGAAAAAAAGGACTAAGTCAGGGCATCCCTGTGAGCCAACTCAGGCCATCTCCCCACTTCTTCCTTCCTCCCTGTGGCCAATTTCCCTGCTCTCTCTGCCCCTAGGGAGCTCTGGTGGCATGCTCCACAAGGAGTCTCACTAATAACCCAAAGCCTGCTCTTCTCTGGCAGTTCGAATCCACCGTCAGCTCCAGAGGAGAACGATGAATAACTTCCTTCTCTTGAAAACCCAATGTTTTGACGCTACAGTAAAAGGAGTCTTTTGAGGGGAATTAAAGGCAGAAGGACAAGTTAAAGAGAACAGAAGCTCGTGAGTCTTCCCTGTGAGAATCCTCTTCAAGATCCTTGTGAACACAGGCTCTAAACTTACCACCTTCACCTTCATTTTTAATCCATTTGGGGACAAACATATGAAGCTAATATTCTTTGTCACTCCCTTCCACCCAACACAAACGAATGGTTAGTCAGATGAATATATGAAGCTATTGCTCCTGTGTAAGTGTTTTCTGACCGCAAGTCATGAGGACTCTTGTTACACCCTCCCCTCCCATTCCATTAGACTATGTTCAGGAACACAGGCCACCACGGTGTCCTTCTTCCTGCCCATCTCTTCCCTCCTCAAAAGTTCCAGAATAAACACCCAACGGCCTTAGGAGATCATGGAACCCCAGTTCTCTTTAACGGCTTCTCTTAAGAACGTTCACATCCTATTTTCCACGGCACTGTGGGTGTGTTCTTGTGCAAGGAGCAGACGGTCCTCTGTGTTTCATGCCTTCCTGTGCAAGGATGTGACCATCATCCCATGCAACCCACCACCAGTTTCCGCAGTGGGCTTTTTTCCTAGAATGCCTCAGGGATCCATGGATGGAAGGCACTTGGCAGCTCCCTGGCTTTCCCAGGCAGTTACGGCTTCCCTAGACCTCTGAGCACTGGTAACCTTTGCCCCGACACAACTATGACACTTGGGCTCAAAACCAGAATCATTAAAACCCTCTCTGTCTGATCAATGAAGGAGAGGATGGGCTGGCTTCTGGGAAATGCCTGGATTCCCCACCACTCTACGCAACACTCGAATTCTGACTTTGAGCAAGAACAAGAAAATGACCTGGCATCGTCTAAACTGTCAGAAGGAAGATTAGCCCAGATCATTCAACACAATAGAGAACTCCCAACCAAGCCTGCTAACTTTTGGAAAACTTCGGGAGTTTTTCTTTGCCTGCAGCTGACTTTGCTGAATTCCATGAATATTGAAATCTATTCCCCTCTGGAGAAGGATAAAGGAAACTGGTTCTTGATGAGACCAACCACAAGCAAATCTCAAACCAGGTAATCCGTGTGGAGTTGTCTGAAGGGCTGCTCTCTGAGAAGTGAGCATTCCTATTATTCTTGTTACCACAGGCTGTTGCTTCCAGAAAGACACCTGGTCCGTCCCCTTCTTCCCAAGATGAGAAAGCTGAGGCCCTGAGTGGCCGAGTCACCGTCCCAAAGCCATGGTTGGGGGCAGGGGGAAAACCTTCTGTAGAGATGAAATAAGTATTGATAATGCTTTGGACCAGTGATGCCAAGGTTTTAAGTTCCACTGTCATGTGTGAAAATGTTTGTACATTTTGGTTTTTAAAACCATATTATGTGCTATTTAAATTGGTCTTAATCAATCATGCAGAAAGGGACATGGATCCTTGCACCTACATGATGCCAATTGATATCAAAGACCAGGCTACACAATTGTGATCCAATGTCCTGGAGGAAAATACTGCCTGAAGAACAACCTGGAAAGCAGTGAGCACCAGTGTGAGAACAGCCAACCTCCGGGAGGCCTCTGTCCACTGCATTCCCCTGCCACGCAGCACTGTGGACAGCCCTGCTTGACCAGAAGCCCAGACAGGGAGAGAATGGAGAGGGGGAGAGTAAACAGCTGGGCCTAGAGGAAGCTGGAAAATTCTCTCCAGCTGGGTGCCTTCTGAGGCTGGAGCAGTGCAGAGGTTCAGAGGGGTGGGGAGTGATGTTGTGTGCTATGGAGTCAGAACCAACCCATAACTGACTCTCCAGTGGGTTTTCTGAGTCAGTAAATCACACAGAAGGAGATTGCCCACCTTTCTCCTGTGCAGCAGCTGGTGAACCAGAACCGTATGCTTTTGGGATTGCAGCACAGCTTCTTACCACTAGGCTAGCAGAGCTCCCAGGCATGAGGGATAGGGAATCCATGTACACCAGGAACAGCAGGTGAGTAACTTCAGTGGTCGTTTTATGTGCTTCTACAGGGGCCCTTCAGCTTCCACTTCCTCCTTCATTACCATTGGCTCCTGTTCCTATGGTGCTTCCTGAAATTTTTCAGTGTCCATCAGTGCTTTCTGGTACCATGATTCTATGTATTCCTTCCATCTTCTTTTGATGCTTTCTGGGTCATTCTGTATATTGCCCATGTTGTTGTTGTTGTATACCATAGAGTCAGAACCAACCCATAGCTGACCCTCTGGCAGGTTTTTAGTGGCAGTTTATCGCACAGGAGAAGATGGCCTGTCCTTCTCTCATGGAGCAGCTGGTGGCCTCAAACTGTGTGCCTTCAGGATTGCAGCACAACTTCTTGCTTCTGGGCCATGAGAGCTCATAGACTCAATATTGTGACACAAGGCTTGCATTTGTGTTTCAGTTCTCTCAGCTTGAGAAAAGCAGAGTGAGTTCTTCTCTTTTTAGTCTCCAATTCCAGCTCTCTGCCCATTTCATTATAATACTTTGCTTTGTTCTCCCAAGCTGCTCTTTGAAATCTTCTGTTTAGCTTTTACTTTGGCATATATTCCCTTTGTTTTGGCTTCTCAATGTTCCAGTGCAATTTTTAGAGTCTCTTCTGACATTGCATAAGTGAGGATGACTTGAAACACTTGTTGCAGAAGATCAAGGAATGCAATATTCAGTATGGATTGCATCTAAATATCAAGAAAACAAAGATTCTGACCACTGGAGCAATAAGTAACATCAAAATGGATGGAGAGAAGACTGGAAACTGTCTACAAGCTTCATCTTGCTTGGATCCACAATTAACACCCTTGGTACCAGTAGTCAGGAAATAAGGAGATGCATTGCACAGGGAAAATCTGCAGTTAGGGACCTTTCTAAATTATTGAGGAGTAAGGATGTTATTTTGAGGACTAAGGTGTGTCTGATCTAGGCCATAGTCTTTCCAATCACTTGCTATGCATCTGAGAGTTGGAAAATAAATAAGGATAACAGAAAAAGAATTGACACTTTCAAGCTGTAGTGTTGGAGAAGAACACTGAACATCCATAGACAGCCAACAGAATGAACAGATATGTTGTGGAGATGGTGCAGCTGGAGTGCTCTTTGGAGGCAAGAATGATGAGATTTCACCTCCCACACTTTGGGCATATTGTCAGGAGGTGTTACTCCTTGGAGAAGGATATGATCCTGGGAAGGGTGGAGGGTCAGTATAGGAGAGGAAGATCCTCAACCAGGTGGATTGACATGGTGACTGCAGCAATGGACTCATGTGTCAGGAAGTGTGAGGATGGCTCATGATAGAACAGGGTTAAGATCTTTTGTTCATAGGATTGCTATGAGTCATACTCGACTCGACGGCACTTAACAACAACAACAACAACAGGAGCCCTGGTGGAGCAGTAGTTAAACACCCAGTTGCTGACTAACCAGTCAGCAGTTCAAATTCGTTAGTGCCTCCAAGGAAGACAGACAAGCTGTCTGCTTCTGGCAAGATTATTGCCCTGGGAACACCATGCAGCAGTTCTACTCTGTCACATGGACTCACAATGAGTTGGGATCATTTTGATGACAATGCATTTTGGAGCCAATCAAATAGATAAATCGGTCTTGGAAAATATTTTATAGCCCAAATGCGCCTTAGAAGCAAGAATAGGGAGACTTCATCTCATGCTTCTGTGATCAGCAGTGGCAAGTCATTAGAGAAAGATAACCTATTTGGTGAAGTAGAGGGAGGGCCTGTGGAAAAAAAGAGGAAGACTGTCAGTGAATTGGATTGATAGAATAGCTGCAAAAGCTGGTTCAAACATAACAATTATGAAGATGGTGTAGGACCGGGCAGTGTTTTGTTCCCTTGTATTTGGGGTCGCTGTAAATCAGGACTGGTCTGATACTACCCAGACACAAGAAACCTTCCTTGGAATGGGGGAATAGCCAGCCCCGGACTGCCAGGCCAGGCCCAGTCCCTTTCTGGCTCCCCTGGGGAGCGTGTGCCGTATGCCCTACCTGCTGGCCTAAGACCACGCTGGCATCCCACACACAGGCTCCCCCAGCCTGGTCCAGCCTCCACCTAAGCTGAGAGCAGGCGGCTGTCCCCAGGCCTGGCCCAGGCTGGCAGGAGAAGGGCTCTGATTCCTCTAACGCTCTACCCTCCAGCTGTCACTCCCCCTCCATGCCCACCAGCACCATTTGGCAGAGAGTACCTCCCCACCCCCACCCCAGCCTGGTCCAGCAGGCACAGCTTAAGTTACCACAGATACTCTGACTTTCCTGGGGTTTGGAGCAGACTGGGCTGGGAGGGAGGTGGGGCGGTTTCTGCTGGCCACAGGCTCAGTCGGCCACACTTCTCTCTGAGCTCCAGGGCTGCTGGCTTTGGGGGCCCATCTCCTCCCCTGGTTTCTGGCAGGGTATGGTCACCACCACTGCTGAGGTCTGGCAAATTCTGGCAAAGGGGTATAGGATAGCTTATTGTTGCTTCCTGTCCCTGCACTCACTAAAACCCAAAATAACCACAATCATCCTTAAAAGGCATTTTTAATCTTTCAAAGAACTTTCCCAATTTTATCTCACTTGATCCATATGATTTCCCTAGGAGGTAAACAGGATAATTACGATTAACCTCTTTTGACTGAAGAGGGGAGGGGAGAAACACACCACACCACAAAACAACACAAACCAACACATCAGAAGCTGTGAAATTACCTGCCCTAAATCACACAGCTATTTAACCAGCATGGAATCAAGACTCTTACCCTCCATACACCACACAACTGTTGTAACCACACAATTTACCCCGCTCTAGGTGGGTAGCATGGCATGTTCATGTGGACCACAGAGAAAATGTCCCTGCATTTTTATAGCTTTCTCTTGCATAAAAGAAATTTGAAGTTCCCCATTTAGAACATGGTGGAACAGGGGAGAGAAATTACTTCACATCTGAGACATAGACAGCCTTTAAGTGTGTCTGGCCACTGGGACTTGATCCCTCATCTCTTCCAAAGAAAGAAACCTCTTCCAAGCGTGCAGGTATCATGTGCTTTGCCATCTGACCTGTGGCCCAGGCAGGTTTTCCTTTATCAGCATGATGACCCCACAAAGAAAGCGACTTTGACCTTGTGTTTTTTTCCACAGAGGCAAAGGGAAGCTTCCAAGGGTAAAGGACCTTAATAAAGCTGGGGATGGATGAAGACAGAAAGGGACAAGGTGTGCGCAGCACTTTTGTGTTGTGAGAGGCAAGGGTGTGGGGAGCTCACTCCTGAGGGACCAGATCATGGGCACCTGCATCTTGATGGTTCTTCATGTGGACTTACGTCTTAACCCCACTCTTGCCTGAGGAGAGAATGTCTCTTACGGCAATCTGTCAGTGCTCACCCCTGAATCTGCAGAATCTTTGGGCCCTGGGCCTCCATGTATGTTGCGTGCTGAGGACTCTTTTCTCATCCACAGCGTCCCTATAGGCCAAAGAATGGCCTGTAGGATTTTGAAGGCTGTAATCTTTATGGAATCCACATCTTTCTCCCACAGAACAATTAGGGCTCAAACCCCCAACCTTTTGGTTAGTGACTCCAAACCTAACCCCTGCACGCACAGGGCTCCACACCCAGGGCTCCCATCCCTGCATACCGTCCACAAATTCCTCCCAAATGATGACTTTTAAAGTTCATCAGAGAAGGGGATGTCTTCATCCACTCCTGGGTCTCTAGATTCAGGTGATTTGGATGTAGTTCCCCTGGGTCTAGCCTAACTCTTTCCTGCTGCATTTTTAAAATACCTCTTCTTCGGATCTCTGTGGAGAAGAGCAGGCACGGTGCCAACAGGCAGGAAATGAAATCACGGTGCCGGTCATTTCCCTCTTTTCCTTCCTCTCTTCTCCTCCCTCCTCCTTCGCCAGCACTCCCTCCTCCCCCCGGGCTGCTTGTCAGATGTTTTCACTGTGATGAGCAAAGCCTGTGTATACAGTGCCTTTATGTGTTGTCGATTTTAGCTGTGAGCCTTCAGGCTTCTCCTTGCAGCCCTGACAAGGGAAATCCCATAATGAAGGATTTCACGGAGCTCCACAGGCTAGGAGAGGCTTTTCTTTCCATCTGTCATCTTACTTTAAGCCTTGACCTCTCCGTTCCCATGTAAGGCAGTCTGAGGAAGAGGCTTGTGCTGGGGAGAGTCTGTACCCTGATCTGGGCTGCAAATGAGCCAGAGCAAGTAGTCTAGAGTGTGGAGCCGGGGAGAGATGAGGAGAAGCATTTAAAGGAAAAAGAGCCCTTTCCATGTAGAAACTCAAAACCAAAAGACTGCACATCTCCAGCGGTTCGAATCCACCAACCACTCTTCAGGAGAAAAATGGGAAGTCCCCTCCCCTTAAGATTTATAGCCTTGGCAGCTCAATTGTTGTAGTTACGTACCATTATGTTGGAATTGACTCATACCTGCCCCTCCAGTGGGTTTTCGGAGGCAATTAATCAATCGCACAGGAAGAGATTGTTCCTCTTTCTCCCACGGAGCAGCTGGTGGATTCAAACCGTGTGCATCTGGGTTGTCAGTGCAACTCCTTACCACCCACCAGGGTTGGCCTAAAAGCCAGTAGAGCGTGGCAAACAGTTCGCCTTGATTTGAGGACAGTGAGATCCATTTAGGAAAGGAGCCTTGGTGGAGCAGTGGTTATATGACAGATTGCTAACGAAAACAATGCTAGTTAGGACCTAGCGCCTGCTCTACGGGAGAAAGAAGAGACAGTCAACTTCTGGAAAGATTCCTGCTTCGGAAATCCCCAGCACAGTTCTGTCTTGCTGGCTCACCATGACGCTGAATCGAACCGGTGGTGATGGGCTCACTTGAGTCCCTACTACCTGATCATATGAGGACTAAGGAAGTAGAAGAGATTTTGGCACGTAGTTTGGTATCTTACAGCCTCAGTTTCCTCATCTGCAAGTTAGGACTAATCATGTGGACTCTGCAGCATTGTTTACATATTAAATCAAGTACTGGCAAGCCCTCAGCATAGCACGGGCATTTCTCAGATGACCCTAGAACTTTGAAGGCAGAGAGTTAAATCTTGGGGTATCTTTGCTGACAAGTCTTCATGAAAGCCCCCAAAGGGGGTTGCAGACCAAGACAATCTACCAACAGGAAAGCAAGCTTGAGACTTTGATGCCAGCAAAGGGCCATCTTCTGCCCAACTTTCCCATGTCAGGTCGATAGAGAGATTGAAAGGGGAGGGGGGAAATCACAGCCTCCAAGGCTCCAAGACAAAATACTTGCCTGGCTCTGCTTTGAAAGGGCAAACCCTTTGAGATGCACAAGGATTTTGATTGTTTGAAATGTTGGTAACATTTCATCTTCCCAGAGACCTTGTTCATTTATCAGGGTTCTTAAAACCCTTTTGTTCATAAGCTTGTGGTGAGCACAGAAAACATTCTATCTAATATCAGAGCACAGCTGTTCAGAGACAGAATGACTTAGAGGGAAAGCTCTTAAAGAAAGGAAGGGGGCAAACAACCACCATGGGATACAAACATGGGAAAAGTGACCGGGGGCAGAAAGAAGGCCTCAAGAGTAACAGCTGCCCAACAAGCCCATGCTGTTTGGGGAAGTGTGAGAAAAAGAATGGCCACGCTCACAACGGGGCCCCATGAACAGACCCAGGCCAGACCAGGGAGCTTGGCCCCTCCTCTCTGAAGTTCCTGGCAATCACATACAAGGCCCCAGCCCAGGGCCCTAAAAATGTTTGAAGTAGGTGTGGAGCCTTGAGTAACATCTTCTTAAGGGCCAGTGTGGCTGGAAGGAAAAAAAAAAAAAGAACTAGTGGAAAACTCTGTCCATCCAAGGCCACAGACGACCAGGAAATATTTTCTAAAAAGGGCTTTGATTGCTCCTGAAAGCATAAGACAGAGAGGGAGCTGGGCCAGGCCCAAGGCGAGGCCGGCGAGGCTGGCGTGGCCGGCGTGGCCAGCGTGGCTGTGACCATTGGCTGGGTGAAGTTGGGGAACAGGGGTCCAGAGCCCGGGATGTCTTTCCAGCTCTTAATTACTTATTTAGGAATCACATTGAACTGTGATTTTGGAAAAAGGGAAATCGCACCCAGCTTACTGAATGTCCCAGTATAGCAAAGTGTTTTACAATGCAATTTTATTTTGTGTTCAGCATCAAATTCCAAAAGAGACAAAAGTGAATTGAAGTAAGAAATGTTATTTCTTGAAAATAAGCATTTTAAAAAAACCAATTGCTGTAGAGTTGATGGTGGCTCGACAGGGCAGAGGAGAACTGCCTCATTCAGCTTCCTAGACTATAAATCTTTTTTTAAAAACAAAACAAAACGTGAAAGCAGAACATTGGTCAGAAAACCAATGCTCATTTTCCTGCATTATTATTTCTTGTTATGGTAAATACATGCTTTGCCATTTTAACATTTTTTTTAATATGTACATTTCAGTGGCATGAATTACATTCATTATATCACCATGATCTGTGTCCAAGTTTTTCAATCACCCTTCACAGGAGTTTAGTGCCAAACACATGCTGCTTCTCCCTCCCATGGAGCAGCGAGTGGAGTCGAACTGCTTTCTACAGTTGACTGCTGATGGTTTAGCCACTGCACTGGTCCCTCAACTCCCTCACTGCCCGTGTAGTCGGTTCTGACGCAGTGAGTGACTCTCCACTGGGTTTCAGAGGCTGGAAACCTTAATCAGAGGAGACTGGCCACATCAGTGTTGCTGGTGGATACAAACTAGCAGTCACACAACCTTTGACTTAGCAGTACAATGTGCTGTTAGGTGCTACCCTATGAACAACAGACGTGATCCTTGCCCTATACCGCACGACCTTCATAACCTCTGTCATTCTCACCCTTGTTGGAGTCTCAGTATCAATCCATCTCCTTGAGGATCTTCCTCTTTTGCACTGATCTCTCACCTGTCCCAGTATAACGTCTTTTTCCAAGGCTTAGCCCCTCCTGATAACATACTCAAAATATGTGAGACCAGTTGTCACCATCTTTGCCTTCAAGGAACATTCTGGGTGCACTTTCTCCAACCCAGATTTGTTTGTGCTTTTGGCAGTCCGTGAGACAGTCAATTCTCCAATACCACAGCTCAAAGGAACAGGTTCTTCTTTGGTCTTCTTTGTTCATTGTCCAATTTCAGATGCACAGGAAGCAAATGGAAATGCCGTGACTTGTATCAGGAGCCCAAGCAATGCAGTTATCCATGGGGTTCCTGAACCCTATGGCCAGGGCTAGTTACATGTTTTCTGGAATGTGCTGAATAGCCTGTGAACTGCCATAAGAACAAATAGTTCTATCCCGGAGGATGTACAACTAGGAAGCTCCTTAGAGGCAAGGATGGTGAAAGTTTGTCTCACCTTCTTTTGCCATTTTGTCAGGAGAGGCCTGTCGTTGAAAAAAGCACATCATGCTGGGAAAGATGGAGCATCAGAAAAAGAGGCAGGCCCTCAGCAAGATGATTGACACAGTGACTCAAACAATAGGCTTGAGAATGTCAGAGAACAGAAAGATGGTCCGGAACAGGGCAAGATTCAGGTCTGTTGTGCATAGGTTTGCTGCGAGGTGCATGATGGATGATAAGAGCATAAACCTGAATATCAGAAACACCTGGGTTAAATGCTGATGCTGGAGGACCTTGAAAAAGCAAGAATAAAGGCACAGCATTGCTAAGAAACTTATATGAGCTACTACTGCATGAAGTGCTAGAATCTAATGAGCAAACACAAAGGTATAATAATAAGAGCCCCTAGTGGTGTGATGGTTAAGAGCTCAGATACCATCATGTAAAAGTTAAAGGATCAGACCTACCCAGAAGCTCTAGGAGAGAAAAGACCCAAGCTATAAAACTCTATGGGGCAGTTCTGCTTTGTCACATGGGATCACTGTGTGTTGGAATCAACTCCGCCACAGCTAGCGATGTGATAGTAATGAGATGAGGGTTGTAATGATATGTATTTTATCATAATAAGAAGACTCAAATCAGGAAACTGGTTCTGGTGTCGGTTTGACCCTCATTGGGTCTGCACACCACTGGCCTCAGTTTCCTCTGTTCAAATGAGACAAATGGTGCCTGCTCTCCCCATCTTCCAAGAATGTTTATTGGTTCAAAGAAGCTTACAAACATAATGACACATGAACCGTGATCTATGATAATGAAAAGGCATCCTTACTCTGCAAATTTTTCCCCGCCCCCATTTCTATTCTAAAGCAAGGATTCTGAATAATCAGCTAATCATTCTACATGATATATAAGACTTGATCTCTGGCTTCACTTGGATTCTAATTCCAACAAACCAATTGCAAAGCAAACAAGACAATTAGGGAAATTTGAAGATATAAATGGATTATTTTTCTGTTTGTGATAATTATATGATTGTTGTTGTTTGTTATGTGCCATCAAGTTGCTTGCGATTCATAGTGACCCTATGCACAAGAGCTCTAAAAGCCATTCTATCCTGTGCCAACCTAGCCATCTCAAACGCACTCATTCCCACCACTCCACTCACAGAATCGATCCATCTCATCGAAGGTCTTCCTCTCCTTTGCCACCCCTCCACTCTCCCAAACATGATGTTCCTCTCCAAAGACGAGTCCCTCCTTGCAACATGCCCAAAGTATGTCAGATGAAGCTTCAAAATCCTTGACTCCAAGGAGCATTCTGGTTTCACCTCTCCAAGACAAACCTGTTTGTTCTCCTAGCATGGTATATTCAACACTCTTCTCCAGCACCACAGCTCAAAGGCATCAATTCTCTTTCACTGTCCAACTCTCTGATGCATAGCACATACTTTCAAAGACTATAGCCCGAGTCAGGCCCACCTTAGTCTTCAGCTTGACGTCTTTGCTCTTCAGTACTCTTGAGAGGTCCCTCACAGCTGACTTTCCCAATGCAATTCATCTCTTGATTTCCTGGCTGCTGTTACCAAGAGTGTTGACTGTGGAGCCAAGCAAACTAAAACTGTTAACTATCTCAATCTCTTCACCATCCATACTGATGCTGCCAACTGGCCCAGTGGTTAAAATCTTTGTTTTCTTGATGTTGAGCTTCAATCCATAGAGGAGGCCGCAGTCCTTGACCTTCTGCAGCAAGTGCTTCAGGTCCTCCTCAGTTTCAGCAAGCAGGGTTGTGTCATCTGCATAACATAGGTTGTTGATGACCCTTCCACCAATCCTGATGTCACATTCCTCCTCGTACAGCCCAGCATCTCGGATGATCTGTTCTGCATACAGATTGAAAAGGTATGGAGACAGAATACATCCCTGACGGACCTGTTCTTGATTTTGAACCATGAAGTGTCTCCCTGCTCTGTTCTGACGACTGCCTCTTGGTCCAAGTATAGGTTTCGTATTAGCACAATCAAATGTTCTGGGATTCCCATTCTTCTCAGAGTCAGCCACAGCTTGTTGTGATCCACACAGTCAAAAGCCTTTGCATAGTCAATGAAGCACAGACAGACATTCTTCTGGTATTCTTTGCTTTCTGCCAAGATCCATCTAACACTAGCTATAATATCCCTAGTACCATGACCTCTTCTAAATCCAGCCTGCACATCTGGCAGTTCTCTGTTGACATATTGTTCCAAACATTTTTTATAATTTTCAACAGAATCTTGCTTGCATGTGATATTAATGATATTGTTCGATAATTTTTGCACTCTGTTGGCTCATTTATATGATAGATGTACATATATGGAAGTTCCTATTCTTAAAGGCACACATAGAAAGTTTATAGGTGAAATTATAAATGCTCATAGCTTGCATTTAAAAGAGCCTGAGTGAACAGACAGCTGGGCATAAAAGACGACCAGTCATGTATTAGTAACAGTAGAAGCTGGGAAATGAGTATGTGAGAGTTCATTAGATTATTGTCTCTACTTTTATGTAAGGAGCTCTGGTGGCCTAGCGCTAAGGAGCTGCACTATCAACCCAAAGGCAAGTGGTTCAAATTCACAAGCTTTTCTGTAAGAGAAAGATGGACAATCTCCTCCTATGTGATTAAACTGCCTCTGAAAACTTGCTGGAGGGTCAGCTATAAGTAGGTTCCAAATCAAGAGTACACAACAACAACAACTTTTATGTAGAGGCTTTATGTAGAAGGAACTCTGGTGGTCTAGTAGTAAGGAGTTATGCTGCCAAGCCAAAGACAGATGGTTCAAATCTACCAGCTGCTCCTTGGGAGGAAAAAAAATGAGCAATTTTCTCTTGTGCAATTTGTAGTTTTTGGGGGGATAAAACAAAACAAAATAACCCAACATCCTGCTAGAGGGTCACCTGTGGGTTGGTTCTGACTCCACAGCAATGACTTTTCTTACATTTGTGTTTGAAAAGTTTCACTAATAAAATGGGAAAAAAAATAGGAACAATACACTTCTGAAGAAAGATCAATGGTTAACAAATCTGAAAAGCAGGCAGAGTTCTGTGAGATCTGAGGAGCAAGGAAGACGCACAGTGAGAGGAAGACACCTGGACACCTCCATGCTCCCCAGATTTTGGCACAGACAAGGTCTTGTGACATGAGCAAGTCATTTGTTTCCTCCAGGCTACTGTTTCTTTGTCTTCACAATGAGGAAGTGAGACTCAAACATCCCTTTCAGGACAAGCATGATATGAACTGTGGAAATGTCAAACAATTAGTAGCACTGTAGCAGATTTTGTAAAATGTACTTGTAAATCTTAGTTTGCAGATGTTTAAAATGTACTTGTAAACCATTTGTTGGTACAAATGGTTTGCTTGTCTGGCAATTGGAAAGGTTGGTGGTTCTAACCCACGCAGTAATATCATGGAAAATAGGCCTGGCAGTTTGCTTTTAGAAAAGATTACTGATGTTTGTTGTTGTGTACTGTAGAGTCAGAACTGATGCATAGGTGACCCACTGGCACATTTTCACAGGAAGAGACTGCCCATCCTTCTCCTGCGGAGCAGCTAGTGGCCTCAAACCCCATGCCTTCAGGATTGCAGGGGAGCTTCTTGCCACTAGACCATCAGAGCTCCTTTGCAAAAGATTACGACACAAAACCCTTCAACACTGTATGTAACACAGGGAGTCACCATCATGAGTGGGAAGCAACACGATGAAGAAAGAGAGAAAGAGAAACATACAAATCTTAAAGGGGATTAAAATCCTTTACACTATATCAGGAATGTTCCTCTTAAAGAAGCACCACAAGAGAGTGTTTAGTAAAAAAGCAAATCTTTTGGTGAAGCATATACCTTCTTCTCCAATTCATTTGCGGTTTGTTACAGTGAAGGTCAATTTACCAAAGATTCACAGTTTGAAGAAGTTCTTCCAAGTTCCATTTTCTATCAACCAAATGCTAATGTAAAAAAAAAAAATTAAAAATGGGGGAGAGGGAGGCAGGGGAAGGGGGAAATGTACAACAATGAATGAATGAAAATCCAACTTTTCTGTAACTTTTTGTTAAAATCACAATTAAAATAATTTCTTTTTTAAAAGCCCTTTATGTTTCAATGTTTCTGACACACACACCAAAAAACTCCCTCAAAATCAAGAGCCTACTTTCCAGTCTTGGGTGACACGTAATAACTAACACAACCTTTTTTGCAGTTCTGCAGGGTTCTGGCTTAATTTCACCATTCCAGGCACTGGGTATCCCCACCTCTCCACACCAACCCAGGATTGGAGGGATAGACAGGGTACAGATCAGCCTGGCATTGTCTGGAAATCACATTTTCAACATCAATCCTTGTATGAGCCAGGAATATTATATATTTGTCTATTGGAAGACAGAAGAAATGCTCTGATTGGCTGAGTCAATTAACCAAGGTTTTATTGAAATGAGTCATATCCTTGCACCCCCTCATTCCCAACTGCTTCTCTTATTTCTCTTTGCTACCCTAAAGCAAAATAAAATTTCTGAAGATATTAAAATTTCCTGCACATCTCAGCAAGGATTCAATACCTGTCCTCTCAGAATCACCTGAAGTAGCCCTGGTGCCGTTGTGTGTAAAGTATCAGTCTGCTAACTGAAAAGTTAGCAGTTCGAATCAGTTAGTCAC
This sequence comes from Elephantulus edwardii, assembly GCF_000299155.1. NCBI lineage: Eukaryota > Metazoa > Chordata > Mammalia > Macroscelidea > Macroscelididae > Elephantulus > Elephantulus edwardii. The sequence continues at coordinate 5,196,120 of NW_006399846.1, read as the reverse complement.
TTCATGAAAAAAAAGGCTACTGTCTTGAAACATAATACTGTGAGCGACAGTATAATATCCATACACATACAAGGAAGTCCACTGAATATCACTATCATTCAGATATGTGCAGAGCTAAAGAAGAGGAAATAGAAGATTTCTACCAACTTTTATAGTCAGAGATCGATTGAACATGCG
>NW_006399846.1:5184888-5194228 GCF_000299155.1 Elephantulus edwardii | reverse complement strand
AAGCTCAAGGAACTGAAGAACAAATTTAAATCTCGAGTTGCTATACTTACGGATGCTTTGGGCAGAATAATAAATGATCCAGGAAGTATTAAAAGAAGATGGAAAGAGTATACAGAGAATTGGCAGACACAGAAGAATTTTATTAAACAACATATAAGCAAGAGCCTATGGTGATGAATGAAGAAGTTCAAGCTGCTTTGAAGGAATTGGCAAAAAATAAAGCCCCAGGAATGGATGGTATACCAATTGACGTATTTCAACTAACAAATGCTACCCTACGTGTGCTCACCAAGTTGTGTCAATAAGTCTGGAGGACAGCTACTTGGCCAACTGACTGGTAGAGATCTATATTTGTTCCAATTCCAAAGAAAGGAGATCCAACAGAGTATGGAAATTATCAAACAATATCATTGATATCACATACAAGCAAGATTCTGCTGAAGATTATCCAAAAACGACTGGAACAGCACATCAGCAGAGACCTGCCAGAAGTCCAGGCTGGGTTTAGAAGGGGTCATGGTACTAGGCATATTGTAGTTAATGTTAGATGGATCTTGGCTGAAAGCAGGGACCACTAGAGGAATGTCTATCTGTGTTTCACTGATTATGCAAAGGTATTTGACTGTGTGGATCACAACACACTGTGGCTGACTCTGAGAAGAATGGGAATCCCAGAACACTTGATCATGCTAATGCGAAACCTATACTTGCAACAAGAGGCAGTCATCAGAACAAAGCAAGGAAACACTGCATGGTTCAAAATTGGGAAGGGTGTACACCAGGGATGTGTTCTCTTTCCATACCTTTCCAGCCATATACAGAACAGATTATCTGGGATGCTGTATGAGGAGAAGTGTGCCATCAGGATTGGAGGAAGATTCATCAACAATAGCGTTATGCAGATGACACAACCCTACTTGCTGAAACTGAGAAGGATCAAAAGTGTTTGCTGTAGAAGGTCAAGGACTGCAGCCTTCAATATGGATTGAGGCTCAACATCAAGAAAACAAAAATGCTCACCACTGGGCCAACTGGCAGCATCAGGATGGATGGTGAAGAGATTGAAATTGTTTACAGCTTTAGTTTGCTTGGCTCCACAGCTCTTGGCACCAGCAGCCAGGAAACTAAAAGACACATTGCAATGGGAAAGTCTGCTGTCAGGGACCTCTCCAAAGTACTGTAGAGCAATGGTGTCACTCTGGAGACTAAGGGGCGCCTGATACAGGCCAAGGTCTTTGCAATCACTTGCTATGCATCAGAGCGCTGGACAATGACTAGGGATAATAGAAGGAGAATTGATGCCTTTGAGCTATGGTGCTGGAGAAGAGAATTGAGTGTATCATGGACTGCTAAGAAAATAAACAGGTTCATCCTGGAGAGGGTTAAACCAGGCTGCTCCTTGGAGGCAAGGATTCTAAAGCTTTGTCTGACATATTTTAGACATGTTGCAAGGAGGGACCAGTCCTTGGAGAAGGACTTCATGCTCTGGAAGGTGGAGGGACAGCACAGAAGAGTAAGACCTTCTACGAGGTGGATTGATTCAGTGACTGGGGTAATCAGGGTGGGGGTGTTAGAGACAGTGAGGTTGGCACAGGACAGAGCAGAGTTTAGGGCTGTTTTCCATAGGGTCGCTATGTTTCACAGGCAACTCGACGGCACATAACAACAACGTAAGGATTTATAGGGAGTTCTGGTGACCTAGTGGCAAGAGGCTATACCGCAATCTCAAAGGCACGCTGTTCGAGGCTACTAGCTACTCCGTGGGAATAGGATGGACAATCTCCTTCTGTGTGATTAACTGCCTCTGAAAACATGTTGGAGGGTCAGCTATGAGTCAGGTCTGAGACAACGGTACACCACAACAACATAAGAATTTATAGTCTCAAAAACCTGACAGAGGGTTATGACAAGTCTGGACCAACTCAACAGTAGCAAGTTTTCAAAATCATGCTACCTCTTTAATCACACAAAAAGTAGATGAGCCAGCATCCACTCAATAGACACTATGCACAAGTACCTACTGGGGCTGTAAGAAAAAGAGCTGAGAAGGATGCTGACTTCAAAGTGCTTATCATTTTCTGGGAGACAGGTCATAGACATAACTCAGGATCTGACACCAGACACACTGTGTTCATGTGCCACTGTGCCACTTAGCCACCTAGTACTTGTGATTTTGCTTCCTTTTCTATGTCAAGAATAGTAACTTCTACTCATGTTGTTCTTGGAGGATTAAATGAGATAATCCCTGGAAAGTGGTTACAACAATGCTTGGTACATGGTAAGTGGTTTAATAAGTGTCATCAGAGTATCTGAGAAATGTGTGCATGCTAGAAGCTGCTAATACCAGGAGACACCATACCAGAGACATAACAAGACAGCCAGCACCCGGGACCAAAGAAATGGTTGTTATTGTTGTAGCTGCCATCAAGTCAGCCCCTGACTCATGATGACTGAGTCATGGGCATGAATGAAATAGCCCAGCCCTGTGCTAGCCACATGACTACAGATGACATCATTGTGATCATAGGTTTTCATTGGCTAACTTTTGGGGGAAGTATATTGCCAGACCTTCATTCCTAGTTCATCTTAGACTGGAAGTCCATTGAGACCTGCTTGTCATTGTCGCAATGCACAGGTCACCACTAATAGGTGGCGACTGTGCTTCAGGTGCATTGGCCAGAAACGAAACACAAGTTTTGCATTGGGAGAATGAGAATTCTTGCTCTGGACCACCACAATCTCAAGTGAAAGGTACAGAGGGTATATTTGCTTTAAGAAGAGGTGAATGCCACTGAGGAAAGGGGTCCCAGAACCGGCTTCCAGAGAGTTTAAGTTTTCCACCTAAGTAACTTCCAAGTAAGTTCTTCAGCCCACCTCAGACCTTGGCTCTAAATGGATATGGAATTGGCCTGTGCATCAAAAGACAAGGGCTTTCTGTCCCTTAAGTATAACTCATTTTACTCGGATTCACAATCAACACCCATGAAATCAGCAGTCAAGAAATCAAAAGACATGTTGCTTTGAAAAAACTCTGCTGTCAAGGTCTTTAAAGTGCTAAAGAGATAAGTCAGTTAAAGACTGTTAAAGGTGTGCCTGATTTAAACCTTGGTATTTTCCATTGCTACTTAAGCATCGAAAAGTTGTATAATGAATAAGGATGACAGAAGAAGAATCAATACCTGGGAGTTGGGGGTTTAGAGAAGAATACCAAATACACCATGGATTGCCAAAAGAACAAACAAGTCTGTCTTGGAGAACAGGGGCATTCTTTAGAGAGGAGGGTGAAAGTTCATCTTGCATACTTTGAAATTCACATGTCATCAGAAAGGACGAGTTCTTGGAAAAAGACAACATTCTAGGAAGGTCAGATGGGCCTGAGAAAGAGAGGAAGGTCCTTAATGAGATAGATTGACACAGTGACTACAACAGAGAAGCTCTGGTGGCCTAGTGACAAGAAGTTGCACTGCAAGCCCAAAGGCACACAGTTCGAAGCCACCAGCTGCTCTGTGGGAGAAGGATGGGCAATCCCCTCCTGTGCAATTCACTGCCTCTGAAAACCTACCACAGGGTCAGGCTGGTTCTGACTCTGTCCTACACAACAGCAACGGCAATAACAACAATGGTCTTGAGCGTGATGAAGATCATGAAGATAACGCAGGATCGGAAAAGGTTCTTCTGATCTGTTCATAGGGTGGCTGTGAGCCATAATCTACTTGATGGCACCTGGCAGCAACAGGTACAACTGTGAGCTCTGCAGGTATGGCTGGCCAGTCAAGGAAGGCTTCACAGAGGAGGAGGCATTGGAATCAAGACTTCAAAGCTAGACAGAATTTTAATTTGAGTTAAGAAGTAGGGATAATGTGAAATTCAACATAAGGGTGGCTCATCCCTTTCTTCAGAGACCCCTCTCTTTGCCAGGCAAGAATTGCAATCATCCTCTTCCAGGGCCGAACATTGTACTCTGTTCAGAACGTGTTCCTCTTTCTTTCTGAAAACTTGGCTGTTGCCCAAACAGAAACCTACTTTTTCTAGCTTGGCTCTTGGGAGAGCTACTACCTCAATCCCCTCTTCCACAGAACAGCCCTTCTCAGATCTGAAGGCTGAGCTGACGCCAGCCTTTCCCTCGGGTTTTCTCCTCACCAAAGGGCCATGTGCTGGTCTCCTTGGAGTCACCACTGGTCTTTGTCCACTGCCCAGTGCTGGCTAAGGCTTTCCTGCAGGGCTCCAGGCCTGTAGCTGCCTTCTCCCCACCCTCATCACTGTGCTGTCCTGGAGGACTGGCAAGGGGACATGGCCGTCCCAACTCAGACTGTGTGTTTTATTCTCAGAGCCCTTGTGCCCTGCTGCTGGCCATCACAGGGGGTCCCAAGTGGAAAAAATGGAACACAGCCTGGGCCCTGTCTTTCCAATTGTTCACCAAAATATAAGCAGTAAGAAAAACAATCCCTGCTCCACCATTTACCACCTGGGTAACCTTGAACAAATTACACTACCACTCTATGGTCTCCAGCTCAGTAAAAGCTGGCTTAATAGCCATTCCTATCATTGCATTATTGTGAGGAATGAATGAATTAAAATGAAGGAAGTATTTTTAAAAGTGTCTTGTGGAGAGTTGGGGGCACTGCTGGTATTCTGTTGGTGCTACTATGATAGAGAGTGCATAATACAGAAACAGATAGCGAGGTATCACTTAACCTCTCTACGCTTCCTTTTCTTCCTCTTAAAGTGCTCATAATAATAAAAGTACCACCTTTTTAGATTGCTAAAAGACAGAGATAACTTATGCTACTGAGTTTTGTTCATGATTTAGCATTTAAAGTCTTAAAAAAATATCCATTGTTGTTGAACCTTCAGTGGGTTTCTGAGGTTGTAAATCACACAGAAGGAAGCTGTCTATCTTTGGCAAAAGTGGGATTCAAAGGGCCAGAGAGTATGACCTTTGACGTGGGAGTGCAATTCTCTACACACTAGGCCACCAGAGCCACCAGCATAGCACTTAGCATACAGTAAGTCAGAAGAAGGTGTGTTACTGTGCTGTCAGGTTCTTAGAGATAATTGTGACCCAGAATGATCCAAGGTGGCAGAGTAGAACGGTCTCATGTTTTTCCTAGGCTGTGGTTGTTACAGAACAATAGCTCTGAATCTGGCCCTATTTTGAGCCAATTTCACTGTCTCTGACACACCTGCCCCCACTGCCACAGTCATTGTGTCAACTCATCTCATCCGGGTTCATCCTCTCCTGTCCTGTCCACCCTTCCAAGCATGATGTTCTTCTCCAAGAATTGGTGCCTCCTAGAAATATACCCAAAGTATGTGAGATGGAGTTTGAAACTCCTTGCCTCCAAGGAGCAACTTGGTTTCACCATCTCCAGAACAAACCTGTTTGTTCTCTTGGCAGTCCATGGTGTGTTCAATACTCTTCTCCAGTACAATTCAAAGGCATTGATTCTTCTTCCATCATTCATTGTCCTTATTCATTGTCAAGCTCTCTGATGCATAGCATAATTGAGAAGACCATGGCTTGGATCAAGCACACCTTGGTTTCTAGACTGACATTAGTGCTCCTTAACATTGTGGGAACTCCTTAACACTTTGGGAAAGTCTGACAGCAGACTTTCCCAAAGAATTAGTCTTTTAATTTCCTGACTGCTGCAAGAGTTTTGCCAAGAGTGTTAATACAAACAAGATGAAATTGTTAACAACCTCAATCTTCTCCATCTATTATGGCTGCCAATTGGACCCGTGGTGAGCATCTTTATCTTCTTGATATTAAGCTTCAATCCATATTAAAGACTGCGGTCCTTGACCTTCTACAGCAAACACTTGAAGTCTTCCTCAGTTTCAGCGAGCAAGGTTGTGTGATCTGCCTAACACAAATTGTTCATGAGTCTTCCTCCAACCCCGAAGCCACATCCCTTCTCATAAAGTCCAGCCTCTGGATTATTTGTTCCTCATATAGATTTAAAAGGTATGGAGACAGGACACATCCCTAACACACTCCGTTCTTGATTTTGAACCATGCTGAGTTTTCTTTCTCTGTTCATACGACTGCTTCCAGTGTCAGAGCTATTGTTCACAGGGTCCCTGTGAGTTGTTGTGGACTCAACGGCACATAATTATAACAACAACCATAACAATCTTTACAGAAGATTACCAGGCCTTTCTCCCACAGAACTGCTGTATACATTCAAACCACTGACCTTTCTGTTAGAAGCCAAGCTTGCACTACAAAAAGAAGAGATGAAAGAAGAGATGGAGAGAAGAGGAGAAGGAAGGAAGGAAGGAAGGAGAGAGGAAGGAGGGAGGGAAGGAGGAAAGGAGGGAAGGAGGGAAGGAGGAAGGAAGGAAAATTCTAATCAAGAAAAAAAGTCAGAAGCAAATTCTTTACAGAGATCTAAGAAAACTTGCAACCCAACCTCCCACATGCAGCTTCGTTGAGGGCAGTGGCCCTGTCCCGACCATCCTCCCAGTTCCTCATTGTCTGCAGCCTCATGTTCTGTTTAATAAAATCAGTGAACAACTGCTGTAAAGTGAACAACTAAAGCAAAGTGAACAACATTTTAAAGCATGTTTCTTGTTGTCGTTACTGCTGTTAGGCACCATTGAATTGGTTCCTGCTCGCAGTAACCCTCCACCCCACGAAGCACTGCCCAGGCCTGGGCCACCCTCACAACCATTGCTGTTGTCAAAACCCCACCGTTGCAGTCACTGTGTCAGTCCCCCTCCTCGAGGGTCTTTCTGTTTTCACATGGCATCATGTTTATATTCATGAGAAGACCTCTTCCTGATACCATGTTCAATGTGCTTAAAAATTCTCATTTCTAGAATGCTGCTTTTCTTCCAAGGCAGATTTGTTCATCCTCATGGCAGCCCATGGTATATTCAATATTCTTTGCCAACCTCATAACTCAAAAGTATCAATTCTTCTTTTACCTTCCTTATTCATTGTCCATTTGCATGCAAATGAGGTGCATAAAAATACTATGGTGTGGGGTAGGGATATCTTAGCTTCAAGTGACATCAATGCTTTTTAACACTTTAAAGAGATCTTTTGCAAAGTATTTCCCCAAAGCAATATGTCATTTGACTGTTGCTTCTGAGAGTGTTGTGGACCCAAGTAAAGTGAAGTCTTTGTCATCATACCTGTCTTCTAGGCAACGAGGGGAATAAAATGAATCTCTGTTAGAATTTTTCTGTACTTTTTAACATACTACCTGGGAGGATGGCTGCCTTTGTGGGTGGCACACACTGCAAAAACCAGCCATGGAACTGCTTAAGGTAGCCATTAGGAAACCAGGCTTAAACGCATAGCACATTTTGGTTCAAGTCCTGATTGTGTCAGTTACTGGGTGCGAGATTCAAATAAAGTTCTTAATCCTTTTAAGCTTCAGTTTCTTTCTTTACTCTGGGAGCTGTGAAAATGAACTCAACTTGAGAATACAATCAATCAATCAATAAATAGAATAAAGAAATAAATTCTTTTTAAAAGGTCTTCTCCAAGGTCTAATCCTTGAAGACAAAGGTAAGCCTAATCTAAGATGTGATATTTTCAATTGCTTCCTATGCATCTAAAAGTTGCATAAGAACAATGAACAATTAAACTTGTTTCTATGGTAATAAAAAAAAAAAGAACAATGAACACTGAATAAGGATGACTGAAGAAGAATCAATTAAAATTTGAATTGAGGTGTTGGTGAAGAGAGAGAACAAACTGCCAAAAGAACAAACAAGTACATCTTGGAGGAAGTGCAATCAGGGTTTTCTCACATACTTTCATACTTTGGGCCTGTTATCAGGATGAGTCAGTCCTTGGAAAAGACATCATGCTGGTAAAGGTGGAGGTACAGAGAAAGAGAGGAAAATCCTCAACAAGATGAACTGATTTAGTGACTGCAACAATGGGCTCAAGCATACCAGTGATTGAGGACTTCAGAGGAGAGGGCAAGATTCAGATCTGTTGTTCATAAGGTCACTATAAGTCATAGTCGATTTGAGGGAGATGGATTGATTCAGTGACTGAGGTAAAGGGGGTAGGTGTGTCGGAGATAGTGAGATTGGCACAGGATAGAGCAGAGTTTAGGGCTGTTGTACATAGAGTAGCTATGAGTCGCAAATGACTCAATGGCACATAACAACAACAACAACCACAATAACACTTTAAAGCACTTAATCTAGAGACTAAGGTGCACCTGAATCCAGGCCATGCATGGTCTTCGCAATTACTTACTATGCATCAGAGAGCTGGGCAATGACTAAGGATGACAGAAGAATAATTGATGCTTTTGAGTTGTGGTGCTGGAGAAGAGTCTTGAACATATCATGAACCACCCAAGAGAGCAACAGATCTGACTTGGAGAGGGTGAAACCAAGTTTCTCCTTGGAGACTAAGTGTGGGGGTGGTTTTTGTTGTGTGTTTTTTTTCTTTAGATTCTATTGAAAGTTTATCAAGAACTTGGATTTCCATTCATTTATTGTTGCACATTTTCCTCCCTGTCCCCCCTACCCTCTAGTTTACTTTTTTCTTGGGGAAAAAAAAGTTCTTTCATTGTTATACAGTCCCGTTCCCCAACCCCCATCCCCCACTTTTCTATGCAACTCTTATTCTGGACTCTTGTAATGCCAAGAATACCTAATCATATGTTCCTTTTATACAGTTCTCTCTCTTGTCTGTTTCAATGCCGTGTACATTATTTAACCCCTCTTTCTTAGTTTCCCCCAACCCCCATATCAGTCTTGTTCTATAACAGTGACATTATACAGTATTTATCTTTTTGTGACTGAGCTATTTCACTCAGTATAATGTCCTCCAGGATCATCAATTTTGAATAAATAATACTGCATGAGTTCTTTGTTTTTCAATGCAGCGTAGTATTCCATTGTGTGAATATACAACAGTTTCTCTATCCATTCGTTTGTTTTGGGGCACTTGGGTTGCTTCCAACTCTTTGCTATTGTGAACAAAGCCACCATAAACATGGGTGTGTATATATCTGCTTGGGTGGCAGTTCCGGTTTCTTTAGGGTATATTACCAGTAGTGGAACTGCTGGGTCAAGTGATATTTCTATTTGCAACTTTTTGAGAAAGCACCATACTGCCTTCGATAGTGGTTGCACCATTTTACACTCCCACCAACACTGAATAGGAGTTCCAGTCTCTCCATAACCTCACCAATATTTATTGTTTGTTGCTCTGTTAAATTTTGCTCTTCCTGCTGGGTTGTCTCATAGTTGATTCTGAGACCAGGTTTTTGGGGTTTTTTTTCAGAGATTCTTATTTTTTTAATTTTAATAAACAGAGATTTTGGATTTCCATTCATTCATAGTTGCACTTTTCTCCCTG
>NW_006399846.1:5127287-5184788 GCF_000299155.1 Elephantulus edwardii | reverse complement strand
GCAAGACTAGGATTTTTAAACTCCATCTCACATACTTTGAGCACATGGCCAGGAGGGACCAGTCCTTGGAGAAGGACAATATGCTTGGAAGGGTGGAGGGACTGTGCAGGAAAAGAAGATCCCGGATGAAATGGATTGACCTGGTAACTGGGACAATGGGTATAGGTGTGTCAGAGACTGGCTCAGGATAGGGTAGGTTTCAGAGCTATTGGGTCTCTATGAGTCTCAGATGACTTGATGGCATATAACAACACCAACAACACCACCATAATCAACAATGGGTCTTCCAGATCTCCAAGGACAGCTAGTCATGCTGTTCATAATGTAGATTTAGGGAAACTCTTACATCTTCTTTCAAAAAGGGTGTTTCTAAGATCCCTGGGTGGTGTAAATAGCTTGTGTTCATCTATGAACCTAAAGTTTGGTGATTCTGACCCTGCAGCAATCAGTGTCCTGAAAGAAAGGCTTGCTATTCTTTTTCCATAAAGATTACAGAAATAAAACAAAACAAAACAAAAAACAGTTCTCACCATGAGTCAGAATCCACTCTAGGGCACAAAGTTTGGTTTGGTTTAGTCTTATACTTTCTTAAAATTTTTGGTTGGACTCGGGGGGCAGGGGGCGGGGAAGGTGGCCTGAGAGCCTGAAATGCTTCTGCCCAGTGACTGGACATCACTGAAATGTGGTGGTTCGCCTTGGGGGGCATCATTTTTCTCTGGCTGCAGCTGTCATTCCCGATACCATGCACCCTCCTTCTGCAGAGAAGGTGAACACATTGACATTGTTTCTTCTGACCAATGGCTTCTCTCTGGCCTGTGATTGGTACCCCTGAGATTCCATTGCAATCCAGGCATCCCAGCTATGTCAGCGTGACTCAAGTTGTGTGTGTCTGACATCTGCACGGCCCCATAGAAGGCTGGCTACAGCGAAAGGCTATTTGGAACACTGATGCATGTTTGAAGGTCTGTCAGGTTATCTTTCTGGGGTTAAGCCATTAAAGTGGCATCTGATGTTTTATGGAACGAAGATGATAAACTTCAAGGTGAAATCCACGGTGCAGACTATGCATGGAGGGGATTTCTAGAGGTAGGTTTTTACAGGGGCAAATAAATAAGGAAGTTTTTCGTGGTGGTGGTGGTGGTGGTTGTTTTGTTCCCTTCAAAACTGTAAGTTTTCTTCCCCCAGTTTTTTTCCCACTTGACCCTAAAGCAGAAACACCCCCAAAAGATGAAGCAAAATGACCCATAGCAATAGATTCATTAAAAACTGGTACTCCAACTGATCTATAAAGAACACAGCTCTATCTGGCTCATATCACCCCCAATAAAGAACTGTCTGCTCCACCCTTAAACTAGCCACACAACTTTTACCAACACCCAGAATTAAAGCTTCTTTTTCAAGTGCAACAAAAACCCCCCAGGTACTTTTTATTCAGTCTATGATTGTGACTTCTCCCTGTATTCCCTTTCATCCCAAGGTGAGTGACGTTCCAGCCACACCAGACAATTCTTGGTCCTTTGCACACATTGTGCACTTGTCTACCTCAGTCCCCAGGCTTTGTTGTCTCAGTTCAGGTCACCCACCCTTTCCATCTCTGCCCCATATTCACCGGACAAATGGTACAACAAAGAGTCCGACACAAAACAGGCTTATCTCCAGGTAAAGAGACGAAGATAAGCAGACCAATCATTAGAGATCCCCCATCATTTTAGTGCCCCTCCCTCTAGCAACCTGCTCAGCTGTCCTCTCACCGAACCCCAGTCTCACTCTTCCTTCTATCCAAAATACTTTCTCAACTCCATGTTCCTCTTTCTTATACTAAAGTGAAAGCTATGCATATAAATGTCTGCACACCTAAAATACTTGTCGATGTTAGGTACCTTAATGTGTTTATTTTCTTTCTTGGACCAGGGAATTAACATTTTTCCCACCAACACTTAAATGTACAAGCAAACAAGCACAACAATGCAGGGTGGAAGATTATAAGACGGCGGGGGGGTGGGGGAATGGTGATAGAAGGAGCACCCAAGGGTCCATAAGAATTGTTTACATTATGGACAATCCTGACTATGGAGAAACACTCTGTGATTACAAAAAATAAAACAGATCTTTTGCATGGCTGCATAGAAAGACAAGATATCACCGTTAACCACAAAAATCAAGTTACAAAGCATTGATCAGAGTGATCCTATTTAGATTCTGGATGTATTAAAACTTCTCAGATGTGTTTAGAAAGGTTCTGGATTATCTGAAAATGTCAGTGAAGTAGGAGATTACAAAAAAAAAATTAAAATGAATGGTATATACCTTAAAATGTTATTTGAATTTAATATGCATCAGCATAGCTTCATAATATCTAATGTTGTTGTTATGTGCTGTGGAGTTGAGTATGACTCATAGCAACCCTGTAAACAGATCTGAACCTTAACCTATACTGTGTCATCCTCTTAATCTATGACATACCCAAGCCCATTGCTGCTGTAACTATATCAGGCCACCTGGTTGAGGGTCTGTCTCTTCTTCGTCGTCCTTCCACCTTCCCAAGCATGATGTCCCTCTCCAAGGAACAGCCTCTCCTGGCTGGCAACATGCCCGAAGTTTCTGAGATGAAGGTTTATCATCTCTGCCTTAAGGAACATTCTGGCTGCACCTTCTCTGTTCTTTTGGCCTCCATCAGATCTTCAGCACTCTTCTCTAACACCATAGCTCAAAGGCTCAATCCTCTTCTCTCATCCATTTTCACTGCTCAGCTCTCAGATGCACAGCATGTGACTGAAAAGACCAGGGCCTGAATCAGGTGCATGATGACCCACAAACTGATTACCATTGCTCCTCAATAATTTGGAGAGGTTCCTAATTTCAGACTTTATCAGTGTAATACTTCTTCTGACTGCTGGCATCAAGTGTACTGATTGTGGATCCAAGTAAGATGAAGCCAGTGCCAGTTTCAATCTTTTCTCCAACTATCATAATGTTCCTCATCAGCCCAGTGGTGAGGATTTTTTTCCCCTTGATATTGAGGTGTAATCCATATTGAAGGCTATAATGTTTAGCCTTCTGCAACAAGGGCTTCAAAGTCTCCTCACCTTCAGCAAATAAGGCTGTATCATCTGAATAAAGAAGGTTATTGATGAATCTTTCTCCAATACTGATACCATATTATTCTTCACAGAGTCCACCTTCTTGAATAATTTGCTCAGCAGACAGATTAAATATACATGGAGAAAGAATACAACACTGATACACATCTTTCACAATTTTAAACCATGTCGTAATCTCTTCTATGACACTGATGTGTCATATGTGATAATGGTTACCCATGGTGGACAGTTTGGTGGAGCTCCCAGATTAAAACAAGCTTGGAAGCAGGAGTGGCATCCATTTCGGAAAGAGCTTGCCTCCAGAAACTCTATGAACTTAGAGAAACAATGAAAGTTATACAAATGTTCAGGTCTTTTGTTCATAGGGTCATTATGAGTCATCTACGACTCAATGGCACTTAACAACAACAACAGTGTTCCCTTATTCTGTTTACACAATAGCCTCTTGGTCTAGGTATGGGGTTTGCACAAGCACAGTCAGTGTTCATGATCCATCGAGCTGAGTCATAATAAAGACAAAAGATGTTAGAAGAAGAAAAAACCAAAAGTGGATGTTAGAAGAGATCTTGAAAATTGTACTAGAATGTCAAGAAGCCAAAACAAAGGGAAGAGATGCTGAATAAAAGAGCTGAACACAAGATCCCAGAATGCAATTTGAGAAGACAAAGCAAACTACTACAATGGAATATGCAGAGATGTAGGAATTGGAGAGTAAAAATGGAAGAACTCATTTCTCAAGCTAGAAGAGTTGAAAAACAAATTCAAGGTTCAAATTGCATTACTTAGAGATGCTATGGGCATCCACTTCCAAAATGGCTTGCCTCTGGAAACTCACAAACCATGCTCAGGCTGTTCGTTCATAGGGTCGCTATGAGTCATCTACAACTCGACGGCATTAAACAACAACAACAACAATGGGCAAAATCTAGGACAATCCAGAAAACATTAAAAGAAGGAATACACAGAATCACTATACCAAAAAGAATTGGCTGACACTGACTTATTTCAGAAAGGACTATAGTCTTCAACATGGATTAAAGCTCAACGTCAAGAAAACAAAAATTCTCAACACTGGACTACTTGGCAACACCATGATAGATGGAGAAGAGTTTGAGGTTGTCAACGGTCTCAGCTTGCTCATTTCCATCATCAACCCTTGTGGCACAAGCAGTCAGGAAATCAAAAGACGAGTTGTTTTGGGAAAGTCTGCTGTCAAGAATCTCTCCAGAGTGCTAAAGAGCAATGATGTCAGTGTAGAGCCTAAGGTATGCCTGATCCAGGCCATAGCCTTTGCAGTTACTTGCTTTGCATCAGAGCTGGACAATGACTAAGAATGACAGAAGAATTGATGCCTTTGAGTTGCAGTGCTGGAGAAAAGTATTGAACATATCATAGAATGCCAAGAGAACAAACAGGTCCATCCTGAGAGGGTGAAAGCAAGTTGCTTTTAAGAGGCAAAGATTTTGAAGCTTCATCTCATATACTTTGGGCATATTGCCCAGAGGGACCAGTCCCTGGAGAAGGACAACATGCATGGATGGGTGGAGAGACAGCGTAGGAGAGGGAGACCGTGGCTGACATGGATGGACACAGTAACTAGGGCAATGGGGGCAGGTGTGTCAGAGACAGTGAGATTGGCTCAGGACAGGGCAGGGTTCAGAGATATTGTGCATAGGGTCACTGTAAGTCGAAAACAACTTGACGGCACATAACAGTAAAAACCATCTAATAAAGAGGGAATGGTGATGAATGAAGAAATTCAAGCTGCCCTGAAGGCATTGACCCAAAAAAGGTCCTAGGAATTGATGTGATACCAATTGACATGCTTTCAAATTATAGCTGCAACTCTGAACGTGTTCACCAGTCTGTTCTAAGAAATTTGGAGGAGAGCTACCTGGCAGACTGATTGGAAGAGATCCATATTTGTTCCCATTCCCAAGAAAGGTGATCCAGCAGAATGTGGAATTACTGAACAATATGATTAATATCATCGCCAGCATAATAGATCATATGATTCTCTGACTCAAAATGACATGTGAGCAAAATACTGCTGAAGATCATTTTTTAAATGGTTAGAACAGTACATAGAGAACTACCACAAGTGCAAGCTGGATTTAGAAAAGGCTCTTGGCACCAGGGATATCACTGCTGATGTCAAAAAGATCCTGGCTGAAAGCAAAGACTATTAGAAGAATGTCTATTTGTGTTTTATTAACTACGCAAAGACATTTGACTGTGGATCATAACAAACCAGACAGTGGAAGAAAAAACATTACAAACAAAAATATATGTGTGCTATTGTTTCTATTTATCCATGTAGCTGTCATCTTTTCATTTGGGCTGGAGCACTGCCTTTAGTATTTCTTGAGCAGTAGGTCTAGTAGTGACAAATTCTTTCAGCTTTTGTTTACATTGGGAATGTCTTCATTTTTTAAAAAAGAATAGTTTTGCTCAATATACAATTTTTGGTTGCAGTGTTTCATCACTTTGAATATGATATACAGCTGCCTTCTGGCTTCCACAGCTTCTGATGTGAAATCAATCATTAAACTCATTGATGATCCTTTGTTGATGATAGGTAGCTATTATCTTACTGTTCTCAAGATCAACTTCTCAGGTCTCCCCTGAGCATTCTGAGTCCTTATAAGTACATAGCCTTCTCATTCCCAAGATTATGTTGTAGCTTTTCAAAGTCCCCTATGGACAACACATTCTCCAGTTTTTCTTTTCAAGTTCTGTGGCCAGTCTTTTTTTTGGCCACACCTGATACTGCTGCTTCAGGTCGCTGAAATCTTAAACAGTTGCCACTGATTATTTTGGACAAGTGGCCTGTGCATAGGACTGTTCTCAGACAGTGAAACCCTAATGCAGGTCAAATAAACATAAGCTCTCAAGAACAGACCTTTGGGGAGCTCTGGTGGCCTAGTGGCAAGAGCTGTGTTGCAATCCCTAAGGCACGTAGTTCAAATCCTCCAGATGCTCTGCTGGAGAAGGAGGGGTAATTTCTGGATATGATTTGATGGTACACAACCACAACAACAAGTAAGTAAATATACATTAAAAAAAAGAATAGAGCTTTACCAAGAAATTGGCAGAAAAAGTCATATCATGACAATTCTTTTGGGGTGGGTTTTGGAGGGAATGCCAAACTTATTCTGCTTTGTCTAGGGGCTGCTAAGCTGTGGACTTTCATGGTTGGCTACCATTGTTGCAAGCTGCTGGACTTCAAGTTCCTGCAGAGCTGCAGAGAGGAGGATGTACACAGTTAATGTCAACTTCCACAGAGTTTGCATTCTGAAATTCCATTGTCTGTCTTGATTAAGTTGCAAGCCATTGGCTACTTTCCATAGTTCTGAAAACAGTTGGCTTTGACTATTTTGGCCAATGCTCTGATTGCTTTTATGGAGGAACAGATTTTCAGAGGTCCTTACTCCAGCATTCCAGAAGTGTGTCTAGATGAAAGAGTTTCTAACGAGTTTGGATGTCCAAACACTGTGGACAGACTTTACAATGCACATTTCACCAGTGAAGGTATTCTAACAGCATTAGAACTGGGACGCCTCTAAATGTTCTTCCAAGTCTCAGATATTATAATTCTTGGATTCCACACACCAGACCCAGCTTTCTATGCTCAGAACACATACAAATATGTTTAATCAATACATAATTATGGAAAAGCAATTTGTTTGTATGTTTCAAATCAAATCACAATAAAAAAATAACAGTACAGAATGGATAAACTAGTACATAAAGTATATAGGAAACAAAGCTAGGAAGATGATTTTTAAAACAAAAAGAAACACACACAAAAAAAGTTGCCCTGTTTAAGGATTAATTTTTATTTTTTTTTAAATAGTCAAGTTTGGGGAAATGACATGATACAGGAAAATTCATGTGAAGAGGGAAAAGTCACAGGCAGTTGCATTATTAGCAAAAAGCAAACGTTCCAGTTGTGAAGTCAAAAGGAGGGAAAAAAATCACTAAAAAAGAAACAAGCAATAAGAAGTATCCAAGGCCATTCAGACAAGAACAATTCCTCTGTGAAATGGAATAAATTCCTGTAAATGTTGACAGAAGAACAGGCAAATTATCACCTTACAATTTCAATGTACAGAATCTATGCAAAGGCTATGTCAGCCTCAGGTCGACCTGAGTGTCATCTGGGGTGTAAATGAGCTGTTGTCTCTCTTTGAACCTTAGTTTTCTAAGGAAGAGTTGTTGCTGCTATTGTTATGTGAGTGATGATGTTGCTGCTATTGTTATGTGAGTGGTAAACTGGAACCAAGCTCTTTACTTTCCCAGGGGTTTTCAGAGGCTGTAAATCCCATGGCAGGAAATGCTAGATTTGAGTATATTTTCAGGAGGAACCAGCCCTTGGAGGGAGACAATATCCTGGGGGATAAAAAAGAGACAGCATGGTCAGTGAAAGAGAGGAAGACCCTCGACAAGATGGACTGTTATAGTGACTACCCCTATGGGTAAAGTTCACGCATTGTTCATATAGTCACTATGAGTTTCAGTTGAGTGGACGGCATTGAACAACAACAGGTTTAATATCTAAAATTCTCTCCACTTCAGTGATTTTGTGGGCGAGTTATCCCCTAGCTCTTTCATTCCAGTACATGCTTCTAATCTGAAGCTTAGGTCTGAGATTCAGTCCTGTTGGCGGCCTGTTACCACTGACGGAGTAAGTGATCCACAGCGGTGATGACCAGTGGGTACAGGTAATCTGGAGTGAGATGTGTTACACAACCTTCCATATTTTCATGGAATATAAGAAAAGTATTAATTATTAGTTCCATAGGCTCTTGAAATTGAATTGGTTCTGAAAGAACAAAATAATATAGTCTATTAACAATAGCAGACACATTTAACTTTTGATCAGTTCTTACTATTTACCAGGACAACATTCAGGGCACGCTATAAATAGTTACTCTTATAACCACTCTGCTGGGTAGACAGTGTTATTCCCACTGCTCAGATATGAGAACTAAACAAAGAGCAAGTAAATGACTCATCAAGAAAAATAAGTAGGATTTATAAGTGGGTTTGTAAAGCAATTCTTGTTCTTGTAAGCATACTAGTACTTTTCAAACCTTGAGTATGATCCTATCTTTGCCACAGCAATGTGTCATCTGTATTATTACTTAAATTGCTACTTGGCAATACATTGGCTCTTTCATAAAACAAAAATTAAACACGGTGTTGGAAAGGAATTTCATATTATTCATGTGAAACCTATACTCAGGCCAGGAAGCAGTCCTCAGAACAGAGCAAAGAAACACTGCATGGTTCAAAATCAGGAAAGAAGTGTGTCAGGTGCACCCTATCTCCATATTTTTTCAATCTATATGCAGAGCAGATAATTCTGGAGGCTGAGATTTATGAGGAAGAATGTGGCATCAAGATTGGAGGAAGACTCAACCTAAATTATGCAGATGATACAACCTTGCTTGCTGAAACCAAGGAAGACCTGAAGTACTTGCTGCAGAAGGGCAAGGACAAGGATTGAAGCTCAACATCAAGAAGACAAAGATTGTCACCACTGGGCCAATTGGCAGCACCATGATAGATGGAGAAGAGACTGAGGTTGTTAACAACTACAGCTTGCTAGCCTCCACAGTCAACACTCCTGACACCAGCAATCAGGAAATCAAAAGATGAATTGCACTGGGAAACTCTACTGTCAGAGAACTCTCCAGATTACTGAGAAGAAATTATGTCAGTCTCGAGACTAAGATGTGCCTGATCCAGGACATGGTCTTTGCAATTACTTGCTATGCATCAGAGAGCTGGACAATGACTAAGGATGACAGAAAAAAATAGATGTGTTTGAGTTGTGGTGCTGGAGAAGAGTCTTGAACATACCATGGACCACCAAGAAAACAAACAGTTCTGTCTTGGAGGGGCTGAAACTAAGTTTCTCCTTGGAGGCAAGTTTTTTTGAAGCTCCGTCTCACATACTTTGGGCATGTGGCCAGGAGGGATCGGTCCTTGGAGAAGGACATCATGGTTGGAAGGTTGAAGGGACAGAGCAGGAGAGGAAGACCACAGATAGATAGATTGATACAGTAATTGGGGTACTGTGGGTAGGTGTGTCAGAGTCAATGAGACTGGCTAAGGACAGGCTTCAGAGCTCTTGTACACAAAGCCACTATGAGTCACAAGCAACATGATGGCACATAACAACAACTAAAAAAGTACTGAAGCCCAGCAGTACCATCCAAATATCTCAGGATGATGTTCTAGCTCTCTATAATAAAAATATGCTAGTATAATCCCCTATCTACTAAAACTGAGAATGTTCTTTTATCTACCATGCAGAATCATCTTGTTCCACTCATGGGGAAGCACTGCACTCTCTTGCCTTACAACCAAGAGCCTACTAGATCTCTCATTCAGCCCTCAGACAGTTGCAGAATTTCTCCCTAGCACCCCTTGTGAGTGACCAGGACCTAAACTTCATCACTGAATGCAATCCCTACCACAGTGGAATGGTTTGCTGGGTTAACTTTACAGAAGCAGAAATCTGCCTCCTTTTAAAGCTTAAGCAGAGACACCAGTTTTGGAAAAAACATATCATCAATTTATAGATAAGAAAATAAAGCGCAGTCTTGGGTTTTAGTAATAAAAGCAGTCTCCGGAAGATGGGCTAGAGCCACGCTCCAATAGTACTGGACGTGAGGGAGGAAAAGCAATGGGAGGGGCCCATGGTCCTGTTAAGTTTTGCTGTGACAGATTCCACAGTCTACAAGTTTCTGACGCTGCTCCAAGTTGGTATTTATACTAGTTGCACTGAAAGGTGGCTGTCAATGAACTAGTAAGAACCAGAGGAAAGTCCACTGGTAAATGTTTTTTGGTTTGTTTTTTTTTTTCCTGGTAAATGTTTTGAGAGAAAGGTGGAGCCCAGTTAGGGTAGAGGGAAAGATAAAGGGACGATATCTTAAATATCTGGCCAACAATCAACTGAAAATTATTCTTATCCCTTGTCTAAGTCATCAGAGAAAGTGCATGTGAGTAGAAAATGCGAGGAAGTTAGCCAATAACTAGCTGGGGAGCCTCTAGAAAGTCATTTCTCCGTTTAACCATCTGCACGTCAGGATCCAATGCCACATGGTGCTTGAGAAGCTGCTCTCAGGCTTAGCACAAGTTCTGGCACAAAGCAGATGCTCACCAGTGTAGCTCAGTCTGGATTTTCATGAAGCACCTTGTCTAACTAAAGAAACATAAAACATAAAAGAAAACATAGAATTGCTAGACAATGAGGCTACCTTTTGGAAATACTTCAGGCATCATCACCATTTGCCAGGGATGTTCTAAACAGTTCCTCTCTGGTGAATGGGAGTTTGGACTGAAAGACTCATGTAATGAATCCCTCATGGCCCTAAAATGCTAGGATCACAAAAGAGCCTTGTCCCAGGCCACACAGCTCTTGGAAGACTGGAGCCTAGAACTCGCCTTCTCCCACCTCAAGCCCATAGCTCTCTCCAAGACATCATGTGTAAGTTTTCTTTTTATATTTAAGGAACCTTGTTTAGAAATATTCCAAGTGTGATTTTTTTTATTAATTTCTACTGGTTTTCTTTTACAGTAGTCACAATTTGAAAAATTAAATGTTTGGGGTTAGAAAACATATAATTTAATAAAACAAATAACTTACAGCTAAGTGGATTTTGTTGGCACGCCCAAAGTCCTAATGGTTGAAGATGCTTGCAACGAAAAGCAAAGAAGAAAAGGGGGGCATGGGAAAGTTAGACTTGGTCTTTCCTATTTATTAGAACATGCTAGGAAAAAAAGGAGATGCCTTGCTTAAGATCGTAACTCTGGGAAATATGCTGTATTTTTTTTTTCTACCTGTGCTCTGTGAGTTCCATGTAGCTCAAAATGAAATGCATATACAATAGAGGTCTGTGAAGACTCTGAGGGAGCTCTGGTGGTCTACCAGTAAGGAGCTATGCTGGCAACCCAAAGGCAAACAATCCATGAGCCACTTCACAGAATAAAGGTGGGCAATTTCCTCCTGTGTGAACAACTGCCTCTAAAAATCTCCTGGAAGGTCCTCTATGTAATCAGGCTTTGACACAACGGTACCTAATAACAACAGGAAGGTTCAGAGTGGTCACTGCATCACTTAAACATGATCTACAAGTTATGGCCACTTCAGAATTATATGTCTATATGTGTCCTAATGTCGGCTCTATTGGAGGACTGTTATTTTTGTCACATGCTGTCAAGTCCGAGACCATTCATAGCTGACCCTCTAGTGGG
Source organism: Elephantulus edwardii (assembly GCF_000299155.1). Taxonomy (NCBI): domain Eukaryota; kingdom Metazoa; phylum Chordata; class Mammalia; order Macroscelidea; family Macroscelididae; genus Elephantulus; species Elephantulus edwardii. The sequence goes on along the minus strand of NW_006399846.1, from coordinate 5,173,419 downwards.
TTTTCAGAAGCTGTAAATCTCACAGGAGATGACCCATCCGTTTTGAGAGGAGCAGCTGGGGCATGCTTTGAGTTGGCAGCACAACTCCTTACCTCTAGGCTACCAGAGTTTGAGAATTAGGAGTAGTATTTTGTTAGTTTAGCCTACATGCTGAGATTCCCACAGGTATGCTAGAATAATGTTCTATTTCTGAGAACTCTTCATTTTATATATTTTTCCAGACTGCCATTCTACTGTACTGACTTAGGACAAAGAGCACAACATTCGCCACTAGTGGACAACGCACTGAATGCCCCCTGGCATGAGGAACTCAGCTTAAAAGAGTTCAAGTCTTTGATGCGTTCTTATCAGAGAGCACACCTACATCCACAATTAAGAATTCTTATATAAGACATAAAATAAAGAAAAGATGTATCAAACAGATAAAATTCTTAAGGCACAACGAAGACTGCAATGATAGTACAGCCACTGAAGTTTTAGAAATGTAAAGCCGGAAGATAACTTAATGATCCCTTATTGCTGTGAGTTAATTCTGTCAAGGAGCAAGCTCAGACCCAGAAACCCTTAAGCTGTTCCCAAAGATCACACTGCAAGTTGGTGGCAAAGCAGGGATGAAACTGCAAGAATTCCGACATCTAATCCAGTGCTGTCCCAACCACATGATGCTCTCAGCATCAATTATTACCACTGATTCTAGGAGACACCCAGCTAATAATAATCCAAAGTCTATATACTGCTCTATCAGTGTCTGGGTGACCTAGGAAAAGTAAGTGAGCTACTGTGGCCTCAAGTAAAGAAGAGAAACACAAATCGATACCCTGTCACAGATTCAGGGAGGTTTCATTTAGACGAAAAACAGATGCTTTGAGAAACACAACTACTTAAAGAAAGGAATGCTGCTCAGAGAGCTGTACTAAGACAGCACCTTTATCTCTGGCAAGTCTAAAAGTAACGAAGTTCCAAGCAGTCGGCAGATATCCAATCAACTAGTTCTAATAAATTAGGAGCATCATTTTCCTTAAAAAGCAACTTAAGAACATTATTTTTAAACCCACAAAACCCTAGTAATAATTGCTTGACTCAATCGAATCTCTGCAAAGACAGGGTAACAGTGGGTACAGTTCAATGAGGATTAACTTTATAAGACATATTGAATGGGAATGATTGCATGGGATAGCATGTGAATGAAGGATAGTGTGCAAAACAATTTATAGGAATTTTGCAAGCAAAACAATATAAAATAAAAATGAAAACAAAAATATGATAAAGTGCGCACTCTCTGTCTTGTTTAGGGTAGGTTATGCTATATGAATAAAACAAGGAATCTCATTCTTTGCATTTTTAGTCTATAGTCATATCCCTTCCTACCCGCACTTCCCTGTTTTTCCAAGACATTAGCTTTCTGGGAAATTAATTTCTTCCCAAGTATCAGAAGGCAATGTGATTCCCAGAGGGTAAGAATTGTACTGTTCAACTCTTTTTTCCTTCCCATCTGACTCCCAAAATATGGACTGAATGTCTATCATACATCTACTACAATTCCCAAGTGCATTCCACTGGGTATAGTGCATGTTAAGGACTCAATTTTCACCAAATAAATTAATAACTAAATCTTAGAAACCAAAGCCCATTTCCAAAGAACAGAAACGTCAGCACATTTGAATTTTTCGTGAAACCCATTTAAATGTTATCTTACAAACTTGAAGCGTGCCCCTAACATGCTCCTATGGATCTCTGTGCAGACCTGTGATGTTATCAGTTTAACGCATATGTGATCTCTCAGCATGAATAACCTGAATGAATGCTAGATAGAATTTCACTTACAGACTCCCAGACACAGAAGGCATATTCAATGACTGGCCAAAATGTCTTGAGGTCCCATGGTCCATCCCCTTGTCTCAAAGCAAAACTGCACCTAACCGATCACAGAGAGAATGGTGCTCTCCTAAATCAGAAAGATTTACACTAAATGAAATGTCCAGTTAGGCTGCTTAATTCTTGACTGTTTAAATGGAAAGTAAGACTTTGATTTCTTGAGATGAATATGGTTTTCATTTCAAGTGTAACAAATCTCACTGGAGCTCTACTGCCGACTTATTTAAATCATTTGCTAAATGATATAAAATTGCTGGTAATTACCCTACAAAGAGCTATCACATGAACTTTTCCTATACGAAAGCAAGTAAATTTGAGCCTTATTCAATACTTCGTTAGGGAAAATTTAATGAGTTAGACCCTTTAATTTTAAATGAGAAACACTAAAAGAATATATATATTCAGCCAAAGAGAGAGGAGGTAGGAAAATACGCTATTTCCTCATTTAAGGGAATCACACAGTAGAGATCATGAGTGGCTACTTGATACAACCAAATTTTCTGGCTTTAAATTATTTTAGAAAGACCCATACACAAAATGGCCTGTACAGACCTAATCCATGATCTAGACTCCCTCTTCTCAAAAAAAAAAAAAAAAAAAATTTTTAATGTTTCATGATCCTGAAATAATTGATAGCCATGGGATGCCAGATGTAAGGCTTTTCATCTGAAATCTTAACTAACCCAAACCATTTGCTTTTGAGCATCTTCCTTAAGCAGGAAAAGAGCTATGGTCCTGGGTTTGCTTTTGCTTGATGGACCACCTGGCTGCTCTCAGAAACGGAAACATATGTGGGCACGACGAAGGGAAGAAAGGCTTTAGCAGGGAGACAAAGGAATTTTCTTTTTACTTTTAAATCCTGATTTTCTTTTTCTTCCCATCGACTATAGGTTAACTAAATATTGGTTGGTTTGGGTGTTTTTCTTATGGGTAAAATGAAATGCTTTTGCTGTTACTTCCCAGGACAAAAACTTACTATCCATAGTGTCTTTAGTTTGAGAAGTACTATGTTTTAAGAAAGAGAGAGGAAGATCACACACACGCTCAGTTTAAGGAGGAGGAGGAAGAAGAGAATAAAGAAGATGATGATAACAGTATTTTTTGCTCTTGTTGTTATCATTAATTAGGACTTGCAGAAATTTATTTCTATACAACACAAAGAATCATTTAGTTTATGGTTGATTGGACCACAATCAAAGTGTGATATGAAATGGCTAACTACAGAAATAAACTTGGATTTTCTGCTCTAATTTCACCTTCCACATAAACCCCTCTGCTCGGATTTGTGCTTTTCTACATTGTTTACATAATGCATAGGCTCAGACTTTGTTTCAAGTTCATGTAAGAGCAGATGCCCTTATTTAAAGCTGAGTGAAGAGGAAATACATTCCTCATAGAAGTCTAAATCCAACCTAGCTTGAATTGTATAGCACACTTACACAAACTTCTTGCTTTCAGGTCAGACCTAAAATATAAAGAGCATCTCTCCAGAGGGGCACATTTTCAAGATCACAAAATTTTAAAAGCAACATGTTTCACATTTTAAAACGTATTCCTTTTAATGCCAACAAAGGGACACCAATAAAATAATTTTAAAAAATTTTTTAAAATATAATCTGCCTTCTGAAATCTGTCACCAGGAAAAAGAAAAGAAGCTCAGTAAGAAAATTGTTTCTCCAGTTTTTATTAATTAGTTATTAAACGTTTGGAGTATAAGAATTCAGTATGTTGGAGGATTATGTTATAAATTATACTAACAGATGCTGGCAATCTTTGTGTTTAAAAGACAAAAAAAAACTATGAAATAGGGAATATTTATTAGAAATATTTTATATTGCTAAAGTTTGATAGTAACTGATACACAGTTGCATAAAACCATGAAATCAAAGGAATATTCAATTACAGTGGAAAAATGGGACATTTCACAGAAGAATGAAGGTTTGAACTTAGAAACAATACAAGTTTTTAGAAAACAAAACTTTCTACATTTCAAAAACATTTTCCAGCACAGGTAGTCTTGACATTTTACTAAGAATTTACATCCACAAAATGTTTAACTGGACTTCCCATAAGTTAAATGTCTGAAATGTAACTGGAGCAAAAGCTAAAGAACATTTGTCTTTTTGGGTTTTGATTTCTTCCTTTGGCTCATTCCTTTTATATATTTAGTAATTTATTCTATTTTTCTACCTTCGTGTACATCAACCTAGTGTCCATCAAATCAGGCACTAAAAATGAGCACCTTTAAACACAATTGATCCAAGCTCCACTTCAACAGCAATTATTGGCATTTTAATTAATTTTAAACTTTTTCCAAAGAAACCAAAGTCTCTTGGCTCAGACCAGCCTTCATCAAACGAAAAAGAAATAAATAATAAGTTAAAAATAGAAGGAATGTGTTAAAACGAAGGAAGAAAGTAAAGCTCATAACCAAACTCAGTCATCTTAAAAAATAAACACTTCCACGCTTAATATCGGATTCAAACAGAAAGCCTCTCCCTTATATTTGAAGCAAATAATTACACCTCAGATGCACATTTTCAAAGAAGCCTTTAACTTTCTGCATTTGATTCCTGAAACAAGTCTTTTTACCTCAAGACAAAAAGCTAGATGACAATTATTTTCTCCCAAACATACCCATTGAAGGTTCCTTGTAAATGTCAGCATCAATGTCACCATGAGTTTAGAAACTAATGACACATTTCAGAAACCACCCTCCAATTGAAAGATTCTTTTTTAATTGCCTAATTTAGGGGAAATGGAGGTGCGTGGGCTCACTGTGCAGTTGCCGGTGTTTTTCTTCTCTGCCCCTGCGGTCTAGAATGTTCTCCACGAGTAGATGCCACTTGGGCTCCCCCGGGGTGGGGGGGAGGGGAGCCGCCCAGCAGTTCTTCACCCTCCTATTGTGGAACTTTTTTGACACCCCATTTCTCCACGAATTTGCTCCTAAAATAGCAAAACCTGTCCAATATTGCTCATGTCCACCCACTGGGGTTAGATCCTGCATGTCATTTTCAGAGACTTCACCAACTCAGCTGATATTGAACGAGTGGATGGGGCAGGGAGGGATATGTAGCGCAAGTAAAATCTCTGGTGCAAAAATGAATGCACCCTTTACTGCCGAGAAAGAGAAAATCCACACGCACCTTTCCCCAGTGGCGGGTGGACAGAGAGCTGCGGCGGGGAGTCGCGATCAGCAATCGCGATATTAAGTGTGAAGTCGGTTATCAGGCGGAAATGGACCACGACCGAAAGAAAGATGTTGTGATCGTGGTAAAGAAGTCCCCCCTTATACATATACACTCTCCTCCAGGAGCAAAGAGCTGTTCCCAATTGCAAAGTTAAAAATAAGTAAATAAGTAAGTAAACTCCTCGGGGGAGGGAGCTGCAGGAAGGGCGGAAGATGGAGGGGGACGTGAGGGAGGACTTGGGAGCTGGGTGGCAACTCCGGGGAAAACAAGCAAAGCCTTTTCCAGCCGGCGGGCCGGCCGGGGACCAGCGACACTGCCCGCAGCTGCCAGCGCGAACCTCAGGGCGCCCGCAGCGCGCGCGGAGCGGAGGGTGCAGACGCCCCAGCGCGCGCTCCCCTCCCCGCGCCCCCTCCCCCGCCGCTTCCTCTGCTCTCCCAGCCCCTTCCCCCACGTGTGGGTGACGTCAAAATTCCGCGAAAAAGCCGCGTGGTGGCTCCCCGAGCGGAGGCGATGCCGCACCCGCCACCCCCTCCCAGGGGCGCCCGGGTCCCGCGAGCCAGCGGGGCTCCTACTCCACCCGCCAGGCGGGGCCCCGCCGTCCCAGGCAGCCTGGCGACCCCCGCCCCAAATCTTTTTGGAAAATTCACTTGTAAAAAGCAAATGCATTTCCAGGGCTATTTTTGGTCATGTGAGGCGTGTCCTGAAGCTGAATCAGACAGGAAGAGGGGGAAGTTTGGGTCTTTGCAGTTATTTTTTTCCCCCTCCTGGGGAGGGGAGTAAGATGGCTAGGTGGGTGAACAGACGGCAGGCGCGGCCTTCCTGACCACGCGAACTGCATCTGCTGTCTCAAGAATACGCCCCGCTCCAAGCTGAAATGCCCCAATGGGTTGTTTATTTAAATAAACAGGCTAGGCTGAGTCTGCCCCCCACTGCATCCAGAGCACCCCGAGACCCGACAGGCTGGGGTAGTGACTGGAAGGGCCCGGACGCCGGGGACTCGGAATTTGCGGAGGCGCGTTCACACCTGGAAGCACGTTATAGAATCGCCTGCTCCCCACCCACCCTTCCTCCTTGTACTATTTAGCTCCTCACCTTTTTCTTTACCGTATATACATATATGCATTTCCCCCTATCTGCTTTTACTCTTTTCACCATTCTTACCTCTTCTTGCCCCCCCCCTTTCTGACCTCCCCCTAGTTCTGGCACTCGGGGAACCCAGAGCGTAGTCAGGGCACACACCACCCTTCGCCATCTATTTTGAAGTAACCTTCCGGATTTAAAAAAAAAAAAAATTTTTGAGCATCCAACCCGTAATAGAGAATTACAATACAGCTTTATTCTTTGGGAGAGCTGGGGGAAGGGAGGGCGACAGTCCTCATTCCAGCATCTGTCCCCAACCTGGCCTGAGCACGTCAGCGCAAGGGCGACAAGGCTTGGCTCGAACACGCGAGGCTCCTAAGCTTTGAGCCTCCTGCAGGATCACCTGGCTGCCCGGCATCCGCCAGGTGATCTGAAGAGTGTGTGTGCGCGCGTGTGCTTAGCGTTGCAGGTTCCTGCAAAGCTGTGCTATAAACACCCAACCCCCGGCTGCACCTACACCTACAGCGTTTTGTACACTTTCCAACCGAAACTTCAAAACGCAAGGGGGGGGGGGTGGAACTCTGAAAAGGAAGGGAATAAAAATCCAATAAAACTTGGGTTAGCTAAGTTTATCACCGATCATACAAAAGACATCATACTTTTCCTTCCCTTGGGGAATGAGAATGGGATAAGGAGGAAGCAATGTTCTTTTCCCCCTTTTTTCCCTCCAGTGCCCCGCTTGACTTCAAAGCTAGCGCTTGCTTTCGGTAAACCTGCGCGTACACTCTAGAAAATGCGCACGTTTGCCCAGGAGGCAACGTGCATTTTCCCGCGTGCTGGGAGAAGCGGTGTTGTGTTGTTTGGCTTAAAAAAAAAAAATAAGTAAAATTAAGGTTTTAACACATGGTCGAAGTGACTAGCGAAAGAGAAAACTCAATTTCCAGTCCAAGGTTCCAGGAGACGCTCCTGCCAACCCGCACACCCTCTCGTGGCCAACCCCACGTGTGTTGGAGGACTCTAAAGCGACCGAGGGACAGCTTCGATGCGAGGTTAATGTTCGGGAACAGCCCATAATAGGAAGGGGAAGTGAATGAGGGAACTTAAAGTAGCTTTCAAAAGGCGAGCCTGCCATGCGGGAAGCGCCCGAACTCGCGGGTCTTCATGAATGAAGAGGGCTGCGGGAGAGGGGGGCATCCGCCAGAACCCCTTCTGTCCCTCTTCTCTGCCAGCACCCGCTCCCCGCTGGAATTTCTCTGTAAAGCCAGACGGGGGTGGGAGAAGGGAGATAGAGAAGGGGGGGGCGAGAAGGCCCCTCCACTCATTCCAGACGTGAGTGCTCGCCACCCAGGCTTCCTCCTCGAGGTGGGCGAGGACGACCACCCACCTCTACTCGGGTCCCCCTTTAGGGGGTCCCTGAGCTGGGGATGCTTTCTCCAAAGGGAGGTGGGGAGGGGGAGACCATGCTGGGTTAGTTACCAAGCTCTTGCCAGCTTCTATTGGAAAGACTTCTCTGCAACCGCACCTTTACCCTCACCCCAGCAGTGTTCTTTGATCCGCTCAAAGGTAGCAGAGGTGACGTTTCATGTCTTTATGGGGTCTTAGGTGAATGTCGCTCTCCAGAGTGACTCAAAACCTTAAGTCGGGAAGTCCAAGGTGACTAAAATCAATAGGTGACGGCGAGGGACCCGCCTGTATGCCTATGAACACTGTTTTCAGCCCAAGTGTCATCCGCTGCACGGAACTGTTGCATTTTGAGTTTGCATCTTGGGTTTTGTTTTTCAGAGTTGGGTTTGTATTATTTTTTTTCTTCCCGAAAGCTAATGGCTTCCACAGCAATTAGACCTTTTTCTCGCCCGCCCCCGTCCCTCCCCTTTCCTTACAGACCGTATATCGGATACTAATTCCCGCGGCTATTGATAAGGTGGCGGGCGCCCCGGCCTCTCGGCGGCCAGCCCGCCCTAGTCCCCGCTCTCCTCCGCCCTCCCCTGCCTTCCTTTTGATGTAGCGGGGAACGCGTCCTACAAAAAAAAAAAAAAAAAGTAATCTGCCCGGTAACAATCAGCGCGCAGTAGCAGGAGCCCCAGAGCCATTGGCTATGCAAATAGAGGGAGGGGAGACGGCGCCCCAAACTCTTACTCACCCTTTTAAAGCTATATTCCCCCTCCCTCCCCGCAGCCACCCACCCCTTCCGCCCCACCCTCGTTTAAAGAGGCTGGCTTCGGGGCCGACTTAATCGCTTGCACCTCTGGTTTATTCTCTGCCCGCCTTCTCTTTTCCACCGCCCCTCCTCCGCCTTTCAGGGAACCTTGTGAACAGCTCCCCCTGTCCGGCCTCCCAAGCCACCCCTTGGCTATCTGCGCCTCTGTAAAGGCCCCCATTCTTGGTAAAAGAAGTCTTTGGTCCACCTCGATGTGTCCAGGGCCCCCCCCAAAGCTTGCCAAGCTAACTGCACGTGCCAGCCTGGCCAACAGGTTGGGGGCGCAGGCCTCAAGCCCCTTCCTCCTAAAGTGCAAAGCACTGAAATGCAGGGGACGGGGGTGGCGGGAGGAAGGAGGTAAGGAAATGCTGCCGTCACCCCTGTAAAAACAGCCTTGACCCGAGGATGCATTTGAGCACGTGTCAGAGCCAGTTGCGCAGGCAGTGTCTCCACCGCAAACCAGCTCCCGGGGAGAAAGCCCTGGTTGGCCGGTGAGGCGTGAACTCGGGAGGAAGCGGCCAGGATGCGGGCGAAGAACCGAGGGTGGAAATCTCGGGCCTCGGAGGAAAGGAAGGGGTGGTGTTGTTTGCGCAGGGGGAGAGAGGGGGAGCCAAACCTAATCCCTCCCTCGCCCCCCTCCCCTCCCCCTCCCGGGCTATTTCCTAGAAAGCTGTATCAGTGTGGCCACGCTCGGCGGAGACACCTCGGGCGGCTTGTCAGCAGATGCAGGGGCGAGGAAGCGGGCTTTTCCTGCGTGGCCGCCAGCCGCGGAGGATCCGCTGGGAGCCCTGCCCCCTGTCTGCAGCAGCCCTATGGCCTTCATTTCGTCCCCCGTTTATTCCCATAGTGCCCCCAAGAACAGGAGGATTTCTGCTCCAGGGTCAAATTCTATCACGTCGGAGAAACGTCTTCTTCCTATGGGCACCTTCCTAACATCTGTCCCTTCTTCCTCTCCATGCACTGGGGGAGGGGGGAGGTGCAGCAATGCTCTTGTCTCTTTAACAAGCCTTTTGAAGTAACTTGAAATGACCGGCAACGTAACTCCAAGTACATGGTCCATACATAACCTTTATATCTAGGTATGCGTGGCTGCTGTTTTGGAAAACCACTCCCTTATTTTCCATTTACAAGATCAATATCTCAATTGTCCGAACCTACTCCATCTTCCAGTAACCTATATCCCGCCATTCTTGGATTCTTGAATACATGGGCAGGGTCTTGGGCTCTTTTTTTGGGGGGGGAGGGAATCCCAAGTTAGAAGGTCCTATGTTGGGTCTAACACACCTAGAGAAATATGTGCAACATTGGAGGGCAGGCATGGGAGTCGGTCTTTTTGTGGGCTCCCCTCTCTGGGGCCCTTGGCATGCGGGGCTGGACGAGGGGAGAGGGCCTCGGAGAGCTAAGACGAGGGTGGGGGGGCGGGGGACCGCGTTTGAAGTTAGGTCGGGCCAGCTGCTGTTCTCCTTAATAACAAGAAGGGAAGGGAAGGGAGGGAGGGAGGAGGAGGAGGAGGGGAGGAGGAACCCGAGAGGGGAGCGAGGCGAGAGGGAGGAGAACTAACTGCCTAGCTCGCTTGCGTCACTGCCTCGGAGTGCAGAGAGGAGAGCGAGCTGGAGCGAGAGACAAGTTTGAAGGGGAGGGCAGGCAGAGTTCAGCAGCCCCCGGGCTTCGCTTCTCCCACTGCCTATCCCTCTCCTCTCTTCATCCCTAGCTCCTCTCTTTACTCCTGATTTTCTCCCGAAAACTCTTCTCTTTTGCCAAAGGAAGGAGATAAGGGGAACCCCCTTCCCTTCCCCCTCTCCAAAAAAGGGGGAAAAAATCCCCAAACTTTTCCAGTCGGGAGAGGACGAGTGCGGCCCGGCTCGCCATGGAGCTGCTGTGCTGTGAGGTGGACCCGGTCCGCAGGGCCGTGCAGGACCCCAACCTGCTCTACGACGACCGCATTTTGCAGAACTTGCTCAGCATCGAGGAGCGCTACCTTCCACAGTGCTCCTACTTCAAGTGTGTGCAGAAGGACATCCAGCCCTACATGCGGAGGATGGTGGCCACCTGGATGCTCGAGGTAGGGCTGTGGGCGACGCTTTCTAGGAATTGTACCCCTACCCTGACTCACAGCCCCCCATTCAGGGACCCCATAAATGAGATAGGGCAGCCTCTGCACCCGCCTTCCCGATCCGGGGCGCGAGACCACCCCAGCCCTTTGGCAGGACGCGTGGCTTCCTCGCGGTTCCTTGCAGGATGCAAGATTAGCTTGGGGGAGGGGAGAAGAGGGGTGAGGAAAATCTGGGAGAAACGAGGCTGTCCCGGGCGGGGGTGGGGAGCATCCCGCGCGCGGGGTGCAGCATGTGGCTTCCTCTTCCTCCACCCCCATCCCGAGCTGCCTTTTGCGAAGCCGCGACTGCTTTCCGTGCGGGGAGGGCAGTCAGAGCGCGACTTCGGGACCTTCAATAGAAAGCAGGCCCCCCCAAAATGCCAAAGCATGCGCACCCTAGACTCAGGTCCTCGCATGTGGTCGAGACTCCGCGTTGGCACTTAAGGGGAGGGGGAAGGGAGGCGGGAGGAGGAGAGAAACCGGGAATTCAGGAGCCCCGGAAGTTCCATTGAAAAACGTGTGTTTTAGGGGAACCCAAAAGAACCACTTCTTTATCCTTGCTCCAAATCTTTGCCGAGCAGGCTGTGTGCCCACGTATGCACAGCTCTGGACCTGCCGTGGTTTCGCCATGTTGCTTTGCAAAAACTCCGCTTGGAAGGGCTGGAAACGTCGCTCGCTCCCCCTTGAACCCCATTATCCCTGCCACCCCACTTCGAATCTTGCCCTCTCCCCCGACACACACCCCACAAAGGTCACTTACAGTTGGACTTTCCAGCTTCCTCGCTGCGGAGAGCTGGGTGGGGTAGGGAGGGGGGAGGAGGTATGTGGGGGAGAAGACATAGGGGTGCCCCTAAATGAGAGGTCAGGCCCCCGCAAGCCTCATTCTGGAGGCTCCCCACCCCTGTCCTGTGCCCAGCTCGTCCCCATGTCCCTGGTGTCTGCCCCTGTGGGCCGCAGCCGGACACTCCGCCGCAGCCTAGCACCCCTTCAAGTTTCCCCCCGGGATCCAGAGCCCCTGGGGGCGAGATACAGACCTTTCCAGCACCCGAAACCTCCGTTCCGGGCAGCCTGGATCCTCCTCGGGGTTTTCACGCCAAAAGGGTTTTGCTATGATATTTCCTCGATTTTTAATTATTTTTTGAAGCCGTCCCCCCTCGCACCGACTCCAGCTGCCGAAGCTGGGCGCGCTTCCTCCTCGCCTCCCTCCCCTCTCTCTTCCCCACCTCTCCCCACCCTTTTTCCCATTTGCGGCGCCTGGGCCCCAGGGACCCCCCCGGATATTTTTTCCAATTGTCGGGAATGATAGAGCAGGGTCTGAGGCACCGAATGGGACCAAACTGGAGACCCCCAGAGGCTCCAGAATATTTTTATTGATTTTTTGAAAAGATGACGAAATCCAAAAAAAGAGAGTGAGCGAAGAAGTGAGCGGCGAAGGGGAGCGTCGTGCCGCCGCTGCTGCGCAATGCACGGACACCCCCCCCACACTTTGGAGCTTTTTAATTCACACTCTTATTAAGCCTCCGGAAAAATACCCGAACTTGGATGAGTAATTTAGATTTACTCCACTTTTCTCATCTTTATTCTTATCGCATGGGTTTTATTTATTTTGTTCCCCTCCCCCTCCTTACAAAAAGGAAATAATTTTTGTTTCCAGAGGTGGTTTCTTAATTCTCTTTTCTCTCCCCCGCACTATTTTCTCCCCTTCCTCAATCCTTCCCTATTCCATCGTAGGTCTGTGAGGAACAGAAGTGTGAAGAAGAGGTCTTCCCTCTGGCCATGAATTACCTGGATCGCTTCTTGGCTGGGGTCCCAACCCCGAAGTCCCATCTGCAGCTCCTTGGGGCTGTCTGCATGTTTCTGGCCTCCAAGCTCAAAGAGACCATCCCTCTGACTGCGGAGAAACTCTGCATTTACACCGACAACTCTGTCAGTCCCCAGGAGCTGCTGGTAATGACTGTCCCCTTCCTCTCTCCATGCCTCCCTCTAGGGTCTCTCTCCTCATGTAGTCCATCCAGAAGGTCCAGCCTTCTCCCTACACCTCCTAAAATAGAATCTCACCACTAATTCCAAATTATCCTATCACTAGAATTTTCATAGTGTGTGTGTGTGATCCTTCTGGGTGCTTGCTGGACACATTCCTAAGTACAGAAGAAGCTAAAGGGATATATAAGACCATCTAGAAGGCTTGCGTTGATGAGATTTTGTGTGTGTGTGTGTGTGTGTGTGTGTGTGTGTGTGTGTGTGTGTGTGTGAGAGAGAGAGAGAAGAATGGAACACAATGACAATTCCAATTAAACATTCCACATTCGCAGTCACTGAATTCCGAGTATGGAGCCTGACATATCACATGGCAGCAGTGGGTCATCTCACAAGGCAGCAGTAGTTTCCCATAATGGGAAAGTACTGGTGGTCTGTCCGAGAACCTGGAGTTGAAGATGCTATCTTCTGTGTACCCTCAGAGTACCTGCACCTAGTAGCTCTTCACGAAATATAAACTCATTAGCTTTTGCGCAAAGTCACAAGTTGGCAGTTTACTGAAGGAGTCTGAGTCCTGGGATCCTTCATCAGAAGGGGTTGTGACCTCTGTACAACCCTGGTGGTCCAGGCTTGCCTCTAGCTTTCTGGCAGGGAACCTTTTCCCACCAATCAGAATCACTTGCCCTTCAGCTCCAAACATGAGATACCCACACAACAGCAGCACTAGAATGGGGGAGCTAGCCTTTCTGCGGCCACCTCTTCAGCGGTCTCCACACCTTTATCTGTACTGTATAGAAAAGGGCCCCCTTCTTTTATCCCCTCCCCCTCTTAACTGGCACTGCCCGCACAAAGTCTACAGGCTTCTTGAACTGAATCCTTTGTGAGAGGCCTTTCTTTCTGAGGCTGTGCTGCCATCTAGTGGCAGACATGCGCAAGCTTGGGGGAGGAATTGCGGAGAATGTGGAGAGGGGCATGAATGACTTCACCTTTGAACTGCTGCCAGATTTCAGCTGCTTCTGGTTTGGTCCGGGAGGCCCAGAAAGGTACTTTCTTCTGGGAGATCTGCTTCCTTTAATAATGGTGCAAGACTAGAGGCTTGTATTCACATTCCCCCGTGAGAAGAAAGGGCTGGAGTTTCAAACCATCTTTGGGAGACGCTGTTTAGCAGTCTATATATAAGAGCCATTATGAGTCTATATTTAAGGGATACTCCAACTCACTGGAAAAGCTGATTATAAAGAAGTAGTAAGTTAAAATTGAGGTCTGGCTGTTTTTCTCGTGTTAATGCAAGAAAAATAATCTTCTGTCTAGTCCATTTGTTTCAACACAGTAGACTGAGGTGTCCTTCAGAAAACCCCAATATTTCCAGAACAAGCCAAGTTCACTTATCCATGCAAATAAACCAGATTTTATCCATTTCTCATCTCTTCAGCCCAGAAATCAGTATGCAGAGGTGTCTCCTGGTTCATCAATGAGGAAGCTAAAGCCAGGAACAGGGCAAGAGTGTCCCAGTTATGCCACCAACTACTCCCAACCCTAAAAAAAAAGAGATCAGTACACCACCAGTGAATTTCCTCTAACTCATAGTCAACTTCCGCTGGATTTCCTAGGTTGTAGATCTCCTCAGGAGGACTCCACTGATCTCTTGCCCTTGGAGTGCCTAGTGACTTCGAACCACCAACCTTTCTATGTAGCAGCCTGATGCTTCATATACCCCACCACCAGGGCTTCATAACATCACCAACAAGTGTAGTAAAAAGAGGATCAGGATTCTGATGCTGGCTTATTGAATGATTTTTGGCTTTAGCTAGCAGAAGGGATTTGGGGTTTTCAAGTAATAAGGGTACACTGGTGGCCTGGTCCCTCTCATTTATGAATTTGATTAGTTGAAAGGCATATTTTCCCTATTAATTGTCCATATTTGTTCCTGGCTCCAACATTTTAGCATGATTCCTCAAAAGTGTTTTAGTAGAGACTTCACTAGGTGAGCTGCTTATTGTGAGGCTCCCAAAGGAAAAGAAAAAAAAAAACCCCAAGTCTGTATTGTCCTGACTTGTACTAAGGGATTCTTTGACCTGGACCAGCCACTTAGATCTGGTTAGGGTAAGAGTCACTTCCATCTGCAAAGTAGGGTAGTAGCTGTTAATAGTTTCCAGGTCCCTAGATGGTGGTGCAAATGACAAACACCCTTTGTTGTTAACAGAGAGGTTAGAAGTTCAAGTCCATCCTGAGGCACCTTATAGTAAAACGTCTGGGAAGCTGCTTCCCAAAGACAGCACTTAAAAACCTCTACTGAGAGTAGTTCTGCTCCAACACTGTGAGGTCAGGGTTGCTTTGACGAAGCTCCTGGTTTTCTGGCGTCGTGTGTACAGAGGCCTGAGCAACATTTAGGTGAAAGGGTGCTCTGCGGCTGTGTGTCATTCCCCCCCCCCCCCTTGATTTCGGCCTGATGTTTCAAGGGGAAAGTTTTACACCACAGAGAAAATGGCACTTTCTTGGCACCCAGTGCGAGCAGGCTAATTGCTTGCCAAGGAGTTAGGTCACAGATCCTTATTTTGAGCTTTATCAATGTGAATAATTTTTCCGTGAGGATTGAAAAGACTTAACCCAGTGATAGAGACACAGTAAGTTACTACCAAAGGGACACAATGACCTTGGCAGTGTTTTAGGATAGGTGAGACTTTCTGGGTGGGCTTGAGGCAGCATTGCATGGAAGTCAGGGTTGGGTGGGAGTTGGGGGGAGGGCAGGCCAGGGGCCGCTGGAGAGGAAGTAGAAGAAAGGAGAGTCTTGGCAGCAGCTACCTGGCCTCTCATTCTTTGCAATGAAGCCTGACATTTGAAGGATAAGAACCATCAGCAGCTTCAAAGCTTTGGGGCTCCTTAATAAACAGCCTGCCTTCCGATCTCAGCAGCCTCTTAATGAGTGCCTTTAAAACGGGTCTGGATTCTAACCCCCGGGCTCAGGCACCAAGTCTGACTTTAGGTTTTAATGCTTATCTCTTGTACCTCCCCCTCCCCCCCCCAAGGAGTGGGAGCTGGTGGTGTTGGGCAAATTGAAGTGGAACCTGGCAGCTGTCACCCCCCACGACTTCATCGAGCACATCCTCCGCAAGCTGCCCCAGCCCAGCGAGAAGCTGCCGCTGATCCGCAAGCACGCACAGACCTTCATCGCTCTGTGCGCCACTGGTAGGCAGGCGGGGGTGGGAACAAGACTGGGGAGCTCAGGGCAGCGGGAGGCTTGGGTGGGGGACAGGCTGTGGGACCAAAGTGCACATATTTGTGTGTTTCTAGAAGGGTGGTCTAGAGTCTGTGCTTTCCTTCCTGGGTGGTGAGGTTTGTGTTGTGTTTTTTTTTTTTTTATCTGAATGGGTACATTCTCTTTCACTGCTGAACTCATAAATGGTTTATGAGGACAGGTGTGGTAAGGGGAAAAAAATGAGGGCCCGTTAAAGTATTCTTTATGATGTCTAAAGTGCTCTTTGAAGATTATATATACTGCTCGCTGGTTGTGTTTAAATCTTTAATCTTTTGAGGAAAAGGATGGCTCTGAGATAAGCCCAAGAGGAAACTTGGGAGGGGTGAGGGCAGATACAGGTTAAAGGAACTCCGTGAACAGAAAGGACGCTGCTGCTCCTGGTAAGGAGACGGAGGGATTCTCTTTACTGTAGGGCATTTATTACCTTCCATCCTTCGGTACAATGGTTGACTTTGGGCAAGGATTCACTTTCCGGAGGATGAGTGTTCTGAGGCCCTCGCTTTTTATGGCTGTGTTTTCATTGTAGCGTGCAGCCTTTGAAATAACATTAGCCACTTCCCACTTCTCATTCAAAGCTATCTCCCCCACTACCTCGACCCTACAAGTGGATCCATGGTTCCTATTGGCCCCTTTGTTTCCTATTTTCGTAAGAAACCAAAGGCAGTGATTTAATGTTGCCTCATGAAATTGAACCTTGGCCAGTTTCAGGGTTTTTTTCTAAGTAGTGACCATGGTGAAAACTCTTGAAACCTTCTTCACTCAAGGGAAGGAAGTTCATCTTGTCAAGAGTTCATATTTTCACAGTCAGAAATGTGGGGTAAAGAACTGACCATTTTGGAGACATCTTTCAGGGGTGGTTGAGGAGGGGGCCTCCGGCTCCAATAAATCAGGAGGAGCTGATCTATGTGGGTGGGATGCAGGGACCGTTTTACAATATCCATAATGCATGTGTCGGGATGGCTATGTACTGTCCGGTGCTATACACAGTTGAATGCTGGACTCCTGGCAGGGAGATTTAAGATTGGAAATCCTCCCAGAGACACGTAGGACGATAAGCCTGGTAGTCGACTTCTAAAAGGTCACAGTGGCACACAGGACCCCTCACAAGGTAGAATCGACTCAGCAGCAATGATCAGTGTGTGAGAGCCCTGTGTTCACGTTCAGAACCCCAGATGTTACTCCTTATCGCTGCCCGACCTTGGGCTAAATGTTGCCCCACTTTGAAACGTCAGCTTCTTCATCTGTAGAACACACCTATTGATAGGCAATCCAAGAGCCTTTTCTGGGTGGTTGGGGAAATATCAGTTGGCACGAGAGGTTGTGCCTGGACGTTCTTTGTGTGACAGACAGGCCGTGGCACTAATTATAGAAATGGCACCAGCCCCCAGTTCTGATGGTCTGTGTCCAGCCAACATTTATTACCTGATTCTTCAGCCTCCTTAGCCCTCAGCAGCCCTCCGGTGCTCTGCAGACGCTGGCCTGCGTAGGATTCCAAACCTTTCACATTTGATATGGGAACAGGTGTCCCACATGGTGACTGTTTTTTGTCTTGCCCTTCCTGGCCCGACGTGGGCCTCACAGTCTGCGTCTGCCCCTGCCCCTGCCCCTTGGAGGGAGCGTTAGCTGTCCTTCCTGCAGTCCTGGGGGCCTTCTTCAGAGCACTGGGGAACCTTGGCCGCCTTTAGACTATGACCATTCTTTTGCTTCCTCCCCTTCTCCTGCTGTCTGACCTGGGTCCTAGAGGTCATGGCCTCATTGACTTGTCATTTTATCTCCCAGACCCTGCTGTCCCTTCCCTCTCTGTTGTCCTGATTTCACTGTGGAGGAGAGGTTAGCCATTCCTTGGGCTCTGACCCTAGGATAGCTGACCCCCGATCCTAAGCTCTGCCATTGCCCAGCTGTTGATAACCAAGGTTCTGCTTTGACCTTGTCTCTTTTGAGTGACAGGTCTGTTGGGAGGAGATGTCTGACAGCCCCTCCTTTCTTTCTGCTTTCCTTTTGGGGTGGTGGGGAGTGGAATTCCCCAAGCACAGGCAGCTTCTAGGTTCTCTAAGGGCTCATTTTATAAAGTTGGAGGGCCCATCCCCCACAGCTAGCCTTCTTGCCCAGATCCTTGGGGGTGGCTGCCAACTTTGGGGCCAGAGTAGGGAGCCTGGGATTCAGGGACTGAGGACAGAGGTCTAAGGGAGGCAGAGAATGTCACAAAGATGCATGACTGCTGTTAAGGGCTTTGCATGCAGGGAAAGAAGCCACCTCTAGCCAAAGGGAAGTGACGCACCTCATATGATGGGACCAGCTGAAGCCGAGGGAGGGTCTTAGAGGTTTCCTGGGTCTGGGATGCCTATAATTGGCCTCACTTTCACTGCTCTGCTTGCAGTTGTTTGAGTGAGGCACATTCTGTGTAGGTTACAGCAGCCAGCGACAGCAGAAAAGCACAGGGCTGCCATTCTTGGAGGAAACCCAGCCACGAAGATGAGTCTGTGTTTGGGGGTCCGTGGTCTGGAGGGCAGCAGTGTTGAGGACTATCCCTGCAGGTAGCAGGCACAGAGTGGTCGAGGGAGAAATGGGAGATATGTGCGTTCTCCATGCAGTCCATCATCTCCCTCCCTGGCCTTGGAACCCCTTCCCCTGGACAATATGCTGGAGCTCTGGGGTGGGGGCCACCTGCCCCAGTTTTTTTGAGCCAGCAGAGGTGCAGAAGATGGTAGCAAGCCCCCAGGCTGTGGCTAGTTTATGGGAAAATGCTGGTTGTGAAAGAGCTGGCAGTGGTTCTGCAGCCTGTGGAGAGTGTATGTGTGTGTGAAAGGGGAAGAGAGAACACAGAGAGGGGTGCAGGAAGGGGAGCGGAGCATCCATCCTTCATCGGACTTTGGGGTGAGGGGGCGGCAAGGCTGAGAGGCATACGTCTTCCCTTCCCTACCTGGCCTGAAATGGCCTCTGAAGAAGACACTGCATTCCTGGTCAGTCCTCAGTGGAGACTTTGGGGAAGAGACCTTCAGAACCACCATTCAGAACCACTAGTGGTGGTTCTGATGTTTAAGCCCCCAGGTCCCCAGAGGGGAGAGAAGACCACTGGCGTTGTCATGGTTCTTCACTCATGATACCATGTGCAACAGATCATTCCAGTTAGTCTGCAGGAGCCAGAGGTGTAGAGTTGAGCTTGATTGGGGTAGGGTTGGTGCTTCACTTCTCTCCCATGGCACGCCACAGCCCCTAGGTTTACACTAGGATCTAATGTGGCCTCATTGTCCCAAGACACTAGTGCTATGCCCATGAGTCACCCCCCATCCCAGGCTTCCCCATCTCAAGGCCAGAACTCCATTAATATTCTCCCTTGATGGTAATACTCCATTTTGCTTTCCTGTCTCCTGAGTTTGCCATGTGTCTCACCTAAAGGTGTTTCATTGGTTTCCATCCCCAAGTTATGGCGAGGCAGTGGTGGTCCGAGGAGAGTGGAGGGCTTGGCCCTTGATCCGGAATAAGAGGTGCTACCTCCCCAGCTGAGAGGTCATGGGACTGACAGGAAGTGGTGTGCTGAACCAGAGTCTCGGTTCTTCTGTCAGGGCCGTGTGGGGACAGGCAGTGGGAGGCTGCCTATCTCACTTCCCATCTGGCTGTGAGATGAATGAATAGCAAGCTGCTTTCTCCCCTCCTCCATCCACCTATGCCTTTGGAATTAAAGTGTCATTAGCTGGTCATGGCAGTCCTGCCTTGAGAGGACAGGGTGTGCTGAACCTATTCTGGGGGTGGCAGATGAGGTGTGTGCAGCCACCAAGGAGGTTGACGTCATTCAGGAGCCAATGAGAGCCCTGGGTTCTGGCCTTTCACATTCCACCTGGCTGCAGGTTGGAGGTGGGGGCACGGTGGGGGAAATGCCTGGTGAGGGCTTCCCCGTTCTCACCATGCTTTAGAATAAGCATATCCAGCCCCCTAGCGGCGAGTGAGAGCAAAGCGGCCATGCTTTTCCTTCAAGGCCTCTTTAGCCAAAATAATTAGGGCTAAGCCTGCTGGGCAGAGAGCTTTGTAATCCGTGGTTTTAAAGGTCTTTAACTCAGAACTCTTTCTTCAGTGAAATCATGCCCAGAAGTGCAGTTACAGAGTTGAACGTGGAGGGTTGCTGCTCATCCTTGCCTGTGGCGAGGGCCTCTGGCCTCCTGGGAGGCAGAGCTGCCTATAAGGGTGGGCACACAGCTGCTTGGTGCTTGGCAAGGATGATGACTCATGACTTTAGACTCCCAAGCCAGGGATTTTTCTTACAGGCTTTTCTTCCACTTGTGATCTCAGTAGTATACGGTAGGTTTAAGGAATTATTTAGTGTCTAAAAAATTATAAAGCATGTTTTATCAGGAGCCTAGAATTCAGATTTACCCTCCCAGCTGGCACTCATAGTGAGTGGCATAGGACCTGTCACCTAGTGCCTTAGGATTTCATGCATTCACCTGTAAAAGGAAGTGTCTGAGCCAGGTGGATTGTGGCAATGCTGCACCTCAGTGAGCACCACTCGATGATGCCTTCAGTCTCTGAGGTGTGCCTGTGTCCCCGGCTGCTCACATATTCCTGGACTCTGGGTGGGGAAGTAAGACGCTAGGGTTGTCTGTCTCACATTGTGTTCATGTGGGTGCCCTCTCACTCCTGACAAAACAGCAGGCGGCTTTGGGGACTCGATGAGGTCATTTCTGGGACACACACAGCTGGTTAGTGAGATTCTGCAGGAAGCACAGAGCCCTATTCTTCCCGGCCTCGGCATGCCTGGATGTTCTTGGCGCCTGCCTGCAACCATGGGATCCCCTCACCCTCCCAATGATGAGGAGACTCCCCGGTGGTCACACTGACCATTGCCATTCCCTAGGAAGTTCCAGTAGAGACAGTGGGGGCTGAGAAAGTTCACCTAGAGCCTGGCACTGGGCTTTGATTTTACACAGATTCTTTTAGAACCACCCAGTGAGGTACATTGCAATCCTTATTTGCAGATAAGCAAAGAGAGCCTCAGAGAGGTCTGGTAACTTCCCTGTTGTCACACAGCAAGTGTGGTGGGCCGGAGGTTCAGTCCTTGTCTAGAACGACAGCGTCTCCTTCTGTGGGAGGTGAGCCCAAATCTTGGGCAACTGGGACAGTCAGCTCCTTCGTGACCAGGTGTGCTGGTCAGATCCCTGGGTGCAGCGGGCTGGAGGACACCCACTCCTGTGTCTCCAGGGAGATGGAGACGGGTTGTCATTTGGATCCTAGCTTCTGTCTTGATCAAGGCATAGGCTGCACATAGTTGGGGGTTTTGCCTTCATTGCTCCCAGATGCATGTAGTGCACGTCTCTTGCTCCTGTTCCACAGTCAGAGTGTAAGGTTTTCAAGAAAGGGCTGAGTGGTGTTTTCCCAGGAGTTAGGCAGGGGGCAAATTGGAGGCAGTACAAGGACATGACCCTTTAGATGTTTCATTTTTGTGCTTTTTTCAGTCCTTCCCCCCTCAGCCCGCAGAGTTGAGAGTGCTCAGGTTCCTGATACCACCTAGAGTGCTACTCTCAGGAGAGGGAGTGCTGGGTGCAAGTAATGTGGAGAGTGCCTCTTCCTTGATCTTCTCTTTCGGGGGCTGCTGTTACTCTCATTCCTGAGCCGCCCCCTTACCCCCCATCAGAGCAAATTAGGACTAAAAGGCACCTGAGAGATTGACCTTTTAGAACCTTTGACTTCCAACTAGCTAAGGAAGAAATACATTTTATATAATGACTCAGGATACACTGGGTGCCTTAGAACTGATACAAAAGTTTCTTGAAACATTTTTTCTTAGTATACTCATACAATACTTTTGGATATATTTTATCCTATTCTTTGCAATAGTAAGAAGTCAAATGCTGGTCACGACCCACAAATGAATCCCATAGCCTACTAAGAGCTACAAATAGAACTCTGGAAAATACTGATCTTGCTCAACCATTATCATAGACAAAGCAGAGTCCAGAGGCTTGAGGAAGTTGCCCTGATGGTTGAGAAAACCAGGGGAGAGTGGAACAGGTGGGCTCGGGGCTAGAGGACTGTGGGGCGGGGGCTTTCTGCTGCAGGGGGCCTGAAGGGTCCCTCTCCTTGTCTGCCGGTGTGAGACCTGTTAGCCTGTGCCCTTCTGTGGACAACAGCTGCAGCCATGCTCCTGCATGCAGTGCTCCCCAGTTATGTAGGGCCGGGAACAGTGTCCCCAAAATGCAGAACTGCCCTCTGCATTTTCCTAGTGAAGAGAGAACTGATCCCTGATGTAACTTTAACCCCTGCCTTCAGCACTTCCCAGACCCCAGGTCAGCCCACATGCTCTCCTGAACATAGGAGTTGGTAACGAAGGTACCAGGACTGCAAGGATGGGCCTGTTCGAGGACTGCAGCCTGGTCTGAGGCCTGGGGCAGAGGGGAGGGAGAGCCAGGGATGCTCTCCTGCCCCTTCCCTGCCAGATGCTTCCACCCAGGGCCTCCATGGGCCCAGGGCCATGAGCTGGCTGCCTCGCTTACATTATGAATATCACAGAGGGGAGCTAACGAGGTTATTGGGCAGAGAAACACTCTCATGTGGCCCCATGTGGAAGCCGACCTACAGCAGAGCAGGAGGAAGGCTGGCTTGTCACACTGTCTCCAGGAAGAGAGAAGGCACAGGAGGGCCCAGTGGACAGCAGGCTTTTAGGGAGACACTGTAATATTCATCCCTCAAGAGGTAGATGTGGTGTGTGTGCTCAGGAAAGACACCAGAGAAAGCAATCCAAGGAGGAAAAGAAATCCGAGGAGCGGGGCCACCAGGCATGTTCTGCCTTCATGAGAATCTGCTGCAGCAGGAGTGCGGCCCCCATGTGCTTCAACTGGGAAGACGAGATCGCCATGCAAGACACTTCTATAAACCTTGTTACGATAGGACATTGGTTAGGAAGGAAGGGAAAGTCTAGAGTGAACTGGTTTTGTAGATTTACTTTAGTGTTTTTGGAAACTTGCAGTGTGGCCCACATCTTCCTTGTATACCACACAAACACACACACTTCCAAGCTCTGTCCAGTAAAATCATTGAGGTAAGGGGAAACCAAGGAGGTCCAAGTGCTGCAGTGATTAAATGCTTGGCTGATAACCAAAAGGTGGTTGGTTTGAAACCATCCAGCAGCTCCACAGGAGAAAGCCCTGGCGATCTATTTCCAATCTGACCTTCCATAAAGAACAGAGCTTAAAAAAAATCCTCCAGGGCCATGCTACTGTGTTGTATGACGTCACTCTGAGTCAAAAATAGATTGAACAGCACCAAACAACAAGTGTGAAACGAGAGTGAGATCCAAGAGTGACTTGCCTCTTACTAGGTTTCACTAGAATGAGTGACAGCTCTAACCTTGTTAACACATCATAAGACGGGAAAACGGGAAGCCCTGTTGGCACGTTGATTAAACAATAGCCTGAGAACCTAAAGGCCAGGGATTTGAACCCGCCACTGCCCGGCAGGACACAGATGTGGTAGTCTGCTACTGTAAGGCTTTGGGCAGCTCTGCTTTGTCTTTTAGGGTTGCTGTGAGTTAAAATCAGCTCTGTAGCAGTAGGGGTTTTGCACTGTTATTTTCTAAGGACAACTTAAAACCTGTTTCCTCACCTAAAACAAGGGTAATAATAATTGTGTGCAGTTTCTAGACTTCCTGTGTAGTTAGTGGGATAGAGGGCGGATCACAGACTGCACATGCTGGTATCAGGATTAAGGTCTGGGTGTCTGACTTCCCGTGATGGAGGAAAAAAAGTTGGATGGTGGTCAGTCAGCCAACTTAGGGGACCACTCAGTAGGTGAGGTGTTTGCACCCCATCTTTTGCTCTTGGAGGAATGGAAGTGAAGAAGGTTTGGGGGTTCCTCAACTTTGGTCTCACTTGCTCTTCTCTAAAACATGACTCTTTTTGCTGTTAAGAAATGGGTCATGAGTCGTAAAATGTAGAGCAAGTCAATAGTGGTGAGCACGTGATGTGTCACCTTTGGTGACTGATTAAGTTCTGCCCAACGGTCCTCGTGTGCTTGGAAGAAGTTAGGAATTGTGTGATCGTCAACCCTTTACATCATTGTTTCTCTCACTTTATCCCCTACTCCCGCTTTTTTTTTTTTTTCCTTTTTAATAAAATAGTATCTCTAAGTTTTGGACCAGATTCCGCCCCCAAGGCTGTGGCAGGATCTCTTCTGGATTTTCATTCTTCATAAAATCTTGCCTGATAACCCCCTCACCTGCCAGTAACTTTTTCCCCCCCACACACAGCTTCTGGGTCACTTGGATGACACAAAAGGATGTCTTACTGCATGCTGGTCTTGGCAGCCTCCGCTCTTTGCTGCCCCTTAGGGAATCCATGCCTCTCCCCTCACCTGCCTCATCAGAGTCCAGATCAGCACCTTGAACCTGCTCGCCCACACAAGATAGTGAGATGGACTGTGGAGATTGGAGGATGCACGGGTTCTGTGTGAACTCGCTATGTGCCTTTCTGTACACCTGCATTAGCCACCGAGATCCCAAGCCGGTTCCCTTCCGGTGGGTTCTGCCTCAGGTGTTAGCAGAAAGGAGTTGGACTTTGTGGCCTTTAATGTTCATGGGAGCAGATTGTCAGTCCTTTCTTCCTTGGTACCACTGCACAGGCTTAAACCGCCAAGCTGTAGGTTGATAGTTGAACGCTAATCATCCGCACTACCCGGGGTGGTCACAAGGAGGATAACTGGGTGATCCTGTGATAAATACATGATGACTGTTTGTGAATCAAGGACAGACTTGGGGTGAGGGGTAAGGGGCATTCAGCACAGCCGTCCCCCTGCCCTCCTGTTATGGTGAGTATTTGCAGACTTAGGGAACTTTGGGAACCAAATGCTTCCCACCTGCTGACCTACTCCCCTCTTTTTTCACAGACTTTAAGTTTGCCATGTACCCGCCGTCGATGATAGCAACTGGAAGTGTGGGTGCGGCCATCTGTGGGCTCCAGCAGGATGACGACGTGAGCTCACTCACTTTCGATGCCCTGACAGATCTGCTGGCCAAGATCACAAACACCGATGTGGTAGGTGGCCAACGCCAGGCCCTTCTTTTCCTCAGCTGCAAACCCACTGCCATGCATTCAGTTCCAGCTCATAGTAACCCTGTGGGACAGAGTAGAACTGCCACATAAGGTTTCCAGAGGCTAAAGGTTTATAGACGCATCGGCCAGTTTCTCCCAAGAAGCAGCTGGTGGGTTTGAACCATTGCCCTTTTGGTTTGCAGCCCAGTATTTACACCACTGCGCTACCATGACTTCTTGCGCAGAGGACATAGTTGTTTGATTGTGATGCATGAGGCTCATATTTTTGAGGAAGGGGGTGTCCTATCTTCAAAGATGAACATCCACAGTAGTCCTAAACGGAACAGGTGAGACCTCGTCTTAGGTTTTTAAAAGCTGGCGCGTCATGAAATTCAACCAGGAACTGAGCAAGCAGATAGGAGAAGAGAGGGAAGGGTGTTTACTAATTTTTCTGTGTGGCATGGGCTTCCCAGTGGGCCTGAATTGCTGCTTCACTTCCATTTATGTACACGCTGTCAGGCTGCCTCTCCTCCAGTGTGGAGCCTGAGACAGTGCTGCGTGCTTGCACTCACAGGCAAGGCCACCAGGCCCCTGGAGGAGAAGGAGAGACAATTAGAACAGGGAGTCTGCTGCCTTAGAGATATCTGGCCTTGGGCAAATCTCTCAAACCCTCCTGTTCTTCTCTTTCATTTTGTGTTGTAATGGATTAAAAGCACTTTTAAAAGATTAAAGTGCTATACGAATTTCATGAAACTATTATTAGCTGGAGATTTTTTCCATTCTGTGTGCCCCGTGGACAGCCCAGAGGCAGTTCCCTTCTGGTTGCTAGAATCTGAAGCTCATTAGAAGAAAGGTTTTGAGACAGGCCAGAGAAGGCTCTGAATTCAGCTGGTAGAAAAGTACAGAGCCAGCCAGCATGGTGCCCTGAGCTCAGCGTGGTGGTGCTATGAGCTCAGTCGTGGAGTCACTATATTTTCACGCAGGAGGCCCAGAGAACTGAAGTCACCAGCCAGGGGGTGGTTAGAGGGCAGTGCTGGGGCTAGAACCCTGACTTCCAGCTGGTAAGTTTTATACTCCATCCAGGCTGCCGTTGCTTGGACCTTATTGTTTGAAAAAGGCCTTTGCTTTAAAGGCAGCTGGAAAGAAGGGGTGTCGGCTTGGAGGCCCTCCCGAGTCACCATGGTGAGGCCCAAGAATGCAGGGAACTTCTTGATGATACCCTCTGGACATTCCAGGAGGATTTAGAATGCCCTAATGTGGGAATATATTGAGTGAAGGGATAATGAGGTGAAGCCTCAGTGGGCCATAGGCTGCCTCTCCTTGCTTTCTCACCACCCCCCTGGGTATTTGGTGTTGAGATTTGTTTCCAGCACAAGGAGAGGCTGCAGGGAAGTGTTTAGGGCCTCATTAAATAAATCCCAAATCCAGGGCCTCCTTTATCACACTTTAGCCTTAAAAGTTTGTGTGTTCTTTTTTTTTAAATAATGATGGCCCCCAAACTTACCCTTTTAAAGTAGGGGCTCCCAGATGCAGATTGAAAAGACCTCTTCAAGTGCAGCATGAAAACTACTTTTCTGATCCTCCTGAGAAAAATCATGGGCAGAACTCAATATTTATAGAATGTAATCTACCTCCCCCCCCCCCAAATATCTCCTATTAAGGCAGCTTTCCAAACAGGCCTCCCAGTCGGATGAAGGCTGGCCCCTCCTTTACCCCCAGAGACAAAAATGTCAGTGACAGGGCTTTGACCCAAGCTTCGTGACCTCTTCTGATATTCATGGCCTGCTCTGATTGGTTTTTGCACCTCCCCTTGTGTGGTGACCAGCCTTCTCTCAGGTTTTTCTAAGGGTGCCTCTTACTGATTTCAGATGCACAGAGGTCACTTGGGGGCAAACTTCGGAGACTCTAGGAATGTGCCTTACTTCCAAGACCACGAACCAGAATGCCAGCTCTTCCTAGACAAGCTGTGTGTCCTTTTCAGAGACTGTAGCCAATCCATTCAAGACAGCTGTGAGAGGAAAGTAAACAGACTGGGAAGCCATTTCTCCCACTCGGCACTTCAGCTATAGAGTTGCACCTGGTTTCTGTAATGGGCCTGGGCTGTGTTTCTTAAGTGTCTGGGAGGCACACACTAACTCAAAAAGGTTGGAGGTTCAAGTCTGCCCAGGAGTGCCTCACAAAAAAAGGTCTGGTGATCTGCTCCTAAAATTTAAGTCATCGAAAACCTTGTAGAGCATAGTTCTGTCTGACATATAAGGGGTTTCGTGAGTTGGATATAATGACAACTGGTGTTTCCTAACTGGAGTCTGTACATGCCTTCTGCCAGCGATGAGACTACTTAGTCAAATGGCAACTCCATGCCACTTTTTCTGGCAAAATTTGAGACCTCCATAAAGGATCTCTGCTGGTTTAGTGGCAAGGAATTGCTCTACCAACTCAAAAGCAGGCAGTTAAAATCCACCAACTGTTTTATGGGGGAAAGATTGTCAGTCCACAGCCCCACCCTTGCCTCTCTATGTGATTTAATTGCCTCTGAAAACTCACTGGAGGGTCAGCTTTAAGTCAGTTCTGACTTGACAGTATACAACAACATAAGGTCCAAGCTTACCTTTGGCATCCTCAGATTTTCTCAAAGGTATTTATTCCCTCTGGACTTTTTTTTTTTAATGGGATGGTTTGAGAAGTACTAACCTAGGTTGTTAAACTTCCCAAATATTAAAGTTCTTTCTGTCCATCAGCTGTGAGAAGTAAAGTTTAGAGTGAAACGAATGACAAGAACAAGAATTCAGAATGCATTAGCACTTAGAGGGAGGTGAGTTGTGTGCTGCGTGGCACTTCCTGAAGAAGTGGTGGATTTCCATTTATTCCTGGAAGTACTGATGGCTCATTTCCTGCAGAATGCCTTGTTGAGAGGTTCCCAGCTGAGCAAGGCATGGTCTGTGTGTACCACAGTAAAGCTTTGCCAAGCTAGAACAGAATGCATGGAAAATAGAAGATGAAGTCCCTGCCTTAGTGATCGTAGAGAAAGTCAAGATCAAAAAATCTATAAAACCATAGCAAACCTGTTTTAAGATCGCACATGAACAAAGAGCATACACTTGACAACATAGCATGAACTATAAGTGTCAGAGAGACGCAATCAGAAGGAAGGCATTTCTTGAAGACTTACTATAAAATGGCAGATCTTCCAACAGAGTAGATTTTGCAATAAAAAGTGTCCTCCAGGCTGGTCTGTGAAGTGCCCAGAGCTTCATGTTGAGCTCTCCCAGGGAGAAGTCACATGCTCAGACCACATTTTGCCCATCGGCTCCGTCCCCATCATGTACTGACAGACTCATAAAACACTCATCGCTCCATCCACCCTGAATCCCTGGGGTTGTCTTCTAGGCTCCTCTGAACACCACGATTTTGCCATTCCCTCAAGCTCAAAATGTCCCAGTCACTGTGGGCGACAGGTTTCTGGATTGTTGGGTATCAGGGTGCTGAAGGAGGGTCCCTGGATCTGAGTGCTGCGTCTGTCTCCCTGGTTCATTGGTCAGTAGCAGATAGCTCTGTCAGGAGGGAGCTATGCGGCTCTGAGAATGCTGGTCTTGGTTGCTCCTTTGGTTGCCAAAATAAACCGGAACGCTTCATTCCAAAGAGAAAGCTGAGTGAGAAGCCTGACAGTTTTACAGGGAATAAAAGTCTCAGAGGGTGGTATATTTTAAGTACTTTTTTCCTTCCAATCATGAGTGTTGCTAAAAACAGAGGCTAGCCAGTTCTGGCTTACGGTGGGGGACTTCTACCGGGGCTTCCGTTGCCAGGGGTACATGTGAGAGAAGGGATCGGTTCCCGGCAGACCTGTCCAGGCCTCCCCAGACAGCGTGGAGGTTCCTCTTCCGTCCCGCAGCACTTTGTGCATGCCTCTGTGCCAGCATTTATCTCACTGTTTACTTGTCTATAGAACCCCTTGAATAGGACCCAACTGGCAGAGGCATGGGAGAATGATGCTGAGAAGAGGGAGGGAGGGGAGGAAGGAAGGAATGAACGAAGGACAAAGGGCGGTCAGATGGATCTCAAGGGTGTCTCCATTTCTTCGGATCCTCTTGCGTTTTAGAAGGCCTTGTGTTTTTTAGCGTTAATGTTAATAAAACCTGCGAAAGCCAGAACCTGTGTAAGGGGGAGACAAGTCAAAAACAGGAGACATTTTTCCATTCAAACAAGCCATCAGGTGTGGTAAGACTTCATCTCTTAGAGGTAGGATACTTTGGAGACCTAGAGAAACAAGGCCGTCCTGTCAAAGTTTTGGCCCTCGAAGATTTTCACTGTGTATTTGAAGGCTCACTTAGGTTGAAACGCGGAACATAGCCCGGGTTCTATCTTAAGAGCAGTAGGTAGACAGCTCCAGTGGTGCAGTCTGTGAAAAGCCGTGCTCCTGACTAACCCTTTGGGGTGTGCATCTCCGGCAATTTGAATCCACCAGAACGGGCCTTGAGATAGAGACGGTTGTCTCCTTTCACAGTGATTTATTTACAGCCTCAGAAGTTTGGAGGAACACTGTGAGTCAGTACCAGCTCTATAACTCAGACACTAGAGGGTTTGAGTTGAGTTTATCTTCGAGGAAGGCATGCTGTTAGCACAGTAGTTAAAGTACTCTACTGCTAACCCAAAGGTTTAGGGTTTAAAATCCACCAGAGAGTAGGCGGCATTCTGCTTCCCTAAAGATTGAAAGCCTGGGAAACCATAGAGGGGGATAGTTTCATGGGATCGCTGCAAATCAGAATCAACTTGATGACTTTCGAGTTTTTTTTAGGTTTTGAGGTTGGGTTTTTTTTTTTGTTAGAAGAAGTCATGATTTGAACAAAACACTTTCACTTATTTGCTTCCAATTTAAAAAAATACACATTTTAGGCTTACAGGCTATAAAGATGGAATTAGGCCAGGTGAAATGACTGGAAGAAATGAAATAGAAACAAATACATAGATTCTCCCTCTCCTTTTTTTGTTAATTTTTTTTTAAATAGCATTTAGTTTATTACAAAAACTTAGTATTGGCTTCCCATATTTTCCCCCTTCTGTTTTTATCATAATTATGTTATCATCTAGATGAGCGTTTTTTGTTAATTTTTGTGATTCATATACACTGTTTCAGCCAGCCCTTCATTTACATTTTGTTCCCTTTTTTCCTCTCTTATTAAATCATCCCACCAACTACTTTGTGTAAGTATGTAAACCAGCTACTTCAGCTTCATAAGTTCTTAACATCTAGTCATCTTAACCTGTTCTCCATTTGAGTTAAATAAAATAAAAATCTGTCCCATTTTAAATATCCCCCAAGAATATTCCACGAGGTCTTTTCCTTAGGGACATGCTGGCATTTTAGCATTTTGATGCTCCATTCATTATTAAAAGCCAATTAGGAGTGCAGTGTTAGAAGTCACAATTTTTATTGGCTACGTGCAATCCATAGGGGCCCACTGTGATGTTTTTGTCCGTAGAGAAAAGCACCAGGCCCCCCATGCGTCCACACACCCTGCTCTAAAGGCACCTCCATAACTGATGCTATGTTTTGTAGAACTATAAGCCCTGTGGTCAAGAACCTTTGAAGAGTTGCTGGAAGGGAAGCTGGGGGTGGGGAGGTGGATGGAATAGATTTGGGGGCTGATGCCTCCCTCTCCTGCCTCATTTTTTCAGTGGGTCTCATTCTGTATGCAAGGAAATAAGCCAAAGAGCCTGTGAAGAAAGGAAGAATGAGATAGTTTCCTAAGTTGTCTCTGCCTGAGTTGGCCGCGGGTCTGGGGTTCATTCAGGCCTTTATTCTCCCGTTGAGTGCAGTGCGTGTGTGGTGACAATGGAGTGATGCAGTTACACTGAGGGCTAATGGTAGGAGTTCCGTCAGCCCATTCATGGAGGCAGAGGAGGGTGCAGGGCTCGGAGCCTGAGCCAGCAAGCAGAGGAAGTCAGAGGCCCGTGTAACGAGCTGGAGATCACAAACACTGCTGTCAGGGCTCGGAGGCTAGGGGGGTGGACAGGGGCAGCAGGCGAGGGGGGGCCCGGGGAGGGGGCCTATCATCCTAGAAGTTGGAGGTTTGCCCGACCTCCAGCGCTGTGGAGTGCCACCTGTCCGGGCTGACAGACGAGCATTATGGCTTTCCTTTTAATCAGCTTAATTTGGGGCATCTTAACACAATGGCTGGTGCTTTTGGAGGCTGCCGGAAAGCAGAGGTCCCCGAGCCGCTGCACTTTACATGCACGTAGCATCTTTTCATTGGAGGCGCCAGGCATTTTTTTTCTGGCCACTGGGGCTGGCTCCTTTCCTTAGAGCTGCTTTGCCCTATATGTCTCTACTTAGAGCCCGGAAGGGACTGAGTTGTGTGGGGAGAGTTCAGCTCTGAACGAGGTATAAATGGCACAGCTAGCTGCCGCACTTCTCCGGCTTCAGTGCCCTCCCTTGTAAATGAACACAGTTAGCTATTTCCTCTCCAAAGGCCCCACTGACCGGCCCCTCAGTTTGACCACTCTGTGATTATTTGTGTTGTCTTTAATGCTGCTCCCTATTGTGAAGGACTGTGACCCCCACTATTGCAGCTTTGCCTCTTCTCATCAGGCTCTTTAACTCCTCTCCCCTTCGATTTTCTTCTCCCAGCTCGACCCCCACGGTGTCCCTTTCTCAGAGGCATGCCGTAATAGCCTGGCTCGATTTGAGGTGGAGTCTTCTTCCTCCCCGTCCATCCCATGCAGTTTTGAGAATTAGGAGGTCCTGGGACAAGGATAGAACTATGTGGTTGGTTTCACTTAGTAGCAGGCACACCCACACATTTTTACTTCACTGTCTCACAGAACATGGGTATGCTTTGAGGGAAACCTAGAATAGTACTAAACGGGTGTTAATCTGTCTCAAGGAAGAGGACATGTTGGAAGACCTCGCCACCACATTAAGTAAAATGTTCTGCTCATTCCTGGTGTACCACACGCTCCTGCCTCAAGGTACTTGGGCTCCACAAGATATTCAGGGGTTAATTTTTTGGGAGGCGTTCTAAGGCACCTCTGGGCAGCCGTCAGACCACCAGCTTTTTAGTTCTCAGCGGAGCACGTTAACCGTGCACATCTAAGAACTCCACATTGAGTTTATCTAGGAAAATCCATTGCCATGGAGTGGATGCCAACCCATGATTGAGTTTCTGAGGCTAAATTTTAATGGGAGGACACTGTTTTTGTTTTGTCCCATGGCGTCACTGGTTTATTCAAATTGCCTACCTTTTGGTTCGCAGTTCAATACGTAACCCACTATCTCACCACAAGTCCTTAAATTGAGATTGTTATTATGTACCATCGAGTCAGAGCTGGCTCATAGCTTGACAGTGGCAGTAAATCTCGCTGGAGGAGACTGCCTATCTTTTTTCTGTGTGCCAGTTGGTGAAATTGACTAATGTTTCTTTGAGTTGGCAGTATAACTCCTTACCATGTTAAATATGTTAGCTTCTGACCCCCAAGAAAGGTGACTGGAAGCAAATATTTTTTCATCATTTTTGGATTCTAGATGGTAGTTCCCCTCTAACCTTCATCTTTGATGCCGCTGTTCTTCACCTTGAGTAGTTCAATCCAGCTCTATTTTTGATATTTGGAAAATAAAGATAATGAGTTTGTGCTTGGCATACAGTCTTTAGGCAAGTGAGGGAAAATTTTGATAAAAATAAAAGGAGGGACATGTAAAATTGATGAGGGCTGAGGAGATGCAGTGTGATACGGCTTACACATATGTATATGCTATTTAATGAAGTGCAGAAAAATTTTACAAGGGGGAGAGGTAACATGTTGCCTACTAAGAGCAGTTTCTTTAGTTTGAACCCTACTTGGGAATGTGGCCCATGGTCCCTTCCTGGTGATACCATGACTTGGTCGTTACATTCCACATCATCCAACTAACAGATGCTTCTGCCTGAAGTAAACACAGTCTGAATTTTCCCCACCAAATATAGACTAATACCAGGGCAATGCTGTACATTCTTGCTTGTTCCCAAACTGAATAATTCCAATGCTTAGAATTCTGTAAACATGCAGTGTTGCATTTTTACCAGAAGTGCCAAAAAACCAAACTGGTTGCCATCAAGTCACTTCATACTCTTAGTGACGCCTCGTGTGACAGGCCAGAACTGTGCAGTAGGATTTTTCTTGGCTGTAAACTTTACAGACTGGAGCTTTGGTTTTGTTTTGTTTGTTTTTGTTTGTTTGTTTGTTTTTTATGTGTGTACCGTCAAATTGGATCTGACTGGTACAGGAGGCGATTGTTCCTCCTTCTTCAGCAGAGCATCTGGTGGATTTGAACCATGCACCTCTGGGATCAGACTGGAGCTTTGGTACCTGAGTGGTGTGGTGCTGTGCTGCCAGCTCAGAGGAACCCAATTTGACTTCGCCATCCACTAGCTACAATGCAGGAGAAAGATGAGCAATCTCGTCCTGTGCAGTTTGCTGCCTCTGAAAACCCTCTGAAGGGTCAGCTGTGTGTCCGTGCTGACATGATGGCACATTGACGACAATCTTTATGGAAGTAGAGCCCCATGCCTGTCTTTGGTAGTACCAGTAGATGGGTTGAGACCACAGGTCCATCAGTGGGTAGCTGAGTCCAAACCATTTGCACCACCCATGGAACCTTAAGAGAATTCAGAATAGAACAGCTCCTTACCGTGATCAAGTCAATTTTGTGGAAATGCCTTGTTTTACAGAAGAGGGTTCTCTTGGATGTAATCTTCAGGGAAGCAGATCTATAGGCCTTTCTCCCATGATGGGTTTGAACCGCCAACTGCAGGTTAGTTGTGTTGTACTTCTGAATCCTAGGGATGCTATGACAGAGTGTAGAACTGCCCTATAGGCTGTGATCATCATGGAAGTGGGTTACCAGGTCTTTCTTCTCACAAAACTATTGGTAGTTTGGAACCATCAACCTTTGTGTTTGCAGTGAGCCCTTCATCCTTGTTTGACTTGGCTCTTCTTAGTCCATACAGACCATTTGTGTTACCTGCTAAATAAGGAATCCAGGAGTTAAAAAATAAAAATCCACAAAACCAACAAACTACAACACATACACATTTTATGTGAGAAACCATAAATTTTAGCCCATTCCTTTCTTTCTTGCCTATTCCTTTGACGCTGAATTTGTTTACTGCTGTAGCATCTTTTCACTGTCACCTAACTTTTCCCTGCTGGTTGATTCACTGAATACCAGGCAGTGCTAAGTCCCTGCTTCAGTAGATTATATTTGGCCCGTGCACTCAAGCTCGCACATGCTGTAAATCACCTGGGGTCCTGCTGAAAATGCACGTCCTGATTAGACTAAGCTTAAAGGCTCAGTCTCTCTCTCTCACAAGCTCCCAGGTGGTGCTGATGCTGTTGGCCCACTGAGCCCTCCTTTGTTATATGTGGAAGGCAGTATACTGTCAGAATGCATCTCCCTTACCTCACACTTATTTGTATTCCCTCTCCTCATTTATGTAGCTAGGGCTGCAAGGACCAAGTTATGGGGAAGATGGAGGAAGACCGCATCAGGTCACCAAAAGAAGGGCGACTTCATCAATTAGAACTGCCAAACCATATCTTTATGGAGCTGCTAAACCACTGAGAAACTCAGCAATCACAGCCAGCATTCCTCTCTGCCTTGTGTTTGTTACTGCAAGTAAACATTGTAAAAATTGTGCAGAACAGGTGACCTCATTCACAGGGAGTTAGGCTGCGCCTCACTAGAAAGCTGTTCCCCTCACTGGAAAGCTGTTCCTCTCTGGTGTCTTGTACGGCCTCAGAAACCTGCTGGAAGGTCAAGTACGAATTGGTTCAGACTCCACATTAATGAGTTTGAATTTTTTAGATTTTTTTAAATCAGCTAGTCCGTTACCATTTATGGTAAAATGTTGAGTCACTAAGTGAGGAATCGGGTGCTGCTGGAAGACTCTGAACTGATAATGTGAGGCTTGCATTGAGTGTATGTGCATCATACAAGTCTCTGTAGGCTGCTCATCTTGCTAACCGCTGTGGTTTGGGCTATTCTCCCTTCTAGGATTGTCTCAAAGCCTGCCAGGAGCAGATTGAGGCAGTGCTTCTCAACAGCCTGCAGCAATTCCGTCAAGACCAGCGAGACAGCGGCAAGGTGGAAGATGAACTGGATCAAGCCGCCACTCCTACAGACGTGCGGGATATTGACCTGTGAGGATGCCAGACGGCCCTGGGGGAGAGACGCGGTCATAATCTTCTCTCTCCTTCCCTCTGGTTGTATTTTGTTCTTTGTGTTTTAGGATGAAACTTAAAAAAAAAAATTCTCCCCCCATTTAGATGGTATTTAAACATCTTTTAGAAGTGAGAGAAAAGGGTTCTATAATAACAGGATAATAAAAAGCATTTGGTGCCTATTTCAAGTACAACAGAAGGGAATCCCTTATATATGCGAGCAATTACTATTTGATTGTGTAAATGTAATAGTAAAATGCTTTCAGGAAAGCCTGCAGAGTAGCTAGAGAAATTGTACGCCTGCAATATGGGAACAAATAGAAGAGACCTTTTTTTTTCATGTTATGAACTAGTGCATTATACACCCCTTTTAGTATAATTTCAAGGAACTGTGTATGCCATTTATGGCTTGATTGGATTGCAAAGCAATGAACTCAAGAAGGAATTAGACAAAGAGGGACATGATGGGGAGGGAGCGTAAAACAATTGCTCAACATGATTGAACCATTTTGGATGTAGAAGTGCCTTTGTTCCTAGCCACCTGTTGTAAGTCCAAAGTGTTGGATCTCTGTGTACTCTTGCTGTCAACAGTAGCTGCTACCTAAAAAAAAATGCTTTATTTTGCCAGTTGAACATAGGTGGTTGGCTGGTTTCCAAATTTTAAGATTTCTTGACATCCTGCTTCTTCTTCCAAATATGGTTCATTGCAGACACCACCATATTTTTATCTGATGGGGGAACCTAGCTTTGGGCCATAATAAAAAATTCATAAGAAAGGAGGCAGCCAAGGGTGGGATCTAGAATGCAATCTTTTTATTATTTTTGTTTTTATGAGGATCGTGTGACCTTGGCATCCCTTACTAGGAAAATCTAATTTTTGGTGCTGATTGACATGTCTGGACAACAGTTTTAGCATTGTTATAAACCATTCCATTCGAAAAGCACTTTGAAAAATTGTTCCCACGGGATAAATGGGATGGTTTATGCAAATCATGCTGAATCAACTCCTCCCCATCTTCTTCTGCCTCTTCCCCTCTTCTCCCAGTCTGGGCTACTATTCACTTCTGGTATCTGACATTTTCTGGAACCTAATTCTGGAATCCCTGCCAGAACGCAAGAGGCACTCCTTTCCACTGACATTCCCATCACAACATTCCTCACAAAAGGCTAAAAGCAAAGATCTCTTCCCATTTTGATGTTCTAGAAGGATCTTCATTCCCTGTATCCTGCTTTAGACATGGAAAGAAAAAGTATTGTTGGTGCAAAAGACAAACAGCTGAACATCAGGTGTGGCATTCTGTTCCCTTTTCTATTTTTCTGTTAATTTTATTATAAAGGCATATTCAGTGTACTTGAATTTTTCCCCCTTCTCCACTTCTTGGAGACATTCAGTTAGCAAAGAGGTTGGAGCAAAAACAACATTGTGTTTGTTTTATTTTCAAGTTTTGCACAGTTGAAATTTCCAGGTAATGAAGCTATTTGTTAAAATTTTTGCCTTTTAAAGAAAAATCAGAACAGGGCTACATTGAAGAATTAAACCAATTCTGCCTTGTTTTGTAGTATGAGGGTTGAAGATGGAAGAAATTGTAAGGGTCTCTTATTTGCATTTTATTTTATTTTGTTCCGTTTTTGTTTAGTTTTGATTTTTCTTTCTTTTCCTTTTTTTTTTTTTGCGCTGCTACAAAGCTAAGATTCCTCCTTATTCACATTAACAGTACCTAGCTGTAATGTTCACAGAGTGTGCTGCTATTTTATAAACATTTTTATAATATATTATTTTACTGCTTAAATTCCAAGTCCTGAAGTAGGTGGTTGAGATTTGAGTTTCTTTGTACTGGAAAAGCCCTTTCATAGTTTGTTTTCTTCTGGTAGCATATTCATGTTATTGGTTTTTATTTCCTTTTTCCATTTTTAATTTTTTATTTTTATTTTCTGATCACGTTCTTCAAAGACAGAGTACTCTTTACCTCAGGTTTACTGGACAAAATCAATAACTACAAAAGAAAATGATTCACATTTTTCTTTTTATTATACCTCACAACCATGTAGTTCCTGCTTGGGAGTCTCTTAGCATGGGAAATAGTGAAGGTGGCAGGAGGCAGCCCTCCTCGCAAGTGGAAGGCAGAGTGGACTTGGCCCTGGGTCTCACACCTGGGGACCTTTCCAGTCATGAAGGCCATCCGACTCCTGTTTTGATTCCGGTATCCTCTTCATGATGGGGAAAAAAAACAAACATTGAACCAAGGGATCCCACTAAGGCAGATCTTCGGCACAAACTTTGTATGCAGTGGATTTTAGGAAGTCATAATACTGCACGAAGGAGACAGATTAAAAAGAATTGCAGCTAGTAAAGAGACCCTCTTTGCAGCCCATTCAAAAGCAGGGCTTTTGACTGTTTAGGGCCCTTTCGTCTTGGAAGTTTCCCTGCATTCTCTCCCCTTCCCTGATATGAAAACCCCTCGTTGAGGATAATCTCAGACATTTTCCTGGCTCAAAATCTGTAGGTATGGGAGGCTAGCGTGCAGCGTTTGTGCGGAGTCCTTCTTTTCACCTCTGTCTTTGATGATGGCAAGCACTTGGCACGGCCAAGTCCTCTGTTAAAAGCGGTACTAAGAGGTTTCCAGGTTTTGAATGGCATTGAATTAGTGTGATAGGAAGGAAAAGTTTGATGAGTAGTGGATAGTAGTTGAAGGAGTTGGAGAGGCTGCCTCTCTGCAAAAATAACTTCCAGATGAGTCAGTCTCTTTTGAAGGGTGTTTAGAAATTGAAGGTTCAGGTTTTGGTGAGTTAGCATGACCCTGGAATTCTAGGGAATTTCTGGTGGGACAGTGGGTGGTGAATTTTAAAGCTTTGGAGAAGAAAGCTGAGCAGCTGGTCAGTCATTTAACTTTGTTGTGTTGTGTTTTGTTTTACTTTGTTTTTAAATCAAGGGCTTACTTTGCACAGGACATTCTTCTTCTGGGCACCACAGAGTCCATACTTGGGTGTCTTCGACCCTAAGAAGAAATGAGGTGCAGATATACTTAACAGTGACCAAACGCTAAGCTCAATCAGAAGCAGTGGATGAAAGAACCTGACAAATAGAGAAGGAAACAGGCCTCCTAGATGCTCCTTGTGGCATGAGTCTTTCCACTTTGCCTTTGTCACTAAGGTCTTCTTGCTTTTTGTTCTCCCAAACCCTCTGGGGTCTGGTGTAGTAGGAGGTGTAGGCTTGTTAATGGAGATGGGTGCTGGGCAGACTGGCTTTCTGCCTGCTTTCTGCTTAAACAATGGGAGGAGCTCTGGTTTTGTTAAATGACCCCTCTTCTTGGATCTTGGTTTCCCCATAGGAGGTTCTGTCCCAGAGGGGTTAAGTTCTTTCTGTGGCTTTGAACCTCTCTCTAGTTTCTCTTTCTTTCTCACTTGCCACTTAATAGAGTCCCATATCTATTCTGGTCTCACTCTTCCTTCATACCTTTCTCTTTTATTTCTACTCTTTCCATTACTGGTTTTTATTTTCTTTTTCTCCATCAATGGTGGGGGGGGAGGGCCACTAAGTTGTTCCCCTAGCTGCCAAATTTCATTCCTTCCCCTAGTTTGGCCAAATCCTACCTTAGGGGGAAGATCTAACTATGCCAAAAAGCAATACCAAGTATAAGTAAAACCCATGCAGGTTCCTAACAGCCGAGAAGCCTGCAGGTGGAAGCAAGGGTCTGTTCCCTCAGCAGAATGCCTCACATTTGCTGAGACTCGAGCTCCTGAGAGAAAGGGGCTGCTCTTGGGGGAAGCTTTATTCTGGAACTGCCCAGGACCAGGTCCTACAACTGGGTCATCTTTATGTAAGAGGCTCTGTCCTGCCTCTTGGCTCAGCTAAGTCAGGAACACTCTTGGCTTGGAGGCTGTGGCCTCCAGCAAGGTCTTGCGTGGCAAAGCCAGAAAGGGAAGCACCCTGTGTGCATCACAGTGCATCCCCTTGCTAGCAAGATGCTTCAGAAGAACCTCTAGCTTTCCTTCTGTCCAACACAAGCAGAGCCTTCCTGGGAGCCTTGCCTTGTGGCCCTGGCATCTCTGGGTCGGACAGGATAAGGACGTTAGTCTGGGTTGAATGACTTTCTCAAAGAGGACAGAGGAATTTTCTCTCCATGGGCCATAGGGGGCAGGGCTGGGAGAAGAAATAGACTTGCACCTTATCACATGTAAATAGTGATTTTTCTAGTTCAAGAAGATGATATTGGTAGTATGAGAATGGGAATATAAGAATGAGGAGGAAGTCTGAGTAAGCCAGTTGGCTTCTAAGCCAAAAGGATTCCTCTTTGTTTATCTTTGAGTCAGTCCAACCCTGAGAATAGCTTTAAAAGGGAAATTAGTGCTGAGACGGTGAAGTCCCCCTAAGCCAGCAGATTCTCGGTAGGGATAGAAGGCGTGCA
Organism: Elephantulus edwardii; assembly: GCF_000299155.1. Lineage (NCBI taxonomy): Eukaryota > Metazoa > Chordata > Mammalia > Macroscelidea > Macroscelididae > Elephantulus > Elephantulus edwardii. Next base: position 5,134,134 of record NW_006399846.1, on the reverse strand, counting down.
GGCTTCTGTGGCCGTGGAGTTGGACGGAGAGTTGTCGAGAGCTATATATCCAGGCAGCCATCCATTTGTACAAAACAGGGCAGGAAGATTCAAGAGGATGTTTATTACTTCCTTAGACCACATGACTTTCCATGATTCTGGATCTAAACAACCCGGGATATTCATTTCAGTCAGGACTGTTCTACATTTGTGTGTCTCTGCTTTTCAACTTGGCTGGGCGATCAGACCCCACTCTTGGCTCAGGTTTCAAGATGCCATCAACAAACATACACATGCGTGCTGTGGCTGCAACTGACTCCTTTGCCAGCAGCCTAATGTGGAGAGAAAAGTGCCTTACTGACTGTAGCCATTACAGTATCCAATGTATTTCGACAGGTGCCTGTCCTTAATCTTTTTCTGTTGTGGTTTGTTTAGCATTTTTGTTTTTGTTTGGTTGGGTTTGTTTTGTTTTTTGTTTAGTTCTTGGGTTTTGTTTTGTAATACTATACTGGCCAACTCTTTACGTCCCCAGCAGATCACCAGGCCATATGTTCATTATCTTTTACCATGTACCTCAGATCTCTTGCTCTTTTCTCAGTTACACAGTTGTTTATCTCTTAACTTTTTTCCTTTCCCTTTTTTAAAATTTTTTTTTTTTGCTTTAAACGAGAGTGATGCCATATCAAGTCAATGTTATTCTCTCACAATGTACTCTTTAAGAGGTGTGGGTGTTTATTTGGTCGGGATGCTAGAAAGTGCTAAAAAGTAGCATGACCGATATAAACAGGTTTTTAGGAAGTATGGAAAACAATGGTTTTATTGGCTATGATTGTGACATGATGATAATAGTTGCCTTTTAAAGAGGTCTTATCTGTTCAGTGTTAAGTGATTTTAAAAATAATAACCTGTTCTTTTAATTAGTGTAAAGATGGATTTGAAAATGTTTTTTGGGTTGTGTTTGTTTTGTTTTTTTGGGTTTGTTTTTTTTTTTTTGGAATGCAATTAGGTTATGCTATTTGGACAATAAACTCACCTTGACCTAAATTTTTTTGGCCATTTTGACTTCTTTCTAGATCAGCAGCTTCCAGAATCAAGGTGTCCTAGCGGTTCAATGATTAGCACTCGACGCTAACCAAAAGATTAGGCAGTTCAGCCTCACCAGCCAGTCTGTGAGAGGACAGACCTGGTAATCTCCCATCGAGGATACAGCCCGGGAAGCTGGGGGGGGGGGGTGCAGTTCTGCCCTGCTAATAATGCAGGACCACTTTGAGTCAGAATCAGCTTAGTCACAATCTTCAGGATGGAATCCATCTTGCTTCTGTTGGCCCTCTTGGCAACAACTGGTAGACACAACTTACTGAGGAAAAGAATTTTGATGTGCTTGTGTATGCATTAAAAGTGTTTGCTGACTTGTGTGTGTGTATTTTTGGATCACCCTTGCAAACATCTTAAACAAGAAGTCTCTAAATAGCTTTGTAAAGTGGGTGGATTGCTAGTATTATAAGGGAGCTCTGGTCCCTTAGTGGTAAGTCGTTACACAGCCAATCCAAAGGCAAGTGGTTCAAATCCACCAGCTTCTCCTCAAGAAAAAGATGAGCAGTCTCCTCTCAGGAGATTTACTGCCTCTGAAAACCCACTGGCGCGTTAGCTGTGAGTTTGTTCTGACTTGACAGTAAGTAACACACCCAGTCCTCAGGTGGAGGACTGCTGGTGTGTGTGCCATTTGGGGTTCTGATCCAGCAAGACCCAACAGGACAGAGTAGAGTATGTACCATAGTGTTTCAAGGCTGAAATCTTTACAAAAACGTGTTTTCTCCTAGTTTACGTCATTCACTACCATTGAGTCAGTTCTGACTCATAGGACCCTCCACTGGGTTTCTGAAGCTATAAATCTTAACAGAAAGAAATGCTCTATCTTCCTCCTGCAGAGCTGCTGGTGGACTTGAACCTTCTGAGCCCTGCAGCCTTTTGGTTATCAGCACTGACCATTGGCCATTCTGAGCACTTAACTGTAGTGCCACCAGGGCTCCTTAGCCCTCAGGTGGTTATATCCAGTTATCCACTGACTGAGAGGGAGAAGTAAGAGCCTCTTAGTGCCAGAAATGTTACAGGCCCTTAGTGTGTCCCAAGATGCAGGGAGTCTGGAGAACCTGGGCAAGGCTCCGCCCCTGCACTTGGCTGCTCCTGCCCGCTGTGTTCAGTAGCCCACATGTCCTGCTTCTCCCGCATATGAGGTCTACCAGGTCACACCTTTGGTGGACATTGTCAAGGCAGAGCCTGGGCATCATCACAGGAACTGCAGGTCGTGCTCACATTTACTCTTAGACCTTCACTCTGCAGGCCAACTGCATGCCCTGAAATGACAGTGATGCAAAAGAAAACGGCTTAGTGACTGTTTTAACATTACAATAAAAAGGCTTTGTAATGCTGTTGTATGCTGTGGAGTTAGAACAGGCTCATCATTGACCCTCCGGTGGGTTTTCAGAGGCAGTAAATTACACAGGACGAGATTGCCCATCCTTCTCCCGTAGATTAGCTGGTGGATTTGAACCATGTGCCTTTGGGATTGCAGTGCAGCTTCTTGCCATCATGCCACAAAAGCTCTATGTTGTGTCATTAGGTGCCATCAAGTCAAGTATGACCCATGCTGACTCTGTGAACAACACATCTCTGAACCTTGTCCTATCCTGTGCCATCCTCACACTTCTGTCACACCAGAGGCCATTGTGACAGTCATTGTGTCAACCCATCTGGTTGAGGGTCTTCCTCTCCTTTGATAATCCTCCACCCTTCCAAGCATCATACCTCTCTCTAAGGAACAGCCCCTCCTAGCAGCATGCCCAAGTATGTGAAAAGAAGCTTTATCATCTTTGCCTCCAAAGAGAACTCTGGCTGCATTTTTTCCAAGACATACTTGTTTGTTCTTTTTGTCATCCATGGGATATTCAGTACTCTTCTCCAACACTACAGCTCAAAGGCATCAATAATTCTGTCATTCATTGTCCAGCTCTCAGATGCATAGCACATGATTGAAAAGACCATGGCCTGAATCGGATGCATTTTAATCTTCAAACTGACGTCATTACTCCTCAATAATTTGGAGCAGTCCCTGACTGCAAACTTTCCCAGTGTATTATGTCTCCTGATTTCCTGACTCCTGGTACCAAAGGTGTTGATTGTAGATCCAAGTAAGATAAAGTTGACAGTTTCTATCTTTTCTCCCTCTCTCAATATGTTGCCTATCAGTTCCGTAGTAAGAATTTTTATTTTATGTTGAGATGCAATCCATATTGGAGGCTATAGTCTTGAATTTTCTGAAACAAGTACTTCAGGTCTTCCTCACTTTCAGCAAGCAGTTACGCAAACTGCATAATAAAGGTTATTGATGAATCTTCCTCTGATCTTGATGCCACATTTTTTCCTTTTATTAATTTTAATGAACATTTACAGAGACTTTTCATTCATTCATTGTTGCAAATTTCTCCCTGCCGACCCCCTCCATTCACTCTTCTCCTTGAAAAGTAAATGAAAAACTCATTGTTATGCAGTCTCTCCCCCCGCCCCCAAGTCCACTCCACTGTGCAGCCTTCATTCTGGACTCCTGTCATGACAATAATATCCATACCCCTTTTAAACAGTTCTCTCCCTCATCTGTTTCAGTGCAGTATGCATCATTCATCCCCTCCTCTGTCTTCCCTCAACCCCAATATCACTTTCTCCCACCCCATAAAGTCCAGATTCTCAAATAGTTTGCTTGGCATACAGATTGAATAGATATGGAAAGAGAATATAACCCTGACACACTTCCTTCTTTATTTTAAACCGTGTAGTGTTCCTTTGCTCTTCACACATTAGCTTCTTGGTCTGGGTATAGATGTCACATAAGCACAGTGAACTGTTCTAGGATTCCCATTCTTCTCAATGTCAGCCATAGCTTACCATGATTCACACAGTCAGATGCCTTTGCATAATTAATAAAGCATAAATAGACATTCTTTTGGTATTCTTTACTTTTAGCCAGGATCCATCTGCCATCGGTGATATCCCTGTGCCATGGCCTCTTCTAAATCCTGCTTAACTTCTCAAAGTTCCATATCTATGTAGTGTTCTAGCCATTTTTGAATGATCTTCAGCAGTATTTTGTGTTTTTCCGTAGCCTTCACATTCTGTTGGACCTCCTTTCTTGGGAATGGGAACAGATAGGAACCTTTTCCAATCTGTTCATCAGGCACCTCTCCTCCAGATTTCCTGCCATAGAGCTGGTGAGCACATCTAGAGCAGCATCTGTTAATTGAAACAAGTCAACTGGTATCCCTTCAATTCCTGGGGATTTATTTTTTGCCAGTACCTTCAATGCAGCTTCCACTTCATTACCATTGGATCCTACTTATATGGTACTGCCTGACATTTTTCCGTGTCAGCTGTTTTTGATAGAGTGACTCTGAATATTATTACTTCCATCTTCTTTGATGCTTCCTGGATTATTCCATCTGGGTCACACCAGTGCTCTGTAGTCATTTAAAAGCAAAAAAACCCCAAACCTCCTCAAAACTCATTGCTGTTAAGTCAGAACCTACTTATTGGCGAATTTACAGTAGATTTTTGGAAGCTATAAATGCACTGAAGCACTTTGCTCATTTTTCTCACATGGTGCCACTAATGGCCTATGTCAACAGAATTTTTTTTTTTTTTTTTTTGGTATACCGTCGAATTGGATCCGACTGGCACAGGAGGAGTTTGCCCCTCCTTCTCCAGCAGAGCATCTGGTGGATTCGAACCATGCACCTTTGGTATTGCAGTGCAGATTCTTGCCACTAGGCCACCAGAGCTCCCTAGAATTTTCTTTACAGTAATTACTGTTGTACCATCCAGTGAGACCCCTCAGTGGGTTTTCAGAGGCAGCCAATTGCATGAGAGAAGAGTGACCATCTTTCTTGAATGGAGCAGCTGATGGCTTCAAACTTGTGCCTTTGTGTTAGGAGCAAATGCAACTTGCCCGTATGATTCTGATTAAATTCGCAAGTCACATGATTAAAACTTGACACTGGGAAACATCCAGATTAAGATAGTTCCTGTTTCTCCCATCATTCAACTTCATATGTTTGATTTTTTTTTAAATTTTTTTTTTATTTATAAGGGCTCCAGAAATCCCCCTTTGCCATTCCCTGTTCTCAGAGACAAGCAGGGGTGACTCTTCTGGCTTTCTGCCTAGTGAAGGTCTACTGGGCCTCTTGGGAGTTTCCAGCGTCCCTGGTCACCAATTTTGTCTATCCTTGGAATTCTCTGAGTGACCTGTTGTTCCCTGGGTTCCTCTCTCCAGCCCACATCTGTGGGCTCTGCCGGATTAGTGCTGGATCTGTTCATAGCCACAGCTTCACTCCCCCTCCCAAATGTCATCCAGGCACACCAGGAGCTTATCCCATATAATGCCTTGAGTGTAGAATAATAGGCAAAATGCAGCCACACAGATGGCTATAATAAGTCTTAACTACCCTTTTACATGTTTACAGACCCAGACGACCTTACAATTGAAATGTCAAACTTGAGAGAAGTAACCTTTTAAAAATGGATGTGATGGTGTGAGAAACTGGGCGTTTCAGATCTTTTGTGTCCTCAGAAGGATACTTGTGTGGCTCTAACAACCTTCCAGAGACCTCTGGTGGCCTAGAGGTAAGAAGTCATGCTGTCAACTTTATGACATATGGTTTGACTCCACAAGTTGCTCTATGAAGAAGGATGGGAATTCTCTTCCTCTGTGATTTAAAGCCTCAGAAAACCCCAAAGGTAAGCTATGAGTTGATTCTGACTTGATGGCACACAACCACAGAGAGCAAGTTCTTAGTACACATAGGCACTACCAACATGCCAGTAAATGAAACTTTTCATTTGCCTGTCGTGCTTGACTCTACAGCAGTCAGCAACAACAATAGTAATATTGTCAACATTCCCTCATAAAGTAAGTATTAAAAACTCCTATGCCAGATAATTTCTCCCCTGCTCTTGAACTAACAACAACAGCAAAACCAGCGTGGTTAAAGTGCCGTAGGGACTACAGCAATGGGCTTGTGAGGATGGTGCCAGCTCGGGCAAAGTTTCAATCTGATTTCCCAATCATGTTTGGGTTTATGATGAGTTAAGGTCACTTCCACCATGACAACTGACAGGGTGCCAGAAGGCTGGTGTGAGGCATGCCTGGGGGCAGCTAATGGTTGACTACTAAACGGAAGCTCAGTGGTTAGAATGCTTCCAGAGTAGCCTTGATAGAAGGCCCTTTTGATCTACTTGTGCATATCAAAGCAGGCTTTGGAAACCTTATGAACACTGTTCTATTCTGAGGCACATGGAATTGGCAAGTTGACATCAACTTGACTGTTTTGGAAACTGTGTTGGCTTTAGTGGTCGTGAAGGTTCAGGGTATAAAATAGCCTGAGTGTCTACAGCCAGCATAAGTGGGCTGGGTCACAGGGCAGCCCCTTGATAAGCTGAGTGACCACTGGGCTTTCACAGAAAAGCCTCATCACAGTCCTACTGCTGTGGAGTTGGCTCTGACGTGGCCACCCTCCACTGGGTTTGTGAAGCTGTAATTTGTTAAGAGATCTTGCCCCACCTTTCTGCCTTTCGGTTAGCAGCGCAATACCACACCCCTAGACTGTCAAGGCAACACAGAGGAGGCAAAACCTCTGCTCAGTGACTGAAGAAACTGTTCATGTGGAGACAAGAGCACACGAGCCTGAGAAACAGCAGAGGCACATCAATCAGCTAAGGAGAGTGAGGAATCACTTGATGTGGAAGCGTTGGAGAGGCCACAGCCTGAGGAGAGGGAGCAGGTTTCCTCAAGCAAATGAGTTTTCTTTTCTTTTTTTTTTTT
>NW_006399846.1:5104323-5127187 GCF_000299155.1 Elephantulus edwardii | reverse complement strand
CACAGCCTGAGGAGAGGGAGCAGGTTTCCTCAAGCAAATGAGTTTTCTTTTCTTTTTTTTTTTTATGTGTGTACCGTCAAATCGGATCTGACTGGTACAGGAGGCGATTGTTCCTCCTTCTTCAGCAGAGCATCTGGTGGATTTGAACCGTGCACCTCTGGGATTGGCAAATGAGTTTTCAGAAAAGACTTTCTTTTGGGGAAGTTGTTCATTTGGGAAAGCACAATTTGGAAATTTGCAGAGACAAAGTTTGACCTTCTCTGAAACTAAAGGGCTGGGAAGTGGTTTAAAGAAAGAAAAGGAAATTGTCAAACAGGCTGCGAGAAGAGCACATGTAGTGTGATGAATTTGAAACACTAAAAACACAAATGTTATCTCCATGGAAGAGGAAAAACTCAGCCACAAAATTAGATTTGGGAGTTCCAGAGTGATGCAAAACCAGCCAGTGTTCTTGGCTGTTACCCAGAAAGTTGGAGGTTTCAAGTATTCCCAGAGGTGCCGCAGAAGAAAGGCCTGGTGGTCTACTTCTGAAAAACCATCCATAAACAAGACTGGGAAGCAATTGGACTCCAACTCTCATGGAGTTGCTGAGAGTTGGAGTCAACTTGAAAACAACTTATTTTAAAAAAGTAATAAATAATTATGAGGCTGAATTTAATGATATAAGGCTGTGGATTTGCAGAAGATGATGATGACTTTCAGGCTATTTGGGTTTGAGGGCTTTTTCTGCAGAAGTAGAGCTGGGTCCTAGAACTTCTGAACACACACCTGTTGTTGTTATGTATCTTCCAATCAGAACTGGCTCATAGTTGCCCTTCTAATGGGTTTTCAGAGGCAGTAAATCGCACGGAGAGTGCCCATCTTTCTTCCATAAAACAGCTGTGGATTTGAACCGCTTGCCTTTGCGTTGTCAGTGCAGTTCCTTCCCACTAGGCCACCAAAGCTCCCTGACCACAGACCTAGTGAAGCCCAGCTGAGCAGCCTGAGAAAACATCAAAACAACGCTCAACTCATTTCTCTTGACTCTGCATTACCCCACTGAAGCTCAGCATTTACGCTTATCCAAAATAAGACTTTGATTTCATTTGCAGTGACGTGCTTTGGTCTAGCTTTTATCTGTTGCTTTCATCTCCCTTTACTGAGGCCTTTTGGAAGCACTGGTAAATGTGTAGTCATGTAGGTCTAAATACATAGCTCTTCCTGTGACTTCCACTGTTGTTGTTGTTATGTGCCATCGAGTCGCCTGCGACTCATAGCGACCCTATGTACAACAGCCCTAAACTCTGTTCTGTCCTGTGCCAATCGCACTGTCTCCGACACTCCCATCCCAATTATCCCAGACAATCAATCCACCTCGTAGAGGGTCTTCCTCTCTTGCGCCGTCCCTCCACCCTCCCAAGCATGATGTCCCTCTCTAAGGACCGGTCTCTCCTCACAACATGTCCAAAGTATGTTAGACGGAGCCTCAGAATCCTTGCCTCCAAGGAGCCACCCAGTTTAATCCTTTCCAGGACAAATCTGTTTGCTTTCCTAGCAGTCCATCGTATTCTCAATACTCTTCTCCAGCATCACATCTCAAAGGCATCAATTCTCCTTCTATCCTCCCTGGTCATTGTCCAACTCTCTGATGCATAACAAGTGATTGCGAAGACCATGGCCTGTATCAGACGCACCTTAGTCTCCAGAGAAACACCATTGCTCTTCAGTACTTTGGAGAGGTCCCTAACAGCAGACTTTCCCATGGCAATGTGCCTTTTAATTTCCTGGCTGCTGGTGCCAAGACTGTTGACTATGGAGCCAAGCAAACTAAAGCTGTGTACAATCTCAATCTCTTCACCATCCATCCTGATGCTGCAGTGGTGAGAATCTTTGTCTTCTTGATATTGAGCCTCAATCCACTGATATTTCAGTGACTTCCACTAGAGGGTACAAATGCCACAGATGGGAACCAACTTGGAAAGGGAAGTCCATGGCTAGAAATACATTGACAGGATGGTTCTGGCCTATGACACAGCCAAGACCACTTCTTTCACCCTTGTGGAATGCGTGTTGGACTTTACCCTCACAGGTTGGGGGCATTTCCTTACCTGCTTCTCTGATTCTCATTAGCTGCCCTTAAGTGGCCTTCCGTGATTCCATGTACAACTGAACCAAACACTTCCTGTCCTGCACCGTCCACACTATTACTTGTGGGCCATACAATTGTATTTCCAGCAGTTGATCACCAGGCTTCTCTTCCTAGTCCTTCTTAGTCTGGAAGCTCCTCTGTGACCCATGCAGCATCATAGCAACATCCGACAGGGAGATTGTGGCAACACATGAGGTTCATGGTTTGAGAATCGAAACTGGATCCTCAACCCTAGATTTCTACCAGAAAGACTCCCACTCATGTTCTAAATCCCATTCGGGGCTTGTTTTTTGCCATTGAGTCAGAATCAATTCATAAATTACCTTCCAACGAGTTTTCAGAGGCTGTAAATCACACAGAAGGAGGTTACCTGTCTATTCCTCATGGAGCAGCTGGTGGATTTGAACCAGTGCCTTTGGATTGGCAGTGTAACTCCTTACCCACCAGGCCAACTGAGCACCTTCCTCTAGGGGTAGTTTGTACTTATTGAGCACCTTTCTTGATTCTTTTCAATAGCTAATAAAGAGATGACTCATGAACAACTTACAAATCCAATCTGTGGATACATTTAAATTGGTTTCCATGGTAATTTAGAGTGACCTGGACTTATTTACCAATAAAGATTTAAAGATTTCATATAAAAATCTGGATTTTAACTGCTCTCTTGGAATTCAAAGTTCTGGTAAAGACAGATCCCGCAGACAACTAGGCCTGCAGTTAAGGGGTCTGACTCCCATCATCTTCTGGTATCACCAAACCTGCTTCACTTACCTATTTATTAATTGTGGTAAATGTCTGTGTGATGAGACATTGTCACATGTCCAGTTCAATGACATTAATTAGTTTATCATGCTGTTCAACTATCATCCTTTTCCTTTCCCAATTTTTTCCTGTTTCACTTGTTTCTATCCTCTGGTGTCTGTTATTGAGTTTGCACCTTTATAGACTAACCTGGGCCTGCTTTCATTTGGGGGCTGTAAAGTAAGGTACCCCATAAAGCCCAGCTGGAATAATCCCAGTTGAAGCATATTCCAGAATGGAGCAGGCCTTGGACACTCAATCACTCCTCACATAAAGACTGACACTTTACGTTTGGCAATCTCTCCTATCTGTATGCTTTTTGGTTATGAGATAATGAAGAGCTTTCAAACATTCCTTTGATGCACACCCATGTTTATGGCTATGTTATTCATAATAACAAAGAGATGGAAGCAACCAACTATCCATCAACAAATGAATGGATAGAAATACTATGGTACATTCACATAATGGAATACAACTGAGCACTGAAACACAGTGAACTCATAAAACATCACACAGCATGGGGGATCCTAGAGGACATTATGCCGAGTGAAATATCTCAGTCACAAAAGGACAAATACTGCATAATACTACTGTTACAAAACAGAAGACATGAGAGGTGGGGGGTTGGGGAAGGAATGGGAAATGAGTGATTAAGTAATGAACACTGCATTAGAACAGATGGGGGGAAGAACTGTCCAAAAGGAATAAGTGATTATACATTATATATATGAGAACAATCTGGAATAAGGGGTGAATTGCAGGGTAGGCTGGGGGAGACAAATGGGGGAAGAAAATCTACCACTATGAATTAAAAACATAAAATGTGTTGTTGTTGTTGTTGTTGTTGTATGTCATCAAGTTGCCTGCGACTCATAGTGACCCTGTGCACAATAGCTCTGAAGTCTGCGATCCTGAGCCAGTCTCACTGACTGACACAACAAACCCTATTGCCCCAGTTAACTTGTCAATCCATTTCATCCAGGGTCTTTTTCTACTATGCTGTCCCTCCACCCTTCCAAGCATGATGTCCTTTTCTAAGGACTGGTCACTCCTGGCCATCTGCCCAAAGTATGTGAGACTTCAAAATTGTTGCCTCCAAGGAGAAACTTGGTTTCACCTTCTCCAAGACTGACCTATTTGTTCTCCTAGAGGTCCATGGTATGTTCAGTACTCTTCTCCAGTACTGCAACTCAAAGCCATAAATTATTCTTCTGACATAATATTTTTTAAAAAAGATTCTTTTGATTTCACAATGCTCCACCCCATTGTGGGAACAATCTAATTCTTGCTTTTGTTAGCTGCCATCAACTCGACTACAACTCATAATGACCCTCTGAACAACAGATCTGAACCTTGCCCTATCCTGTATCATTCTTAACGCTCTCTGTCATGCTCAAGCTCATTGTGGCAGCTACTGGGTCAATCTTCACTGTAAATCTTTCTCTCTTTCACGGACTCTCTATCTTTCCATTATGTCTCTCTCCAAAGACTGGTTCCCCCTCACAAAGTGCCCAAAGTAAGTGAGAAGAAGTTTCATCATCCTTGCCTCTAAGGAGCACTTTGGTTACACTTTCTTCAATATAGACTTATTTGTTCTTTTGGTAATCAAGGGGATATTTACTATTCTTCTCCAACACCACAATTCAATGGCATAGATTCTTTTTTAGGTTTTCTGCCAGAATTCAAGTTGTATTCAGAAGGAGCTGTGACAGGAAGGATAGCATTGCTAATAGAAGATGAATTTTGACTGAACACAGAAAGTACAAGAAAGATGCTTATTTGTGTTTTCTTGACTATGCAGAGACATTTGACTTTATGGGTTATAACAAATTATAGATAACATAGAGAAGAATGAGAATCCCAGAATACTTAATTGTGCTCATGTCTATACATAGACCAAGAAGCAACTATCAGAACAGAGCAAGGGAACACTTCATGGGAACAACCTAACAAGAGAAAACAGTCTGAGATTAATTCAATATCATATTTTTGGATATGTTGAAAACATACTAATACCTGTGGTTATATATTAAGCTGCTGCTATTCATAAAGTTTTCATTGATTAGTTATTTCAGAAGCAGACAACCAGTCCTGTCTCCTAGTCTACCTTGGTCTTGAAGCTCTGCTGCAACCCATCCACTAAAAAGCCTGCTAGTATTTGAGATACTTGTGGTTCCAGCTACTCAGCAACACAGAAGCCACACAGGATGACATACCGACAGACAAGTAGTGGACAACACTGAATATTTTGAACAATGGAAATTCCAGAACACTTAATTGTGCTCAGGTGGAACCTGTCTGTAGATCAAGAAGCAGTCATTGAATAAGACCAGGGAACACTGTGAGGCTGAAAACCAGGAAATGTGTGAATCAGGGTTATATGATTTCAAACACTTAATTCAGTCTGTACCCCGAGCAAGGAATGGGAGAAATTGTCTATAAAGACAATTGTGACATCAAGATTGGAGGAAGACTCATTAACACCCTAGGACAGCACACAGGTAACATGACCTTGCCTGCTGAGCTGGAAGACTTGAAAGCACTTACTGATGTCAAGTCAAAGTATAGCCTTCCAAAAAAAAAAAAAAAGTATAGCCTTCCTCTTAACATAAATAAAAGAAAAATTCTGGCACCTTGACCAATAAGCAACATCATGATAAATGAAGAAAAGATTGATGTCACAGATTTTATGATACTTAGATCCACAGTCAACACCCAGAGGAGCAGCAGTCAAGAAATTAAATGTATTTCAATGGGCAAATTTACTGCCCAGAGAACCTCTCTGAAGTGCAAGGATATCACTTCAAGGACTAGAATGCACCTGATCCAAGCTATGGTATTTTCACATACCTCATATGCATATGAAAGCTGGACAATGAGGGAGCTCTGGTGGCCTAGTGGAAAGAAGCTGCACTGCAATCCCAGAGGTATGAGGTTCGAATCCACCATATGCTCTGCTGGAGAAGGAGGGGCAGTCTCCTCCTGTACCAGTCAGATCTGATTTGACGGTACACATACAAAAAAATAAAATAAAATTGAACTTTAAAAAAAGAAAGCTGGGCAATGAATAAGGAAGACTGAAGAATTGACACCTCTGAGTTGTAATAGTGATGGAGAGTTTGGAGTACTGTGGGCTGTCACAAGAACAAACAAAGATGCCTTGGAAGAAATGTAGTCAGAATGCTTCTTCCAGGTGAGGATGGTGAGATTTGTTCACACACTCTGGCTATGCAATCAGAAGGCTCCAGTTCCTGGAGCATGGCAGCATGCTTGTTAAGTGCAATTTCACTGAAAAATAGATTCTCAGTGAGCCGGATTGACACAGTGGGGTTTTATTCTGCTATACACAGGAACACTGTGAGTCAGAACCAGCTCAAGGGCATTTGACAGCATATTTCAATCAACTCACCCATTAAAATGAATTACTTTTGTCATCTCATTGTAATGTAGGGCTCCCAGCAATAGTTAACAAAGAGGACTGGTTAGATGACAGACATTCTTCACTGAGCTCTTCATTCAATTAATATCTCTTTACCACCTGCTTTTTAAAATAGGAGGTTAAAAAGAAAAAAAAAGGTTCTTTTGCCCATTGACCTCAATGACTCATGAGACTGACCTTAGAAATCTAAGGAAAAGCTTACCAGTCGATTGATATCCTGAAAGTAGTGTTTCTTTCATAAGCTTTCCCCTTTGTTCTCTGGCTATTATCAGTTATTGTTCACTGTAATATTGTCTAGATTTTTCCTACTACCTGTGGCTTATAAATGTATAACCACTATGACTCAGCCTTCAAACTCACTTGCACAAGAAACTCACTTTCCCCTTCCAGAACTCAAGTTCTGTCTTGAAGAATCTTGGCCTCAAGCCATTTACAGTTGCCCTCCACTCCTTTTCTCCGGGTTTTGCAACTGAGTTCAAGTTTGTTTGCTCTTGATTTCAAGGCAGCAAGTCAGGGGTAGGAATGGAGGACTAAGGCTGGAAATGTGACCCTTTGGCAGCTCTGAGATCGGTGACTTTTGCATTCTGTGCTCAGTAAATTCTTAAATTTTTTATTCAATATGTGTAGCCACTAAAAATCTGGAAATAAGTCAGTATTGATCAGACATGCCCTCACAACTTTGCTACCAGTTTACAATTAATGAAAGCAAGTCCTGATGAAATTTTGCCTACTTGCATGCAGACACGAGTAGACAAGCAGCAGTCCCTAAGCAGTTCGCATGATCTGTTCTGTAAGTGCCATTATATCCAGTGTTTTGTCTTGATCATCACTTCCCTTGAAAGGTAGGTCCCTAGAGGCAAATATTCGCAATTAGAATCTCCTTTATCTATAGAGTTCGTAACAAGCAACCGGAAGTACTCTTAATCCAATTGTGATGTGAAGGTCATTGTGTCAAGGTTCAACAATAATCCTAAAGGTGCAGATTATAATATCCTTAGAGTCTTAGCCTCTATACATTCAAAGGTCTCTGATAAGCCAATACACTTAAGTTGTTTGCAATGAGACTCATTTCTAGCATGCATTGTGACTGTTCAGAGTACTATATTCATCAATAAAACCTCATTTCTGAAATCTAAGATAAGAATTAATAAAGTATCCAGTATTGATGGAAATAGAGGCAATAGAAGTTTCTTTCCTTATTATATGGAGCTTGATCACTACTGAAATACTCTCTTGCTCTCAAATATCTCTTAAAAAAATTCAGCATGAACTCTGTGCTCCCCGAGACGAGTTTAGGGATGTGACAGAGTCAATAGCAGTTCTGGGTAAACTGGGAAAGTCAGGAACACCACTGTTTCTTGCTATTAATTTTTCCTAAAATAGCAGTATTTTCTCTCTTTTTTTTTACCTCCTATTTTTTTTTATGCAAATAGTTGCCTGGTGGCATGGCAGTGGCACTTGGCTGCTAAGAGAAAGGTAGTCTGCTCCTGTAATGATTACGGCCACGGAAACCTTAAGGAGTAGTTCTACTCTGGCCTATTTGGTCACTTGTGAGTTGAAGTAACAGGTTTGGCTAGGTTGCTTTAGCATATGTAATAAAATCAAGCGATGCAAGCATATTTAAAAATATCAACACTCACCCCCACCAAACTGGAGCCAGCTCAGAGCTGCCGCCCCACTGGGTTTTGGAGGAGGATACCACACGGGAGGAGATGGCCCATCTTTCTCCCGAAGAGCCTCTGGTGGATTTGAATGGGCAGAGGGGCATGGCTTTTGAGCTGGCAGTGCACCTCCCTGACAACTAGCCCACCAGAGCTCTCCTATCTACATGCAAACATATAAAGCAGAAAGAAAATACAGGTACCACTCGGGATCTCATGACAGGAGCAGAGAGGAGTGGGCTCAGTTTCCTAACCAGGCCGTGTGAATAGACAGAGCTTGCCAAGCTGCTGTGCACCTCCCACTTTTTACGGCTTCCCGATGGAGGCTGGTGTGCTCAAGGAACTCACAAAAAGTTTGTGAGTTCTCGCATCACCAGAAAATGTCAATTTGTCATAGATCGCTGCTTTTGTAAAATACAATACAACTGGCAAAATACTATATACGTTTCTAAACATTTTCAGTAGCAACATTTAAATGTTTTTGTGGCTCAGTACAAACAGCTCCTCAGAGCTATTCTCAGGCCTTTCAGTGTAACTGAGACTTCAAAAGCTTGCAAGTAATGGGAAAGAAGAGGGGGCCAGCCTTTTCTATGTAAACACACTTTTCTTTTTTTTAGTTTTACTCTGTTGCCATTGAGCTTGTTGCAACTCAGAGTGACGACTCTCCACTGGGTTTCCAAGGCTGTGACTCTATGGGAGGAGACAACCTAGCTTCCTCCTGTAGTGGCTGCTGGATTCAAACCACTAATCTTATGGTCAACAGCCCAGTGCATTGTGCACTACACCACCAGGATGGGGTTGGAAGATTGTGAATTATGGCATTATGTATGGAGTGTAGGATTATGGTCTTTTCCCCCAGGGTAAATATCGTCTTTTTAAAAAATTTATTTTATATAGATGTGCACACACAATTCACATGCATGGTGTTTCACAATATCCTTCAATCATACTGTGGTTCATACAATCATTCCCAGTCATTGTGCTGTGTAAAATTAATCACTATTGAACTATGCTACCATTACCCCATCTTTCCTTTACCCCCTCCCTCCACCTACAGGGTAACTATCTTTTTTATTCTTGATACTAACCTTTTTTGCTTGCTTTCTGTATTTTTACACAATGAAAATATTTTTAAGAATTAAATCTAATAAAGTGCTCCACGACTATCAAAAAAAAAAAGAAGTTTCTACAGATTATGGGATTCCCGACTAGAATACCAGTGGACCAGTTCTTACAGCATCTGGGCTGAGACATAACTAAATAAATGGATCCGAAGTAATTTATAGTCATTGTATTATAGCTTCTCCCATGGCTGTTGTGTCACTCTGGGATGCAAAAGAAATATTCTGCTGCTCCCAAACCATGCCGAGTTTTAGAGCCATGAGGTTCTCAGAGGCTCTGTCTGGGCATGCTCAGTGCCTGTCACATCATTGAAGTCTCACCATCCCCCAGCACTCCATCTGGGAAAGGTGCATGGGTTCTGCACTGCTCCTACACTCCCAATTTACCTAGGTTTTTAAATTTACTTATCTTGACGACTGAATAAATATCTCAGTTACTCCTGTCCTCAGAGACCCACCAATGTCTATGCCCTTTGTCACCTGACCTCTAATATTCACTTTCTCCTCTTCTAAACCAAATCCAGTGACCTTCTGTATTGGGTTTCCAAAGCTGAAATCTTTATGGGAGACTACGCATTGTTCTCCATCAGAGAGGCTGGTAGACTTGAAATGCTGACCTTTTGGTTGGTGATCCAACAACATACAGACACCAGAGAATCTCTTTCTAGTCAAGAGGGCAGGAAAACCTTGCTCTTCTCATTACTCTTCAGGGCAAATGGCTTAAGATTCCATTCCTTATTTTCTATGTAGAGAGCCCTCTTCTTTGTTGTCACCTGCCTTTCTGTGAGAAAAGGGACATAGAAGAAGGGGAGGGGAAAAATCAGAGCGAAAATAGTGGAGAAACAGCACTAGTTAATATTGCAAAAGCATTACCCTACCATGGATGCTATGACCTAAGGCCCTGCAGGGCTTAATGCTATACTTGGGATCATCCTGTAGCACAGGAATAAAAGTGGAAGAATATTCTTGGTCTCTGCAAACCAAAACCAAGACAAACTCACTGCCATCAAGTCAGTTTCGCCTCAGGACCACCCTCCATCAGGTTTCTGTGGTTGTTGCCCAGCTGTGTTCTATGGAGCACTTGGTAGATCTGAACCAGCAGAAAAAGGAGGACACAGAAAGTCAAGATGCAGTGGAAACAGTTTCATCCAAAATCCGTCTTTGAATTCTGGTGCTGCCATTTAATTTAGCTCTAAGTATCTATCTGCATGTTCCTTCATGAAAATAGATACCTCCGTTGTATTCTTAGAAGATTTTAATTAGGTCTTCTGTGCAAAGTGCCCAATATAGAAAAAGCTTCATGAGGATCAGCTTATCTGAATACATGTAAACATGTTCATTAACATGTTGATTCTTTTTAAAGGCAACCTACTTCTATAAAGATCACAGCCTGCAAAAACCCTCTGGGGCAGGAAGCCCTCTGTGACAATGTTATGGCTTGAAATCTACCAGAAGGCTCTTAACAACAATAGATGCCAATGCTAGTTCCTTCCTCCTCCCCTGCCCCCCAAAAAGACTAGAGTAAAAGGAGACCCTGTTTTTCCTGTGGATCCGTAAAGAGGATACTGCTGTTGATTCCAAGGCGGCAAAGCCTAAGCATTTATAACTTTCATGGTATCTCCTTCGTGCTGCTGCTATTCTTCCAAACAGCAATGAACTTGGGCTTGGGGAGACTTCTATCCCCCACTAAGTGACAGCCTAAAAGGCAAGGCATGAAAAGGGATTAGTGGGGGTATGTATTCAAAGAAAGTGGAGCTCCCCAGAAGCACATTGGGCAGAGAAGGCATCCTCGGACTGTCCATCAGTAGAAAAGTCGTTTGACTGGCAGATATGATTTTTTGGAACTAGCAATAATGGGGAACTATGGGTGACAGATGTCAGATGTTGGCCGAGCTGCTGCCAAGACAAATCTCCCTCCACCTTCAGACATCAAGCTGATGGAGGACTGGGCACAGTTGGACTGGCAGCTCCTTCTCGCTTGGATCATTGGCCACATTATTATTTCTCAGTCGCTGTACAAAGCAGATGGTTTACCATGTATTTGTGATTTTCTTTTGGCCTAGAAATTCTGCTCTTCCATCAGGGTACAGCATGTAATCAATTATGACAGTGGGTGGTGCAAGAAAATCCCTGCCAGTAAAAATCTAAGACTTTTTCTTTTATTAAATCTGCATAAATCACTACAATTCCCCACTTAAAAGCAAGAGAAGGAAAAAGCAAAGTAAGTGGTGTTAGAAATAACATGGGCAATTGCAAAACCATGATTCTCAGGCACCCCAATTGGTTCCCAAGACTTTCTCTCTGTACTAACATCTGAATTCAGACTCAAATGTCCACTCCTTAATGATT
This sequence comes from Elephantulus edwardii, assembly GCF_000299155.1. NCBI lineage: Eukaryota > Metazoa > Chordata > Mammalia > Macroscelidea > Macroscelididae > Elephantulus > Elephantulus edwardii. The sequence continues at coordinate 5,115,685 of NW_006399846.1, read as the reverse complement.
TAAATGTAAAATTCTCAGATCTTTAGTCTAGTGAGGTTTAAAGAAATGTATCTACAATCATAAAATGTCAAAAGCAAAAGTAACTAGAACAAACACCAAGACTACATATACTCATCAGCTTCAATTGCTTTGTTGGCTTTTGTTTTTAATATAGAGTTTTGTTGTATTAAATGGTAATAATCATAAATGTTAGTAAGCATAATTGCTTGAATAAATGGCCATAAACATAGAAGGATATATATACATCTGGAGTTGCTCTGGTGGCCTTGTGGATAGGAAGTTGTGCTGTCAACCCAAAGGCAGGCAGTTCAAATCCACTAGCTTTTCCCGAGGAGAAAAATGGGCAGTTTCCTTTATTGTGAAGTAAAGCCTCTGAAAGCAGCCTAGAGGATTAGTTGTGAGTTGGTTCAGAACCAGGGCAATAAGTGAAGGATGTATATATCTATACCGCGTATGCACCTTCTGTGTAAGTGTATATTGTGTGTGTGTGTGTATATATATATGTCTTGCATTCTTTTTTTTCTATCTAAGGATGCAAGACATATAAAGAGAAAGTGTGACATAGGTATATAATACAGAGAGATAGATCCTGGTATATTACGTACATATATATCCTCATTTTCTTTGTACTGTATATATATATTTATTGTGAAATCTCTGGGAACAGATCTTTTAGTAATGGAACAACATAACATTTTTCAAACATCGTAACTGTGGCAATAAGCCTAGGAATAATTTAAGTGCTAGCATATCTGAATACAAGTGGCTTAAGACTAAATGAAAATCTTTTAAATTACATTTTCTTATCTGAAAGAATTTTTCTTTTACTTTTCAAAGAGAAGAGCAACTGGGGGGAGGGGTGGGCAGGGAGAAAAATGCAACCATTAATGAATGGAAATCCAAAGTCTCCTTAACTTTCATTAAAATTAATAAAAATATAAAAAAAGAATCAATAAATAAATGTTAGGAAAAAAATTAAAAACTATTTTCTTACCTATCTTTTAAAGAAGCTATTCCAAAAAGAAGTAGAGGGGGGGAAATTAAAAACAAAACAAAAGAAGAAAGACATCGTGCTTGGTAAAGAGTCATGGAAAAAAGAGAAAGACCTTTAATGAGATGGGTTGACACAGTGGCTACAATTGGCTTAAGCACAACAGAAATGGTGAGAATGACACACAGAATCAGTGGTTCCTTCTGTTCTGCTAAAATTACTGTTAAGAGTCTGCTCAAGGGCACCTAATGACAACAAAAGCCATTCAATCTTCTCTTTGTCAAAGTGTTACTGTTTGAATCACAAAGAAGACAAGAATCCGAATTTCTAACCTAGATGAATTGTTTAGTGTTTTTGTTAAACATGCCATTTTAACTGCTCCTTGATCCACCAGGTGGATTGTCAAAGCCATCATCTTTTCCCCTCAGCTTGCTTGACAATGATTTACATTTTAAAAGCTTCAGGGTTAATTCAACCTTCTCTTCTTTTTAATCAAAAGAATCAGTTTTACATTTCAAGGGCTTATACTAAACATAGTGGGGGGTGTTTTGGGGGTGGTGGAGGGGATATATTATCAAGAGGGAAAAGTTATTGGGAAAAAGACATGATGCTGGGAAAGGTGGCGGGTCAGAGAAAGAGAAGAAGACCCTCAACAAGGTGGATTGACACAGTGACTGTAAAAGTGGTTGGGAGCACATCAGAGACGGTGAGGATGGTGCCGGATTCAGATCTGTTCAAAGGATCGCTGTGAGTTGAAATTGACTCCAAGACACTTAACAACAGTTGTCTTCTTCTTCTGGGGAAATTTGTAGCCTCATAAACCTAATGGAGGGTGAGCTCTGAGTCCATTCTAACTTGAGGGAAATGAGAGAGTCAGTTAGAGGAAGTGCTGAGGTGTGGTACTTAAGGTACCTAACTGTCAACCAAAGGCTGGCAGTTCAAATACACCAGATGCACCACTGCAAAAGATGAGCAGCCTCCCGTAAAGATTTACAGCCTTGGAAACCTGATGGAGGATTAGCTATGAGTTGGAACTGACAGGTGACAGTGGGTTTGGTTGTATTAAATCACAAGGCCCTCCACATAGTGTGCAAAGATATTTACATAGTGTACTTTAGAAATTCTACTTTAATTAAATTATATCAAGACGCAAAGAATTAATGTGAGGCTGTCAAGGGGATGATTTCCAAAAGAGGTCCAGGGACCTCTTCCAGTAAGAACTAGAAAGTTCTTTTTTTTTTTTACAGATTACAAAAAGTAAGGTCATTTTATTTTTTTTTAAATAGCATTCAGTTTATTACAACTATTTAGTATTGGCTTCCCATACTTCCCCCCTTTTGTTTTTATCATAATTATGTTATCATCTAGATGAGCATCCTTTATATAAAAACAAACAAATTAAACATAATAAACTCCAAGAAATACTTTCCAAAATCTCCATATGATCAGAAGGATTCAGGTTGAATATTCCATGAAAGTCTGTTTTAATTGTCCCATTGCCACAGTGCTTAGAACTAGAAAGTTCTGACTCAGAAATAGAAGGAAGAAAATACCAAGTGAGAGCAAGAGAAAGAAACTGAGGTTTATTAGACGTTCATAATGGATTCTGAATGGGTCAGGACTGACTGCCTCTGTTTTTATTTTGTTGTTGTTGTTGTTGTTGTTATGTGTCGTCGAGTCACTTGCGACTCATAGCAATCCAATGTACAAAAGCGTTAAACTCCGCTCTGTCCTCTGCCAATTGCACTGTCTCAGATACACCCATCCCGATTACCCAAGTCACTGAATCAATCCACCCCACAGAGGGCCTTCCCCTCCTGCGCTGTCACTCCACCCTACCAAGCATGATGTCCCTCTCCAAGGACCGGTCTCTCCTTACAACATGTCCAAAGTATGTTAGATGGAGCCTCAGAATCCTTGCCTCCAGGGAGCCACCCGGTTTAACCCTTTCCAGGATGAATCTGTTTGTTTTCCTAGCAGTCCACGGTACCCTCAATACTCTTCTCCAGCACCATAGCTCAAAGGCATCAATTCTCCTTCTGTCCTCCTTAGTCACTGTCCAACTCTCTGATGCATAACATCATAACATCTGATGTCTATCGTTTGTTAGCATGCAGTGGGGTTTAAACAGCTGATTAGTACATTCCTTCTAATGCACTTATGATGACTTTGACCATCTTGTTTATCTTTTCCTTGAGTCTATTGTTTTGCCACATTCCTTGACAGTCTGTTTTTATTATCAGATAGCCCCTTTCTTGGAGGGTCCAGTTTCTATTGTTATATTGCCACAGTCTTTGTCAAATCTAATTCTGACTCATCTCTTTTGTCAGAGTGTCCTTTGCCATTCCTTGTCAAGGCTAAGAATTGTTATTAAGAAAATGTATACCAAAAAAAAAAAGAAAATGTGTACAATTCTTGGTCAATTTTCCTCAGTCATTTCCCCCATACTCCTCTCTGATGTCACATTATTTCTCTTTGGCTACTTAACCAAACAGCTTAAGGAAAGAAGTATAGCTGATCTTGCATACATTGCCATAAATAAGCTAATTTTATATTTTCCCCATGGTGCTGTAAAAGCTCTCAGCAAAGTCAATGGCAATATATTGACCCAGGGTAACTTGGTTTCTTGACACAGTTATTCAGATGTGACTTCAGGGCTTGATTCTCTACTTTATCACCAGATTGAAGTTTCTAAGCTGTCCGCTAGCCACTCCACGGAGAAAAATGGGCAGTTGCTTCTTGTGCAATTTATAGTATATGAAACCCTGCTAGAGGGTCAGCTATGATCTGACTTGAAGGTACATAACACTAAAAAACAACAACATGCTGTACTCAATTCCTAAGTAGTTCACTGAATTCCTAAGACCTTAGGGACATCCTATACCTACTGCAGACACAAAATGTGAGCCTTTGTCACTTCTAGGCAAAACAAACTAGGAATTATTTCTTTCAGGAGTGTTCCACTCATCACTTGGGCAGTTCCAGTTCAACAAGTACATGCCCCTGTCCATGAAAAACCGTTTTCTGTTTTAAATATTTTAGTAAAGCTCACATGCCAATCTTCTCCTGGGAAGACTCCCATCTGTGGGGGCCCTATGATCTTAGATCTAGAAGTTTTAGGGTTGCTTTAACACAGATGACACAAAAGTCTATGATTTGATAAATTGCCCACATCAGTTTCTTCTCCTATGATGTGTTGGGTGACCCAGTCCAAACATCACTTCTTTCTTCTTTCTTTAATACACTTCTTTCTTTCATACAATCCTAAACTTGAATTGTACTTGTGGGCTAAGGGGATGAGAACCTTTCCGTGAAGGGTGTGTTTGCACTCATTTCCTGGTCGTTAGCTCCCAGGTCTTTAACTCTCAGTTCTCTGCTGTACTGGCCACAATGCTGCACATGAATGGGACCTGGCTGCTGTCGTGGCTTCTTCCTGCATCAGTGCATCATTCCCTGTGATTATTACTGAGTCTCCTTTCTGGTAAGCCCAACCATGCACAACTACTACCTCTAGGAATTTAAGATCTTTCTTGAAAAGTCTTTTCTTCTTATCTCCATAATGGCTTTTCCCCTTTGGGCAGTAGGCAGCCCTCTTTCCATCTCAGTCTATGGGCATGGGCATGGAGGGCTGTGCCCATGAAGACAATGGCATATCCAGTGTACTGTGTCCTGTTGCTGATAAAGTTATTTCCATCTGTGAACCAACCACTTCCTGGGACCTTGAGCAGTAAGTAGGTAGTAAGGTCTGTCTGATTAACATCCATCGTGTCTAGAGCTTTCAGTAGCAGTGTTTCACTAACACAAGGGGATATTCATTTACTGGGTTTAAGTAGCTGCTAACTTGGAAGGTGAGACTTGGGTTCCCAAGGAGTTGCATTTGGTACAAGATCAGGCAACTAAAGTGCTAAAGAGCAATAATGTTAGTTTAAAGTGCAAGATGTGCCAGATCCAAGTCATGGTATTTTCAGCTGCTTCCTATGCATATGAAAGTTGAACAAGGAATGAGGATGGCTGAAGGAGAATGAATGCCCTTGAATTGTAGTATTGGCAAAGAATATGGAATACCTTACGGACTGCCAAAAGAATAAAGTCTTTCTTGGTGGAAGTGCAACCAGGGTGCTCCTTAGAGGCAAGGATGGGGAAATGTGTCATGTACTTTGGGTTTGTTGTCAGGAAGGGTCAGTCCTTGGCAAAAGACATCATGCTGGGGAAAGGTGGAGGGTTAGAGGGAGAGAGAAAGTCCCTGAGCAAGATGGATTGGCACAGTGACTGCAGCAGTGGGCTGGGGCATATGAGAGATGGTGAGGGTGGGACAAGGAGGGCAAGGTTCAGAGTTGTTCATAGGGTCACTATGAGTCATAGCAAAACTCTGTGGCACCTCACAACAACAAACAAGGCAGCTCGAAATGAGCTCTAACTGTCCTTTCTGTTCCCAAGTCACATTCATTACATTTAGGGTGAAAGGAGGGTGGGATGACCCCGAGTAAACTTGTCAACCTCTTTCTCAGTTTTCCTGCAAGCCTCTGAGGCTCTCTCAAACAAGTGGGTCAGGCTTTGGAGACTTGAGTCCAAGTTCTTACAGAAATAGGTTACTGGCTTTCTCCATTGGCCCCAACTGCTGGGTGAGCTCTCGTGGTACTCCACCTCCCCTTTCATCCACATACAACCAAACTGTTTCTCCCAGTAAGGAGGCTTTGAACGAAACAGTGCTCACCAGTAGAAACCTGCTTCACTGGGAGGGCAGAGGTATTAAATGGCGAGCCACTGTCTCAGGAAATCCTACTTTATAGGAACCCTTCGAATCCTTTCTCATCCTTCAATGCAGAAAGAAGATTGTCTCATTCAAGGAGCACGATGTGAGGTAACTAACTGATGACAATGGAATACTGAGCTGGCACGTCCTGGCTTGCCAGCTAGCCTGAACTCAGCACTTGACTTTAACTTTAGCGGGCCTCCAGGCTAAACAGAACATCCATCCGGCAGTGACTAGATGAGTCAGGGCTAATAACAGTGCCAGAGCCTTCCATGCCTGCTGGGCTGAGACAATGAAGATTCACCTTCTCATTCTCCTGAAACAAAATTTCCATTTGCAATTTGTTTCAAAGTCTCTTGCCATAGTATCCCTGCTCGCTATAAAAATGGCTCACGGGGAGCTCTGGTTGCCTAGTGGCAAGAAGCTGCACTGCAATCCCAGAGGAACACAGTTCGAATCCACCAGATGCTCTGCCGGAGAAGGAGGCGCAATATCCTCCTGTACCAGTCAGATCTGATTTGACAGTACACGCACACAAAATAATAAAAAATTAAAAAAAAATGGCTCACAAATTCCTTTGGGGTCAAAAGCATACTTGTGAGGTTCCCAAACTTCTTCTCTAGTCAAGGCAGCCACCGAAAGGATGACTTTCTTTCTTGCCTCTTGATCTTTCTGTTCCTTCCTACCTAATTCTTTCTCCTGGTCTTGTTTCTTGTTTACTTTTATGCTATTTTAACCCACTGATCATGGACAAAGTCACCACATTTTCCTCAACTTCCCGCAGTTTCCTTTGACTACTGGGGCATTGTGACTAGTCAGAAGGACCTCTGATGACATCATCCATAGGGAGTAGTGCTGCTAGACCATAGGCCATGCGTCTCTGGTGGTTTGAATTCACTAGCTGCTCTGAGGAAGAAAGATGGAAATTTCAGCTTTGGAAATCCAATGGAGGCTCAGCTGTGAGTTGATTCTGACTTAATGACAGTGAGTTTGAGGTGTTTTTGCCCTTGGTTAATGTAGGTTTTATTTCTATGGCAATGACAGTTTAAAAAATTCTTTTTGGTTTGGTTTGGTTTGGTTTGGTTTGGGGTGTGTGTGTGTGTGTGTGTGTGTGTGTGTGTGTGTGTGTTTAATGATGGCCATCTTAACCGTAGAGGCATATTACTCTGCCTCAGGCTCTATTATCTGTGTAGGCTACGGCGATCCTCTCAAGGATGGCTAGAGGGTTTTTGTTTGGCTCCTCAATGTAGCTGATTTGCTTTGATACTCCATGTTTCAACCTATACAATAGGTAGTCAAGATACTGCCATAGCTCCTCTTTCCTTTTTCTTCCCAATGTGGCTATTTTGACTTGCTGACGGGATTTGCTTTGTTAGTTGGCCTTCCATCTGTTCCTGCAAGCACGTTCTGTCCCTCTGTGCTCTCTCTAGGTTTTGATAGTACCATTGACCCCTCCTCAGCAGTGAGCATGGCATTCAAAAGAGTCTGGCAGTCAGCCCAGGTTGGCTGATGGGCAGCAAATATTTGCGTGAAGCGTTCTGTTATAGTAAATGCATCTTAACGATAGGCTGGCAAGTTCCTTTCCCAGTTTTGCAAATGTGCTGCTACAAAGGGGTGTGCACCCAAATAAACTGGGTAGGAATCTCCTCTGGGTCTGAAATTGGGATATGCCTTAAAGAATATAGCTCCAAGGAGGAAACGGGCCAAATGGCACCTCCCTTCATGTGTGCTATAGAAGCCATACTTACCCCACGGCACTCTTTCTCCTCCATTCTTCCTGCTTGTTGACAGCTTCAGAAGGGACTGCTTCCAGGACTGTGGGGACAGCAGCCTGCTGTGAGAGGACAAAAACGTCCAACAAGTCTTCCAATCCTTCTTAAAAAATACTCTCAGTTCTCTTCATCTTGTCTTTAAGGGAAGCAACAACTCAAGACATTCTCAATTTTTTTTCTTTCATATTTATCTTGCCACAAAGTCATGAAATAGTTTATATAAAATTTTACATTCCAGCTAGGGGTTCTGATGCAAAATAAATCAAAATTCAAAATGATTCAAAATGGTATCAAAGTCAGAAGAGCCGTTCTTTGACCAAACTACCCCACTGTCTGACAAGGATGGAGGCCTGCTTTGATTCAAAACTCAAGTTCATTGCCATCAAGTCAGAACTGACTCAGAGCTGACCCTTCAGTGGGTTTTTGGAAGCTCCCATCTGGTAACAAAGGAGGACTCTTCAACAATTCAAATCCTCCCAGAAAAGCCATGGGTGAGCATTGACATTGCTGGTAAGTCTGTTTTCTCCTGGAAACAGGAGCCTCTTACTCGGTCCTACAAGCCTCTCAGGTCCACTCTCTTCCTGATATTCTTTAGTTGTTGAAATTGACAGAAAACCTTGTAAACAGTTCTTTACTACCCCTCTGCCCTGCATATGGACTTCCTGGCTGTTTTCTCATCAGTTTCCTGCAACTCCTTTGTCCTTCTTATGGAGAGATCTTATGTTTAGAGTGAAGACCAAGATTTTTATTTTCACCAGCCATGAAGATATTAGGGCTAACCTCTGCTCTACCTGATGATCCTGAAATGTCACCTCCAAAATTTAGAGATCTAGACCCAAAGGTTTGGGCCTCTGGGTTGCCTACCCAGGCAGTAAATGTAAAGCCTATGAAAATAGTTCTTATACCTGGAGTAGGTTATCCAAAACAGTGAGAATATAAGATGTCTCCTGAAGGCTGGAAAGGTCTGGCCCCTATAATTTGGCAATTTAAATAAGCTGATCTAATTACGGAAATGACTTCTCCTTATAACATTCCTATTCTTGCTGTAAAAAAACGCCAATAATAAATGGAAGGTGGTCCAGGACTTGAGAACAAATGACATAGTTGTGTCTCTACATCCTCTGGTTCCTAACCGCTGTACTATAATAGACAGGGTACCAGCTAATTCTACCTGTTTCATGGTACTAGATCTTTTTTAAAAAAATTTTATTCATTTTAATGAAAGTTTACAGAGACTTTGGATTTCCATTCATTCATTCTTGCACTGTAATCCCTGCCCACCGCTCTCCCCACCCCGTTTGCTCTTCTCTTTGAAAAGTAAAAGAAAAATTCTTTCATTGTTATACAATCCATTCCCCCAAGTCCACTACACTATATAGCCTTCATTCTGGACTCCTGTCATGACAATACCTGATCATATATCCCTTTTAAACAGTTTTATTCCTCACCTGTTTCAATGCAGTATACATAATTTATCCCATCTTTCTTACTCTCCTCCGACCCTGATGTCAGTCCCATTTTACAACAGTGGCACTATGCAGTATTTGTCCTTTTGTGACTGAGATATTTCACTCAGCATAATGTCCTCCGGGGTCACCCATTTTTAATAATATTTCATGGGTTCCTTGTTTTTCAATACAGCATAGTATTCCATTGTGTAAATATACCACATTCATTTGTTTATGTGCACTTGGGTTGTTTCCAGCTCTTTGCTATTGCGAACAAAGCTGCAATAAACTTGAGTGTGCATATAACTGCTTGGGTGGCGGTTATGGTTTCTTTGGGGTATATTGCCAGTAGTGGAATTGCTAGGTCAAATGGTATTTCTATTTCCAACATTTTTTTTATGTTAGATTTCTTTTTATTAAAAAAATCACAAAAAAATATAGAGAACAAATCAGCTGACTTCAGATACGTAACAGATTGTCTTTTCCTAACATTTTAAATTATACATACACTTGTATTTTAGATTATGCATTTTGAAACAAATGTCATTCTTTACATTGATTAGGTCAACTTCTCCATGAAACTCTTTTAAAAATTTATACTTCCTATTAAGAAAAAAAAAGTCAAGTCAATGAAAAACAGAGGCTCCTTATTTAAGGTGATTAAAGGGAGGTCTGCTGCCCTAATGGGTAAAGAGTTCTGCTACCAAAGCAAAGGTAGGCAGTTCGAATCTACCAGCTGCTCTGCAGGAGAAGTACGGGCAATCTCTTCCCATGATATTTCCAACTTTTTGAGAAAGCTCCATACAGCCTTCCACAGTGGTTGCACCATTTTTTTTTTGGTGTGAGAAAAATTTATAATTAGAATTAGCCCGCTAGACTCAGTTTAGATGATCCCAATTTTGTTGGCAACATCCAAAGCATCATAATCAGGAGCAAGTCAAACATAGGCCTTCTTCTCTCCATCAGGCCTAATCAAAGTGTTGACCTTAGCCACATCAATGTCACAGAGCTTCTTTACAGCTTGTTTAATTTGGTGCTTCTTAGCCTTGACATCCACAATGAACACAAGTGTGTTGTTATCTTCTATCTTCTTCATAGCTGACTCAGTGGTCAGGGGAAATTTGATGATGACATAGTGGTCAAGCTTGTTTCTCCTGGGGGCACTCTTCTGGGGGTATTTGGGCTGCCTTCGGAGTCTCAGCGTCTTCGGCCGCTGGAAGGTGGGTGACGTGCGGATCTTCTTCTTTTTTTTTTTTTTGGCTGTGGACACCATTCAGGACTGCCTTCTTGGCCTTTAAAGCCTTTGCTTTGGCTTCAGTTTTGGGAGGGGCAGGAGCTTCATTCTTGGCTTTCAGCGCCATCTTCATAGAAAGGCTGGTTGCACCATTTTACACTCCCACCAACGGTGAATAAGGGTTCCACTTTCACCATAACCTCGCCAGCATTTGTTGCTTGCTGTTCTGTTAAATTTTGCTATTCTTCCTGGAGTGAGATGTTATCTCATAGTTGTTTTGATCTGCATCTCTCTTAGAGCTAGGGATTTTGAACATTTCTTCATGAATTTGTTTGTCGTCTGAATGTCTTCTTTGTGAAGTGTCTGTTCATATCCTGTGCCCATTTTTCAGTTGGGTTGTTTACCTTTATCTTGTTGTGGTGCTTGAATATTTTAGCAATTCTAGATATATAAGTCCTCTATCTGACATGTCATTACCAAATATTTTCCCCCAATCTGACTTCCCTTTTTACCCTATTGGAAAACTTTGTGGATGTGCATAGGAACTTGATTCTTAGAAGGTCCCATTTATCTATTTTATCCTCTCCTGGTTGTAGTGAAAGACCCCAAACTAGGGCTTTTCCCAGACCGGGCGCGACCCCGAGCAACTCACACCAGATCCACTCGCTGCAATCACAAGAGGCTTTATTGATGAAGCTTCAGGACGACTTGTATCTCACGCAGGAGACAGGGAAGTCGACCCCGAGCCGAAAAAGCAAAGGAATTTATACAAGGTCTAGGGGTTCTTTGGCGTGGAATTCGCTCATTGGCTCTTTGGAAAAGCAGAAGTTCAATTTTAGGTCAGTCACCTGCTGCTGATGTTAGTTAAGATATGGTTTTTGCCAGTAATTGCTTGTTCAGTTTGTGGTCAGCTAGTTCCTGGAACACAAACATTCACACAAGATCAAAGGTATAGGTTCTTACAATACTTGGGTGTGTTGTTGTTGTTATGCGCCGTCGAGTCCTTTCCGACTCATAGCGACCCTATGCACAACAGCCCTAAACCCTGCTCTATCCTGCGCCAGCCGCACTGCCTCTGACACACCCATCCCGATTACCCCAGTCACCGAATCAATCCATTGCATAGAGGGTCTTCCCCTCCTGCGCTGTCCCTCCACCCTCCCA
>NW_006399846.1:5094882-5103628 GCF_000299155.1 Elephantulus edwardii | reverse complement strand
GGGCATCAGATAAATTAATACACAGTAATCAGAGTTAGAATTAAAAACAGCTAAAGAGACACACGGGGTTAATCCAGTATTGCAGGCCCACCAATATCCGGCATTGGGAACCAAATTTCCCTTGGAGAGGGGCACTTGGGTAGTGGTGTTACATAATGAGCAGAGATTGCCAGGAGGGTTCCCAATACAGGTTCCAGTTCCTGAAATTTCAGTTAGAGTTAACTTTGTCTCAGTATCCCAAGTGAAGTTATTATGTTCAGTGGGGGTTTTATATGTTCCTGTCACTGTGATACCTTCATAGTAAGGCGGGTTGGTAGCTAAACACAACCAACAAGAATCAGTGATTTGGGGGTTGGTATTATTTAGGGCGCTAAAAGCTCCTTTAATTAGATTGAGGAGATGGTCTCTTGTAGAGGCGGGTTGTTTTTTAAACTGCTTTGGTGGTATGAGTGAAGTTAAGATAGGTTGGCTCTGGGGTGGGTCAGGAGGCGATTTATCATTATAAATCTCTTGAAGCATTGGCCAGGTCGCCTTTTGGCATATTTCTAGAGCTTTCAAACGAGTAATTAATGATGCAGAATCAGTAAAACTGGCATCATTGTACTTCACATTTATACTAGTAAGAGGGGGTGGTCCCCCATACAGGATTTCATAGGGGGTAAGTGAAAGGATCCCTGGGGGGTTCCGCGCACGGAACAGTGCGAAGGGAAGGAGAGCAATCCAATCTTTTACGCCGGTCTCAATAGCCATTTTAGTTAAGGTCTCTTTTAGAGTTCTATTCATCCTTTCTACCTGACCTGAGCTCTGGGGTCTATAAGCACAGTGCACTTTCCAATTCACCCCCAGTTGTTTGGCCAGTCCCTGACTCACCTGGGCAACAAAGGCTGGGCCATTGTCTGACCCAATTACCTTGGGTATCCCAAACCGTGGGAAAATTAGTTCCAGGATCTTCTTGGCTACCATATTTGCAGTCTCCTGCTTGGTGGGGAACGCTTCGACCCATCCTGAAAAGGTATCTACAAACACTAGCAGATCCTTATAGTTATAAACGGTGACTTTTACTTCAGTAAAGTCCACCTCCCAGTATGCTCCAGATCTGTCTCCTCTCAGCCTCTTACCGGCTGACTCAGCAGAGGTCTTGGCATTTGTTAAGGCACAGGCTTTGCCGTTTTCTACAATTTCTTGAACGATTTTATTTCATTTTAATATTCGGAACTCAGGTTTTGATGAGGGCTTTTAATTTCTTAGCTCCTAAGTGGGTCAGATAGTGCATTTGTTTTACATACTCTTTACTTTCTTTCTGAGGGAGAACTTTTTTGTTCTTTTGGTCTATTATAGCTCCTTCTGAGTTCTTATTGGTCAATCCTAAGCGAGACAGTTCTTGTTCATCTTCTTCAGAATACTGAAAACTAATATCGGACGTTGGGGGCCACCAGAGTTGACAGATGTTAGTAGCTAATGTTGGGATTCTCTCTGCTGCTGACTTGGCAGCTTCGTCCGCCATCCGGTTCCCTTTACCTACGACATCCTGATTTCGTTGGTGCCCTGGACAGTGCATGATGGCTACTTTCTTTGGCAGGTGTATAGCATCTAACAGTTCTAGGATCTCTTTTTTGTTTTTGACTTCTCTCCCTGCTGAGGTAAGAAGGCCTCGCTGCCGGTAAATGGCCCCATGGATATGGGCTGTGGTGAAAGCATACCGACTATCTGTATAGATATTTATAGCTTTTCCTGCTGCTAGTTTCAATGCCTGAGTGAGGGCTATTAACTCAGCTTTTTGTGCGGAGCTTCCTTCAGATAAGCTGTCGGACCAAATAACTTTCTTCCCGTCTACTACTGCCGCCCTGGCGACCCGCTTACCATTCTTGATGAAGCTGCTGCTGTCAGTGAACCAGGTTGGACACCTGGGCCAAAGCTGGTCTCTTAGGTCTTTCCGGGTGCTGGTTTCTTCTGCTAGAATTTCATCGCAGCGATGGCATGGTTCTGGGTCCCCCTCCACAGGCAGCAGGGTCACTGGGTTTAGGATGACTAGGGCTCCAAAGGTCAGCCTGTCCATGAGGAATAGGCTCTGATAGTGGGTCAGGCGGGCATTAGTCATCCATCGGTCAGGTGGTTGTCGAATGATGCTCTCTAATGCATGAGGGGTTATGACAGTGATATGCTGCCCCATGGTTAATTTGTCTGCATCTTTTATTAGGACCGCGACAGCTGCAATGGTCTTCAGGCAGACTGGCCAACCACTGGCCACTGGATCTAGTTTCTTGGACAAATAGGTCACTAGCCGTTTCCAAGGCCCTAATGCTTGCGACAACACACCTTTAGCCACCCCACCTCTTTCATCTATGTATAAGGTAAATGGCTTGGTCAGGTCTGGCAAGGCGAGGGCAGGAACTGAAAGCAAGGCTCTCCGATGTTCAGGATTCCAGGTAAATTGTTCCTGGTTTCTAGTTAGAGGATACAGGGGGGGCTGCCAAGGAGGTGAACCCAGGTATCCACAGGCGACAAAACCTGGCTGTCCCTAGGAATTCCCTTACCTGCTTCGGTGAGGAGGGAGTCGGGATGTGCATTACAGTCTTTTTCCGGGCCTCTGTTAGCCACCTTTGGCCATCTCTCAGTACATATCCTAATTAAGTTACTTCAGTTTTGCACAGCTTGGCCTTTTTGCCTGAGGCACGATAGCCTAAAGTCCCCAGCTCCATTAGAAGCTTGTTTGTACCTTCAATGCATTCCTCTTCAGTTAGGGCGGCTAGGAGCAGCTCACCTACATACTGTAACAAAGTCACCTGAGGGTTGCTGGTCCGGAACTCACTGAGGTCTCCGTGCAGGGCCTCATCAAAAAGGGTCGGCGAGAACTTGAACCCTTGAGCCAATTGACTCTAGGTTAATTGTCCAGTTATCCCTGCCTCAGGGCCTATCCATTCAAAGGCAAAGATAGCTTGGCTAGCGGGATGCAACCTCAGAGAGAAAAAAGCATCTTTCAAGTCTAAGACAGAATACCATTTTCTTTCAGGTGGCAGCATGCTGAGGAGGGTGCAAGCGTTAGGAACTGTGGGGTGTATGGGGGGCACTCTCCGATTCACTTCTCTTAGATCCTGCACTGGCCGGTAGTCATTTTTCCCTGACTTTTTCACAGGGAGGAGAGGAGGGGGGACTGGCATGGCACTAGAACTTCTTGTTTTATTAACCTGAGGATGTGTGGTCGGATTCCCTCCTTGGCTTCTTTACTCATAGGATATTGTCTAACTCTAATGGGGGAGGCGTCCACTTTTAATTCTACTACTATTGGTGGAACATTCTTAGCCATACCTAACCCCCCTGTTTCTGCCCAGGCTTCTGGGAATTCTTTTAACCAATCTACGAGGTCTGAATCTTTAGCCTCTATCTCTGGTTCATGGAGCCTAAATTCTTCTTCTAGTCGAACTACTAGGGCTAGAGTGCTAGGCTTGTTGCTTTCCCAGGTAACTTTAGGCCCCCTTGGAGTGAACGGAATTTGGGCTTTCAGTTTAGTTAGGAGATCTCTTCCTAAGAGTGGGGCTGGGCACTCCAGTATAACCAGAAAAGAGTGAGTCACTTGATTTTTTCCTAGATCTATAGTCTGTTCCATGGTCCATGGGCAGAATTTTTGTCCAGTAGCCCCTAGCACCACTGACTTCTTGTGCTAATCTTCCCAAGGGGCTGCTTCAGAACTGAATGTTGTGCCCCCGTGTCTACCAAGAAGTCAATGGGGGTCCCTCCCACAGATATAGTTACCCTAGGCTCGGGGAAGGGATCTGAGCCCTGTCTTTCCTAGTCCTCATCTGGGGTGAGAATTTTTGATGGCTTATTCTTTTTCTTGAGACACTCTTTAGCCCAGTGTCTCTTATCTTTGCAGTATGCACACTGGTCTTTGTCCAACTGCAGTTTCTTTTCATATTGCTTTGATCCCTTAGGGCCCAGGTGCCCTGTCTGTCTAGACCCTGCTCTATCTCTTTTTTTCCACTCACTACTGCGGCCAAGATTTTTGTCACATTCCTCTCTTGATGGCGGTCTCGCTGGTCCTCACGTTCCTCTCTTAATTTCTTTTCTCTCTCTGCCTTCTCTTCCTCTGTCTCCCTTTTGTGGTACACTTTCTCACCTTCTTTCACTACATCCCTTAATGTAAAATATTGTAACCCCTCTATGCACTGTAATTTTTTCCTGATGTCTGGAGCAGACTGCCCAATGAAGGCCATAACTACTGCTGCTTTCTGTCGCTCTGACGTGGGGTCAAAGGGAGTGTATCTCCTGTAGGCATCCATTAGTGTTTCTAGAAACATGGAGGGGGGTTCGGTAGGTCATTGAAAGACTTCTCTTACCTTAGCCAAATTAGTGGGGCGTCGTGCAGCCCCTCTGAGACCCGCTACAAGAGCCTGGCGGTAGGCGGATAGCTGCTCCCTACCTTCAGCAGTGTTATAATCCCAGTTGGGGCAAACGAGAGGAAATGCCGCGCCCATGGCCGCAGGAGTCTGGACTGGTTGTCCTGCAGCATCTCGGACGTTTTTCCTGACTTCCATCTAAATTCTCTCTCGCTCCTCAGTAGTGAAGAGGACCTGGAGAAGTTGTTGGCAATCGTCCCAGGTAGGTTGGTGAGAGAACATGAGGGACTCAATTAGTCCAATAAGCCCTGTGGGGTTATCTGAAAAGGAAGGATGGTTAGTCTTCCAATTATAGAGGTCAGCAGAGGAAAACAGCCAGTACTGGAGGGGTTGGAGTTGTCCTGGCTCTGGAGGCCCTCCGTACACTCGTAAGGGGTGAGCCACAGTGGAATCTTGGTTCTCCAGACCCCTCCGACTGCAAGTCCCTCGTGCTGGTCCCTGGGGGGCACTTGCAGGGATGGGGGGACTGGGATCAACCTGGCCCTGATATGGGGGAGGATTGTGGCGCATCTCAGGCCACTCAGGTGGATTATCAACCTCAGGATAAATTTTGGGTGGTGCCGATGGTGCAGCTTCTGGGGCCAGAGGAACTCTGGACTCAGAAGTTTGGGTCTTTAGGGCTAATGCGTGCAAAGGGGTGGTATGTTTCTTCAAAACCCAAGGTTTTACCCATGACAGTGGATTCTGCACTAAATCTTGCCACACGATGATGTATGGCTGTTGGTCAGGATGCGTGTTTGGTCCCTCCTGGAAAACAAGATCTTTAACTGCCAAAATGATTGTTAGATCAAATGCTCCCTCTGGTGGCCAACCGACTCCCACAGCGGGCCACTCAGAGTAACAGAAGGTTTGCCAAGGTCATTTTTTAACCTTAACAGAGAGATTATTAGCCCTGGTTCTTACTTCAGAAAAATGTCCTCAAGTCAAAGATAAGGGGGTCATCACAGTCTGTGCCATATTAATCTCCCACAGAACAGAGCAGACACTCACAAGAAATACAAGACACACAAGAAGCTCTCTTCGTGACAACCAATTGAACGCTGCTTCAGACGGGAGAGCCCTCCGGGCCCCTCCTCTCTGGCGGGACACTCTAAGTCCCTCACACAGACCAGAGACTATTAAAGCCTCTGGATCCGTATTCCATCCAAAGGGACGTCTCCCTAGGGCTGTGACTCATGGTTCTCAGGCACGTCTGCCTACCACAGTCGTCCGGCTCTGGAATGTGCACGACAGCCACAAACTGAAAGTAAGCTGAAAATAAAACAGACTTACGAACACACAGGTTTGGTGGCGCCGCACAGACAAAGGAATTGTAGAGGATCCTCTTACCTCCAAGTGGCTGACTGGAGAGTTGAGGGGGTGGTCGCTCAATCCCGGACTAGCCCCCAAATGAAAGACCCCAAACTAGGGCTTTTCCCAGATCGGGCATGACCCCGAGCAACTCACACCACATCCACTCGATGCAATCACAAGAGGCTTTATTGACGAACTTCGGTATGACTTGTATCTCACGCAGGAGACAGGGAAGTCGACCCTGAGCTGAAAAAGCAAGGGAATTTATACAAGGTCTAGGGGTTCTTTGGCACGGAATTCGCTCATTGGCTCTTTGGAAAAGCAGAAGTTCAATTTTAGGTCAGTCACCTGCTGCTGATGTTAGTTAAGATATGGTTTTGGCCAGTAATTGCTTGTTCAGTTTGTGGTCAGCTAGTTCCTGGAACATAAACATTCACACAAGATCAAAGGTATAGGTTCTTACAATACTTGGGTGCGGGGACATTGTTTAAAAAATTTTCCTTTCACTAGATGGTACTAGATCTTAAAGGTGACCTTCTAGTATGTAGTCCAACCTATAAGGCCTCAGCTCAGGATACTCAGGTCACCTTCAGCATTTTAAGTAAAAAGGGTTTAAAATGTCCAAGAAAAGGCCCAAATTTATCTCCCTGAAGTTAATTTCTTGAGATTTATTTTGGCATATAACAGTAGAAAGGTCTCCCCAGGTTCAGTTGAAACAACATTCTGCCTATTTTCCACAGTAATTTTTGTGGTTGAGTAAATATTGCAAGATCTAGATTCCTCTATTTAGAGAATTAACCAAATTTTTATATGATCAATTAAAAGGGAGGGGGCAAAAAGATAACCTAGAACGGACTACTAAGCATTTGTACAAAAACAAAAGAGGTCCTCTTTGGGCTCCTGTGCTAGGCATTCCTAATTATAAGTTTTTTATTTTAAGAATTATCTTCTCTCTGTAACTTGGTTTCTGCCATTGTTAGAACCTCTAGTTGGAATATTATTGCTTTTACTTTTTGGCCCATGTATTTTTACCTTGTTAGTTAATTTTCTGCAATGGTGTCTCTCTGGAGACTAAGGTGTGCCTGATACAGGCCATGGTCTTTGCTATCACTTGTTATGCATCAGAGAGTTAGACAATGACTAGGGAGGACAGAAGGAGAATTGATGCCTCACCTGTGTTGTTGGAGAAGAGTATTGAATGTACCATGGACTGCTAAAAAACCAAACAGTTTCATCCCGGAGAGGGTTAAACTAGGCTGCTCCTTGGAGGCAAGGATTCTGAGGCTTTGTCTGACATACTTTGGGCATGTTGCAAGGAGCGACTGATCCTTGGAGTGGGATGTCATGCTTGGGAGTGTGGAGGGATGGCGCAGGAGGGGAAGCCCCTCTTGAGGTGGATTGATTCAGTGACTGGGGTAACTGGGGTGGGTGTGTCAGAGACAGTGAGTTTGGCACAGGATAGAGCAGGGTTTAGGGCTGTTGTCCTCAACAGCACATAATAACAACAACATGCTACAACAGTTCCATGTTAAAATGATGCACCTCCAAGGATATGAACCTATCCCCCTAAGCACAATTGATAGCAGTGCATCTAAATTTCAATATCAATCGCCACAATAGTGTTTCCTATTGACAAAGGGGCCCTTTAGAATAGTGAGAGAAGATTTTCACCCCAGAACCTACAATGTCCTTTTCCAGCAGGAAGTAGCTAAAAGGAGGTGATGCACCCCTCCTAATGAATCACGGTGAAATCTCTCTCAGGGGAGAGTGACAGGGAATGGCAAAGGACATCAATCAGAACTGGTTTTGACAAAGACTCTGGCAATATAACAGTAGAAACTGGACCCTCAAGGAATGTGGCAATATGACAATAAAAACAGACTCTCAAGGAATGTGGCAAAACAACAGACTCAAGGAAAAGGTAAAGGAGATGGCCAAAGTCATCATACATCCATTAGAAGGAGTGCACCGTTGGCTGTCTAAACCCCACTGCCACAGGCTGGTCAGTGGGGGAAGGATAGAGAGCCCTGCCATTGTGACTGCAGCCAGGGACACCAATGGAGGGCTGCCAGGAGCCGGCCCCAACTCTACACTAGTGAATTAGGTTTTGGTTTTCCTGCTGACATAGATGGCTGAATGACTTTGGTAAACAAAAAATTAACATACACGGTTTTCTTTAACCTAAAGCCACAAGTCCTTGGAAAAAAGACATCATTCTGGGAAGAGGAGAGAATCAGTGAAAGAGAGGAAGACCATCAACAAGATGGACTGACATGCTGACTGCAACAACAGAGCTGAGAGTGGTGGGAACTGTGAGGACGATGCAAGACAGAACGCGCCTCTGACCTGGGGTCACAGAGTCGTAGTTAACGGGACCCCACCAAACAACAACAAAGCCATTCCTCGTGGGTAGGTTCGCTCTTTTCAGTATTTGGGTTACTGGTTCAGCTGATGCCAGGAAAAACAATAACTTTGAAGTAATCAGAATGTTATTCAAATATGTATTGTTATTACTTTGTGATAAATGAAAAAAAAAGATAAACCCCACTGCCCACTAACAAAAGAGATATAAACCTTTTTGTAAGATAAAACGGAGGAGTCACTCTGAACTGACCCGTTCATTGTCTGTTATGAACATCTACTAAACCTCAGTTTCTTTCTCTTGCTCTCACTTGGTATTGGTGTCTTTAATGAATTTCCGAGTCACAACTTCCTAGTCCTTACTTGAAGAGGCCTCTAGACCTCTTTTTGAAATAATCCCCTTGACACGGTGTAAGGAGACTCCCATCCCCTCCACCCTGCCCAAGATAGGGGAAAGAGGAGGGGAATTTGATTAATTCCTGTGAAAGGAAAATGTTTTAAAAAACAATGTCCCCAAACCCAAGTATTGTAAGAACCTATACCTTTGATCTTGTGTGAATGTTTGTGTTCCAGGAACTAGCTGACCACAAACTGAAAAACCAATTACTGGCAAAAACCATATTTTAACTAACGTCAGCAGCAGGTAACTGACCTAAAATTGAACTTCTCCTTTTCCAAAGAGCCAATGAGCTAATTCC
>NW_006399846.1:5079101-5080453 GCF_000299155.1 Elephantulus edwardii | reverse complement strand
TGCTTTTATATTGATCATTCAGGAGTAATAGAAGACTTCATGCAAAAGCTAAGGGAAAGGTTAGACAAAAGAAAACAAGACCGAGAATCTCAGCAAACATGGTTCGAGAGCTTATTTTATAAATCCCCTTGGTTAACTACTCTTGTATCTACCCTTATAGGTCCTTTAATACTCTTGTTTATATTGTTGCTAGTTAGGCCTTGTATTATAAATAAGCTTGTTACTTTTGTTAAAGATCGCATCAGTACTGTTCAAATAATGGTTCTAAGACAACAATATCAAAATATGAGAGAACCTGACTGCAATGATACTGCCTCCAGAGATTCTTGGTTCTATGATTAGAACCTTGTACTAAAAGAAGTGGGGAATGAAAGGAAAATTTTTTAAAAAACAATGTCCCCAAACCCAAGTATTGTAAGAACCTATACCTTTGATCTGTATTGTAAGAACCTATACCTTTTATCTTGTGTGAATGTTTGTGTTCCAGGAACTAGCTGACCACAAACTGAAAAACCAATTACTGGCAAAAACCATATTTTAACTAACGTCAGCAGCAGGTAACTGACCTAAAATTGAACTTCTCCTTTTCCAAAGAGCCAATGAGCTAATTCCACACCAGAGAACCCCTAGACCTTGTATAAATTCCCTTGCTTTTTGGGGCTCGGGGTAGAATTCCCTGTCTCCTGTGTGAGATACAAGTCGTACCAAAGCTTCGTCAATAAAGCCTCTTGTGATTGCAGCGAGTGGATCTGGTGTGAGTTGCTCGGGGTCACGCCCGGTCTGGGAAAAGCCCTAGTTTGGGGTCTTTCACCGGGACACCTCAGGGATTGACCTTGGGCCCTTATCTGGGAGGGATGGCTTTTGAGGCTAGAGAATTGAAGCCAGTGCTGGATGCTTTCAGGCTCAAATGGCAAAAAACCTTCGACCTTTGGGACCAGAGTAATAGGACAAAGAGGGAAAGGACAAGGCAGAGACGGAGAAGTTTGGCCTAGTTACAAGCCAGACCAATAAAGAGCCTTTGAAAGCTCTTGTTTTACACACGTAGCTATAAGGCTGCGAAAGCCCGCTCCTTCTGAGATGGCAGCAAAGCCACAGGTCGCATTTTGGCGGCCTTTTACCCCAGTAAGCTCAGAGGGTTAGCTTGCTCCCTTTTTTGGCCAGATTTAGAGAATTGGAAAGAGGGTTTTGGCCTATGACTCGGTCCTTTTCCCAACTAGATCCATGCCCAGTCAGGGAACCATATGTTGTTGTTGTTGTTACGTGCCGTCGAGTCGTTTGCGACTCATAGCGACCCTATGTACAACAGCCCTAAACCCTGCTCTATTCTGTGCCAATCGCACTGCCTCTGACAC
>NW_006399846.1:5076034-5077816 GCF_000299155.1 Elephantulus edwardii | reverse complement strand
CTTATTTTTTGCTATTTCCTTCAAAGCAGCTTGAACTTCTTCCTTCATCACCATAGGCTCTTGCTCATATGTTATTTCATTAAATTCTTGTGTATCTGCCAATTCCTTTTGATACAATGACTCAGTATATTCCTTCCATCTTCTTTAACTATATGTTAGATAGAAAAAAGAGTGTGAGGGCAGGAGAGAGAAAGAAACTGGTCCTAAGAAACGGACAGGCCTTTTTTTTGCATGGTCTGAGAGGGACTACAAGTTGCCTGGCCACATGGTGGGTGGCAGTTTGGGGAGGTTCCTACTTATAGGCATCCTGGGGAGAACGAAGATGGAATTTGCGGTGTTAATTAAGTTTGGGCTATTTTGATTAGGCTCAGTCCTTATCAGGTTGCATTGTCTGGTCTGGTCTTTGATATGACCAGTTTAGGTGTTATCAGGTTTCTCAGGAAGTACTCAAGCCTGGGGGTGGGGCGTAACTGCCATATTCTTTCTCTAAAGTCAAGTTCCCAGAGGGGCCTCCTTTTGTTTATTTGTTTGTTTTTTTAATAGGATCGATTTTGCGTTTTTCAGTTACACTGTGGTAAGGTATAATTGAAGACCATGTAACCCTGAGTCATAGCTACAAGGTAGTTACAAAACAATATTACCTCCCCAACATTTTATTTAAATTAGTTAGCATGCATCTGATTGGCTTTTTTCTGTAAATACCAAGCAAATTCCTGGTGGGGGCATCTTTCTACATTCTAGTTGTCTACTTTCAACCACACTGTTTTGAGAGCAAACTGCCCCTCCCTGTGCTAGCCCCAGGCTTGTGATTAGAACTATTGGAGAAGTAAGATAATTGCATCTGAACTCAAGTCAAGACTAGTTAGCTCCTGCTGTAGATTGCAGCTTTCTGTTACTGAATGCAAGGGGTTCTTCCCATAGTTAATTGCCAGTAAGACAAAGGGATTGCAATATCCATACGCACTTTATTACAGATCTGGGAAGACAGCGAGTTGGCCCCAAAGACTGCCTCACTGTTTGGGAGAGGTCTTTAGGTGTTTATACCAGGGTGAGACACTTAATAATGCATGTTTGTTGTACTAGTTAACATAAAACAGAAAAACAGGTTTTGGCAAGATAAGAGTCAATTCAGTACTCCCTTTCCTGGTAAACAGGCAGTTTAAGTTACAATTTACATATGACTGAGAAATACAGCTTCAAGAGATAACCGCTGATCTAGGAGATGCATCTCTCCTCCTGGTAAACAGATTAAACTAAGTTACATGACTAAAGAAAGTAAACTAAGAATTCTAAGGTCAAACAACTAGCCTTGCAGGCTAGAGAAAACCAATGTCAGTTCTATAACTACAGTTTTATAACTGTCACATATACAGAGAATTCTGAACTTATTAATATCACCCCATCACTTCTACAAGCTAAGTGCTCTTTTTAAGCTCCAGTGCACGATCATACTGTTTGGCATTCACAAGGTCTCCTAACAATTCTAATACAAAGATAGGTTAAGGAACCATTGAATACTCCTATGTCATCACCTATCAGCTTTGTGAGTCTTGACAAACGGCTTTGTTCCTGAGCCATATTTCTTTTCTATTGAGGATAATATAACCCATCTTTCCCATCTCAGTTGTTCTAAGGGCTATATACTATAATATAGGTGAAAATATTTTAAAATTGGTATCTTTAACTCCAATTGGCAGCATCAGGATGGATGGTGAAGAGATTGAGATTGTACACAGCTTTAGTTTGCTTGGCTCCATAGTCAACAGTCTTGGCACCAGCAGC
>NW_006399846.1:5058169-5075509 GCF_000299155.1 Elephantulus edwardii | reverse complement strand
AACAACAACAACAACAACAACAACAACAACAACATCTTTAACTCCTTTAAATCCTTCTGATATTTAAATAAGGATTCAGGAAAGCAAATGTATTTTTAAATATTATAGGTGAAGATGCATTGAACACAACCACTAGCTAGCTAGTATTATTACAGCTAGAACAGTATCATTAATAAATATCTCGTGCAAGCAAGTTTCTGCTGAAATTTATCCAACTGTCAGATGTGCTGGCTGGGTTTAGAAGAGGTCATGGTACTAGGGATATCATAACTAATGTTAGATGAATCTTGGCTGAAAGCAGAGAGTATCAGAGGAATATCTATCTGTGTTTCATTGACTATGCAAAGGCATTTGTTTGTGTGGATCACATCTAACTGTGGCTGACTCTGCGAAAAATGGGAATTCCAGAACAGTTGATCAATCTTATGTAAAACTGATACTTGGACCAGGAGGCAGTCACCAGAACAGAGCAAGGAAACACTGTATGGCTCATAATTGGGAAGGGTGTACACCAGGGATGTGTCCTAGCTCCATACCTTTTCAATCTATATGAAGACCAGATCAGCCAGAACCTGGCATCAGGATTGGAGGAAGACTCATCAACAACCTGTGTTATGCAGAAGACATAAACCTGCTTGCTGAAACTTAGGACTTGAGGTATTTGTTGCTGAAGTTCAAGGACTGTAGTTTTCAACATGCATTGAATCTCAACATCAAGAAAACAAAGATTTACACTGGGCCAACTGACAGCATCATAATAGTTAGTGTAGAGATTGAGATTATTAACAGCTTTAGTTTGCTTAGCTCCACAATCAGCACTTTTGGTGCCGGCAGGCAGGAAATAAAAAGACGAATTACATTGGGAGTGTTAGCTGTCAGGGACCTCTCCAAAGTACTGAAGAGCAACAACTTCAGTTTGGAGATTAATGTGCACCTGATTCAGGACATACTCTTTGCAATTACTTGCTATTCGTCA
Source organism: Elephantulus edwardii (assembly GCF_000299155.1). Taxonomy (NCBI): domain Eukaryota; kingdom Metazoa; phylum Chordata; class Mammalia; order Macroscelidea; family Macroscelididae; genus Elephantulus; species Elephantulus edwardii. The sequence continues at coordinate 5,074,533 of NW_006399846.1, read as the reverse complement.
GAAAGCTGGACAATGACTAGGAATGCTAGAAAGATAACTGATGCCTTTGAGCTGATTTGTCTTGCAGAGGATGAAACCAGGCTGCTCTTTGGAGGCAAGAATTCAAAGGCTTCTTCTGACATCCTTTGGACATGTTGCAAGGAGTGACTACTCCTTGGAGAGGGACATTATGCTTGGAAGGGTGGAGGGACAGCACAAGAAAGGAAGACCTTTGATGAGATGGATCAACTCAGTGGTGTAATGAGGGTGGCTGTGTCAGAGACACACAAAATAGGCACAAGATAAAGTAGGTTTTAGGGTTGTTGTACATAGGGTCACTATGACAGCATACAACAACATTGTCGTCCCCATAGGCTACCTATCACAGGTTAAGCAATTGTCAATGTCATGAAAGTCTGTAACTGAATGTGGGACAGAAACTGGATACATTTTAGCTCATGCAGCTGACCTTGCTCACACTACAGTCTCAACATTGGAAGGATCAATGGCTAAATGTCAATGGCCTCAATTTGTCTGGCTTTGTTCACCTGTATGGTATTCTTCACTCTTGCCAGTTAAAAGCACCTAATGGCTGCATTTCAGTGTCAAATCAAATAAATAAAAAATCAGGGGGCTGTTTACATTATCTAAACTGTATTTATGTTTAGACTGGGTTTTGAAGGGGTTGTGGTACTAGAGATATTGTAGCTAATGTTAGATGGATCTTAGCTGAAAGCAGGGAATACCAGAGGAATGTCTATCTGTGTTTTATTGATTATGTAAAGGCGTTTGTCTGTGTGGATCATAACAAACTGTGGCTGACTCTGAGAAGAATGGGAATCCCAGAACACTTGATTGTGCTAATGCGAAACCTATACTTGGAACAAGAGGCAGTCATCAGAACAGATCAAGGAAACACTGCATGGTTCAAAATTGGGAAGGGTGTACACCAGGGATGTGTCCTATATGTCCTACCTTTTCAACCTATATGCACAACAGATTATCCGGGAGGCTAGGCTCTATGAGGAAAAGTGTGGCATCAGGATTGGTGGAAGATTCATCAACAATCTGTGTTATGCAGATCATATAACCCTGCTTGCTGAAACTGAGGAGGACCTGAAGCGCTTGCTGCAGAAGGTCAAGAACTGCAGCCTTCAATACAGATTGAGGCTTAATGTCAAGAAGAAAAAGATTCTCACCACTGGACCAATTGGCAGCATCAGGATGGATTGTGAAGAGATTGAGATTGTTAACAACTTTAGTCCGCTTGGCTTTATGGTCAACACTCTTGGCACCAGTAGCCAGGAAATCAAAAAACGTACTGCAATGGGAAAGTCTGCTGTTAGGGAACTCTCTGGGGTACTGAAGAGCAATGGTGTCACTCTGGAGACTAAGGTGCACCTGATACAGGCCATGGTCTTTGCAATCACTTGCTATGTATCAGAAAGGTGGACAATGACTAGGGAGAATAGAAGGAGCATTGATGCCTTTGAGCTGTGCTGCTGGAGAAGATTACTGAGTGTACCATGGACTGCTAAGAAAACAGATTCTCCCAAGAGAGGGTTAAACCAGGCTGCTCCTTGGAGGCAAGGATGCTGAGGCTTCGTCTGACATACTTTTGGCATGTTGCAAGGAGGGACAGGTCCATGGACAGGGATGTCATGCTTGGGACAGCGTAGGAGAGGAAGGTCCTCCTCTATGAGGTGGCTTGGGTAATCGGGGTGGGTGTGTCAGAGACAGTCAGATTGGCCCAGGACAGAGCAGGGATTACGGTTGTTATACATAGGGTCGCTATGAGTCGCAAGCGACTCGACAGCACAAAACAACAACAAAGTATATCTGGATTCGAAGTTAGCCAGGGCAAGAACGCTTTCACCCAACTAAGTTCTTGGGCGTGCGCCGCACACACCTGCCGCGCGCCAATCATAGGCCTACGCGCAGGGGCGCAAGCGCCACAGCTCTGGGCGGGGTCTCATGGTTTCCCAGTCTCCCCCAGCCCTATGGCCTCTCAGCACTCTGATTGGCTGTTCTGTGATGACGTAGACGATCGCTTCAGCCAGTAGCGGAGAAGCCGGCCGGCAGCTCGAGGTTGGCGGAAGTCGTGTCTGCAAAGTGATCCCGCAGTGCAGAGGCACCGTGGGCTGCGGTGCGAGTGTACCGGTAATGGACAGCCAGCGTGCCGGCTGCAGGAAAATGACCCGCTTCGCTCTGACCGTCATCCGACAGTGAGTATTTCCGTTACACGCTCCTCTTGTGTGTTTCTCCTTACCATGTGTGTTTTGGGATGAGTGAAAAGGAACGTTAAAATGCCATCCTTTTTCTACCTTCTTAACCATCAGAAGGTTCACTTGGACCGAGTTCTCTTCTAGGCGCTTTCGCAAGAGTTACCTCATTTCAGCCCCTCCCTTCGACCTTCCCCAAGCAGCTTGGAGAGAGGAATACAAGTGTTATGTATCTTCAGCCCGGTGTTAACCGAACAGAGTGCAGTCGCGAGGAGTAAGTGATCCAGATCGTAGCCGGTTGGTGGCAGAGCTAAGACTGAAGAAGGAGAATTGTGACTCTGGGCTCCTCTGTGCACTAGTTCTGCTTCTCAACAGATTACAAAGAATTTGTGAAACCGCTTCCCGTGACTTGGTATTTTGATGCTGAATGCTTTTTGCTTTCTCTTCTCTCTGAATTGGGCTCCTCTTTGCGAGGACAATCAGCACCAAAGCTTATAGTTGAGATTTATTTCTTCCTTTCAGAGATAACAGTTCTGGGAGAGGAGAGAGGGCCTCCGCCCTCTTCTCAGCAGACGCGCTGCCTAATTTTTTTTTTTTTAATTCATTACAGAGTATATGGAACTAAGTCCTTATGCCTTTTATCTTCCTTTCTCAACACTCCTTATGCTTTTTATCTTCCTTTCTCAACACTTATACTTGCAGAGTGTTAATGGGAAGGGAAACTCATGGTAAAGATATTTAAAGCAAGACAAATCCCTGCTCAAGCTAGGCTCGGTTAACTGACTTTTTCTTTTGAAATCTGTTCTTTGTGTGTGTGTGTGTGTGTGTGTGTGTGTGTGTGTGTGAGTGTACCGTCAAATCAGATCTGACTGGTACAGGAGGAGGTTGTCCTCTCTTCCCTAGCAGAGCATCTGGTGGATTCGAACCGTGTGCCTCTGGGATTGTAGTTGCAGGTCCTTGCCACTAGGCCACCAGAGCTCCCCTGGGTTAACTCTCCACCCTCAGTTTTCTGATTCATAAGGTGAAGAAAATGATAGCTCTTACTTCATTGGGATACCTTTAACGGGAGAATTAGATGAGAAAAGACAAAGTTTATAACATAGTCGAGGGGAAGAAATATAGCTGAAGATTGGAAACACCAGTGTGGAGTGCCTGGATGGCATAATTTAACAGCTGGGTTGGAGGTTCAAGTCCACCTGGAGACTCCTAGGAAGAAAACCCTGGTTATCTGTTTCTGGAAAACCAACGACTGACTCTGTGAAGCCATAAAAAGTGTCTGTGACATACAGTGATTAAGCACCCAACTCCCAGCCATGAAGTAAGCTGCTTTAATGCAAGAAAGATTGGCAGTCTGCTTCTATAAAGATTTCAGCTTTCAGAGCCCTATGTGGCAGTTCCATTTACCTTGTAAGATATCTATCTGTAAGTGAAATATGCTCTGTGGCAGTGATTTCTAGAACCAAGTCAGAATCAACTTGAGTTTTATTTCTATAAGGGCAGTTTTGTTAAAAATGCAGTTAGTTCTCGGATATGTATTTATAGTGTTACCAGACCAGCATTTTTGAATATATACTTCAGGCATGCAGGTTTAATTCCAGAACAGCACAATAGAGTAAAAAAATTTGTTTCCTCATGCATACACAAGGTACAGTTACACTATAATGAAGACATTAAAATGAGCAGCAGCTTTATGGGTGAAAAAAATTGAATTAGACAGCTCTGTTGTTGTAGGCCATAATTTCAGGGCTCACCCAACTTTGGATGTTCAAGACTCAAAAAAAGATGGGCAATCACTTCCCATGCCATTTACAACTTGGGAAACCCAATGGAGGGTCAGCAATGAGTTGATTCTGGCTCAATACCAATGTATTTGAATTTTTTAAATACATAGATTTGTTTAATGAAGTATTACTGCAAAGCCACATTCTTCCACCAGAAAGTTAAACTTTACGACTAGGATTGGAGTGGGAAAAGTAGCAGTGTATTATTTACTGGTATATAGGAGGTGGGTATGGGCTTCCCAAATCTGTCCCAACTCTGAGGGAGCTTTGTTAAGGATACACAGAGCTACAGAATGTAATTCAACTTCCATAGTAGTTTCTTTAGTCCAGGTGTTTGGGCCCCATGACTATATGCTAGACTCATTGGTCTGGTCTTGTAAAGGTTTTAGAGATAGTGTAACACCATCCATATGTCAACTTTTTAAGAAGACCTCTCAACTACTTTGAAAGTAAAGGACTTCAACTTAATAAGGCATCTCTCAATTACCTGATAGACTAAGAGTGAACTTTTTATTGTTGGTCGCATAAAGGTTGCCACAAACCTTTCATTTACATGTTTGTTTTTTTTTTAAAGGCACTATCTGAAGTGCAATAAAAAGAGATATGTCCATATGGCCCGGTTTGTTTTGGTTACACATGTTGCAGACCGAGGGTCCCAAAGAATAGAATAGACAAACAGCCAGGAATGAGATAGAGCAGAGAGCATAAAACAGGGCATCAGCAGTTCTTGACTGAAGACCTCAAGCCAAGCTTCTCTGTCTTTTTATTCAAAACCAACAGGAAGTAAGTTACAAAAAAGAATTCCATGCAAACGAAGCCAATCTATTTAAAACCTTGATGCCTCAGGGTGAATTCCAGCCTAGGAAGTAACACTCCATCTGTAGGGGGCCCCTTGCTGTTTCCTGTTTTGTAGGGAACAAACAGCTCACCTTCTAGGATCTGCTACAAGAGAAATCCTAACTTACATATCTAATTTCTTCAATTCCTGAACAAGGGTTTTCATATACTATTTGGTATAAAGTTTGGCTTCCCACATACACAGATAAAATTTATGACACTTTCAGGAACCACTAATATGGTTTGACCTTGTCAAGCTGACTTTAACTGCTATCTATTCTTTTATAGGAAGATAAAATTGGCAATTGTCCACAATTCTCTTTTTACACTTTTAATGATTTTTTTTGTTCCTTTCTGTCTTTTCACCACTTCTCACTTCATAGAACTTTTTGGAGGTTTTTGGACTGACCGATCCTACAGGCAGCAGAGCAGAACAGTCACTGGAGTACTGGTCCTTTCTACCAGTGTTAGAGAAATTTCTGGATGTTGTCACTCAATCAGCAGTGTCTGATGCATATTTAAAACTCAGACTTTGTTAAAAAAAAAACCAAACCTAGATTAAAGTACCCTGGAAAAAATACAAATCAAGCCCATTACTGTTGAGTTGGTTCTTTGACAGAACTGCCCCAGAGGATTTCCAGAGCTGTATGAAAGTAGACCTCTGCATGTTTCTCCCACTAGATAAATAAAGTTATCTTAATTTAAATTCTTAATGTTGCTGTTGGGGCAGTTGCAACTATAGTAACCCTGTGTACAATAGAACAAAATATTACTCAGTCCTACTTTATTTCAGGCCTGGAGCCGTCCTCCTCTGACCTCAGCCTCTTGCCTGAACACTCATAGCTCTCTGGGTCCTTTGATTGCTATGCACACTGTAGCCCTCTTACTCTGTAATCTGTAAAGTCCCTCACACCATCTTACACTACACCTCCTGAATGAGCTTTACTGGACAGTAGTTACCTAAATATGAATGTTATTGCCTCCTGAGTTTTCCTAAGCTCTTGATTGTGGAATGCCTCATAAAATGACTGTTAATAATTTATGGGGAGCTTTGGTGGCCTAGTGATAAGAAGCTGTGTTGTCAACTTAAAGGCACTTGATTTGAATCCACCAGCTGCTCCAAGCGAGAAAGATGGCCAATCTCTTTCCATGTGATTTACTGCCTTTCAAAACCCACTGGAGGTCAGCTGTTGGTTGGTTCTGACCTTATGGTACACAAGAACGATAAATTAATATAGGCATGGCTCTGTTGTAGTTGAAAGCTGACAACAAGCCATTAAGATGAGACTGATAACCTCATTTTGCACGGGAGCACTGGTGGTGTAGTTTGTTGTGTGCTGGGCTGCTAACCCAGAGGTGGTTGGAGTCTACCAGCAGCTCTGTGGGAGAAATACCGCATGTCTCTTTGGAAGCCTGATGAAGGGTTGCTATATGTCCAGCTCAACTCCATGGCAGTGAATTTGGTTTGTTCTCAGTTGGCAGGTGAGCAAAGAGACGTTGAGCAGTCATGTAATTGGCTTCAAGCCAAACTGCAAGTTGAGGAAATGAGACTTGATGCAACTTGAGTGTAAATTCCAAACGCAAATAGCTATCATATTCTTCTGCCTCTCCACAAATAGCCTGGGGACCTCTCACCTCCTCTAACTTCATAAGGAGACGCAAGAAGCAACATCACACTCAGCCCAGAATGGATTTCTGTGCAACAGAAGTCACATCTACCTCCCTACTCCAACCATTTTACCATTTTTTATATCTGCTGTCCCTCCCACAGCACTCTACTTCTCTGCTGGGTTTAAAAACTTTTTGCAGTGACCACACGGACATTATTCAGTGATTATGGGGTTTGTTTAGGAAAGCAATAAATTAAAATTTCAGCTTCAGATATGATTAAGGATACAGTTTGATCAGGATGGCTTTCGCTCAATCTTGATTGTCTCTCTCCGGCTCTTGCTCAACCACTAAGTCCCTACGAGCACCCCACTCTGCCCATAATCGTAGGTCCACTGCTGCTCATCTTTCACTCTGAAGGTCGGCAGGCCTAGCTCTGCCACAAGTACCCAGAGACCCCCTGTTCTGCCAGGAACTGGAGGCAGCCCAAAACTTCTCAGCCTGCTCACTGTAGCTGATTTGATTTGTGGGCTGGGAAGCTCACCTTGCAGGAACTCTGGCTACACAGGACATACTCTTTTTCCTGGCTTAGCTTTCTTATGAATAAGGTGTCCTCTCTGCTCTCTCTCCTTGAGCTTAGCAGGTTGGCAAAACTGAGCATTCCCTTTGTTAGGGAGCCCACACAACTTATTTATGTAGAGGATGATGAGGATGGCACAGAATAGGACAAAGATCAGATCCATTGTTCATAAAGTCACTGTGATTCATTGTTAACTTGACAGCACCTAAACACAACCCCCATAAGGCTGCCATGAACCTTATTTGCATAATAGCAATTTATTCAGTCCTCTAGGTGGACCACAAGCATCTTACTTGCTGTCCTGTCCAATCACTTTATGTTACAGACCATGGTAAGAAAGGTCATATAAAAGCAGATTCATTGTACTCTAGTCTTATATTTTGTGTGTTAAAACCTAGTGTTTGTGGCTTGAATCCACCAGATGCTCTCCTGGAGAAGGAGGAACAATCTCCGCCTGTACCAGTCTGATCCGATTTTGACAGTACACACACACGTGCACAAATAAAAAAATTTAAAAAAACCCCAAAACCAACAAAACCCCCCCTAGTGTTTGTAGGCACTTGACTATTTTCCACCATTTTAGATTTATTTTTTATTTCTAATATAAATATGAAGAATAGGATAAGGATGGTTTGTATTCAGTTCTGTCTGGGAGAAGATGAAATGAAAAATGTTGAAATAATTGACTAGGCTATCGTTAGCTCCTTTTCTCTAACCTTAGGCTTCTCAAGAATATTAAGACTTAACAAGCTAAAAAAAAAAAAAAAGACTAACAAGCTATTTGGAATTAGATTAATAATCAATAACCATTATTAAATATAATAATATACAAATCAGCAAAATTGGGTATACTGTATACTATTGGGAGGGCAAAGGATCAGTGAAAAAGGAAGACTCAATGAAATGGATTGATACAGTGGCTGTAACAGTGGGTACAGAGATCATGAGCTCAGAGATCATGAAGATGGAGCAGAATAGGGTCAGATTCAGATTGGTTGCTCATAGGTTTGATATGAGTAAGAGGATTTGAAGGACCTAACAATCCCCATTGAGATGGATTGATAGTGTCTGTGGCAATGCACTCAAATGTCCTGAGGATGATAAGGATGGTGTGGGATAGAACAGAGTTCAGATCCGTTGTTTATAGCATCATTATGAGTTGTACTTGACTTAACAATATTGGTAATCAAGTAGGAAAGTCATTGCTGTGGAGTGAGAACCGAGTTACAGCTCATCCTCCAGAAGGTTTACAGAGGCTGTGACTCAGACGGGAGGACACAGCCCATTTTGTTCCTGCAGCAGCTGGAAGGTTTGGACCAAATGCCTTTGAGTTGGCAGTACATCTCCTTGCCCACTAGACCACCAGGGAATATGTACTTGCAATTTCTAATGCCTTGGTGGCCTAGCGACAAGAAGCTGCACTGCAATCCCGAAGGCATGTGGTTCAAGTCCACCAGCTATTCTGCAGGAGAAGGATGGGCATTCTCCTCTTGTAAAATTAACTGCCTCTGGAAATCTGCTGAAGGGTCAACTATGGATCGATTGACTCGACAGTACACAATAACAATCGTGTGTGTGTGTGTGTGTGTGTGTGTGTGTGTGTGTATCATTTTTTTAAGAGTTGAATGATTAAGTTTTGTCAAGTCCTCCATGAATCTTTTGCTTACTTTATTGTCTAAGTTTCTTAGTGCTTCTGTAACAAAAATACCATGAGTAGCTTCCATGAACAGGAGTTTATTTTCTCTTTACTCAAAGCCCTGTCAGGCCACAGGGTTTAGTGAAAGGCTTTTTGTCGGCTTGGAGGTGGGCCTTGTCTGCACCTTCTCTTCCCCGTTTGTGTGGCATGGCTCTCAGTATTCCCTGGCTTTTGTGCCTAGGCTGCTCTTTTATTCCTCATCAGTGATAGGCTTAAAACATCCTATACTGTATTCTGATGAAGTCTCATTAACGTAAGTAGAAAAATTATATCCAGATAAAACCAGCACTTATTTTGGGAGACACAGTCAATCTTTTACTTGAAAATTAAAAGTAAACACTGCTGTGGAGTTGATTGTAGCTCATCATGATGATGTGGGACAGAGTGGAACTGCTCTGTAGGGTTTCTGAGGTTCTGAATCTTTATGGAAGCAGACTTTTCCACTTCTTCCTTAGAACTGCTAGTGGGTTTGAACCACCAGCCTTTTGCTTGGCAGCCCAACACTGAAACCCACTACACCACCAGAGTTCCGGAGGGTTTTATTTTTGTTTGGGTTTTTTCCCCCCCTACCCCGTCTCCCAAATTCATATCCATTATCTTTTAGGGAATACAGTTCAAGATTTCAAACTTAGAAATATTCTTATTATTACTGGTTACCTAATAAGGAGAGAGCTCTGATGGCTTAGGGGTAAAGGAGTTGTGCTGACAACCCAAAACTACACAGTTTGAATCCACCCGGTGTTTGCTGGGATAAAGATGGCAGACTCTTCCTGGGTGATTAAGTGTCCCTGAAAACCCACTGGAAGGTCAGCTGTGGGTTGGTTTGGACTGAGTGGTGCACCTCAACAACAACAGTGAGTATGGGGTAGTTGTGCTACTAATCCAGAAGTGACCCCTCTCTGGCAGTTTGACAATACCAGTGACTCCACAGGAGAAGAATGGACAGTCTCCTGTGAGATTCACAGCCTCAGAAAACCTGGAGGGTCAGCTGTGAGTTGGTTCTGACTTGATAGCAATGAGTGAAAGAGTTATTTTTACTCAATTGTAATATCTCTGATCTTTGTGTGTAGGTTTCTGCATATATATGAATTATCATCTGTACAACATTGAATGTGAACAGCAGTCTATGATAGAAAATTTGGAGGACAGCTGGCTGGTCGACTGACTAGAATAGATCTGTATTTCTTTCCATTCTTAAGATTTGTCATCTAGCAGAATGGGTAATTATAGAACTGTATCTTTAATATCACTTGCAAGCAAAATATTGTGAATACCATTAAAAAACGCCTAGAACAGTACATTGGCAGTGTATTTCTAGAAGTTCAGGCAAGGTTTACCAAAATGCCATGGCATCAGGGATTTCATTGCTGATATCAGATGAATCCAGACTGAAAGCAGAGAATACAATAAGAATGTCTATTTGTGCTTTATTGACTATACAAAGGCATAGTCTGTGGATCATAACACATAATATTGAGAAGAATGGGAAATCCCAGAACACTTCCTTGTCCTCGTGTGAAACCTATACCTAGACTAAGAGGCTATTGTGTGAACAAAAGCAAGGGAACATTGCATGGTTTAAAATTAGGAAAGGTGTGCATCAGGGTTGTATCCTTTCTCCATCCTATTCAATCTGTATAGTGAGAAAATTATTTGAGAAGTTGATCTCTGAAGAAACATGTAGCTTCAGGATTGGAGGAAGACTCATCAACACATTTTGTTATGTGGATGATAGAACCTTGCTTGTTTAAAGTGAGGAGAACTTGAAGCACTTGCTGCACAAGTTTAAGCAATTGCATCTCAATGTCAAGGAAACCAAAATCCTTGCCACTTGACTGATAGGTGACATTGTGGTAAGTGGAGAAAAGGTGACATCATGATAAGTGGAGAAACTGTCAGTGATCTCATCTTGGAGCCACAATCAATATACTTTGTGCCAGCACTCAGAAGATCGGGAGACGTATTGCACTAGGAAAGTCTGTTGTGAGGGACCTCTCCAAATTGTCGAAGAGGACTGATGTTAGTTTGAGGACTAAGATGTACCTGATTCAGGCCATGGTCTTTTTCTTCTATTGCTAAGAATCTGACAGCTGGACAGTGAATAAAGATGGCTGAAGAATTGACGCCTTTATGGTGTTGCAAAAGAGAATATTCCCAAAGAGTGCCAAAAGAACAACCAGGTGTGTCTTGGGGAAGGTGCAGCCAGAATGCTCCTTGGAGGCTAAGATGAAGCTTCACCTCACGTACTTTGCACATGTTAGTAGGAGAGGTTATTTCTTGGAAAGGGACATCGTGCTTGGAAAGGTAGAGAGGGTCAGCCAAAGAGAGGAAGACCTTCAACCAAATGTATAGACACAATGACTACACAACGGGCTCAAGTATGTCAGAGATGATGAGGATGGCACAGGATAGGACCGGACTTAGGTCTGTTCTTCATGGAGTCACTATGAGTTGTACTTGACTCAACAGCACCTAATAGCAACAACATATGTAAGAATATATAAGTAATAAGTTAGGAATTTACTAAATTTGTTTTTTTTTACACCCTTAAACCACCGACTAGACTTCTCAAAATCAACACTTGAGAATTATGTTTTCACATATATTTATGTAGAGGACTTCAGGTAAAGCTGTTAAATAAGATCAGGTTTAACATCTCAATGCCATTTAAATCATTGTTATAGTGAAAATTTGCCCCACTGTATGTGTATTTTTAAAATATTTGTCTCTAATTTGTGCCAAACTGAGAAATTGTGTGTTAAATTTGCTTAACGGGAAGATGGGGTGGCCACATTTCTGTATGAGTTCTAAAGAAATGGCACAGAATATAAGTCAGGACTGAAGGCGTGTCTTTTAAATGGAGAAGAATGTGACATCCTACAAAATGAGTGATGACTGTTTGTAGAAACTATAAATGGCTGGTCATAAGACGGCTTCTTGGCATGAGCATCTGGATTCTTGCAGAGTCAGGCATTCTGTTTCGGAAATGGATCACACTGCAGATTCTGAAAATGAGTGGTATTACTCCTGACACTTTCAAAATGTATTCCTTTGACCTTTCAGTTCCCTCACCTCTGTGCTGTTACCATGAGCTACACTTTAAGGGAAATGGATTAATAGTGAAAGTATTTTAGCTATCAACTTTCTTTTCCTCCCCAAACTACTTTTCAAGTTGGAGGCTTTAAGGATTTATATAAATCTCTTAATGAAGCAGATTAAAGGTATAAGTTAAATATTTATGAATTTTTTCTTAAAAGAATTGTTTTCTGGATTCCTGCTTTGTAATACTTATAAAGTGATGTGAAGGCCAGCATACCCAACATAAGTTAAAAGTAAATGCCAGTGATTATTAATAACTTATATCTGCAGCATTGTCTGTTGACCCTTGCTAAGTACAGTCACCTTTTTACAACCCCCATTTTAGAAAAAAAAATCATTTGGTAGACTAGTGTCTTTGCAAAACTATCAAATTACTGTGATTTCATTTTTAGTGTGGTGACATTTTTATAGCATGATCTTTAATTTTCATATGAATCTTTCTATCAGCTGCACCATGTGAATTAAATACCAAACTAATCTTTTCATCAAGCTATAAGAAGTAGTAATTTTCCTGACTCTGATTTATAAAGGCCTAAATTTTTTGGCGACTTGGTCTCTAGAGAGTTGTGCTGCTACCTAAAGGCTGCATGTTCAAATCTGCCAGTGGCTCCCTTTGAGAAAGGTGGGCAGCCTTTTCAAGCTGCAACAGACAGAAACCAGATGGAGGGTTGCTATGAGTTCAAACTGACTTGACAACAGTGAGCGATTATGAGGTTTTTTGGTTTGTTTGGGTTTTTTTTTTTTAAATCTTGTGCATTAAGGCTATATCCTGTCTCCATACCTTTTAAATCTGTATCAGTCATTTGGCAGACTGGACTTTATGAGGAGGAATGTGGCATCAGGACTGGAGGAAGACTTATCAACAACCTGTTATGCAGATGACACAACACTGCTTGCTGAAACTAAAGAGGACCTGAAGCATTTGCTTCAGAAGCCCAAGGACTGTAGTCTTCAATATTGATTGCAGGTCAACAATAAGAGAACAAAGATTCTCACCACTGGGCCAATTGGAGGGTTCAGATCTATTGTTCATAGGGTCACTATGAGTTGTACTCAACTTGACAGCACTTAACAACATGATGAATGGAGACTTGAGTTTGTTAAAAATTTGAGCTTGCTTGAGTCCACAATCAAGCACCAGCAGCCAGTAAATCAAGAGACAAATTGTATTTGGAAAGGCTGTGTCAGGTACTTCACCAGAGTGAAGTGCAAAGATCTCAGCCTAGAAACTAAGGTAAGCCTGATTTAAGCCATTGTCTTTGCAGTTACTTGCTATGCATCAGAGAGCTGGACAATGAATAAGGATGATGGATGGAGAATTGATGCCTTTGAGTTGTGGTGCTGAACATACCACCACAGACTTCTAAGAGAACAAACAGGTCTGTCCTGGAGAGGGTGAAACCAGGTTGCTGTCTGGAGGCAGGATTTTGAAGCGCCATCTCACATACTTTGGGCATGTTGATTACTGTCAAGTTGAGCACGACTCAGAGTGACCCTATAAACAAAAAGGCCTAAAGCGTTTCTAGAACTATTGTCATTATTCAAAGTTCATAGAGTTTACAGAGGCATGTTTAGGAAGTGGATGCCACTCATGATGCCCTCCAAAAAGGGGCCAGTTCTTGGAGAGGGGTATCATGCTTGGAAGGGTGGAGGCACAGTGCAGAAGAGGAAGACCCTGGATGAGATGGATTGACAGTGACTGGGGTAATAGAGGCAGGTATGTCAGAGTGAGATTGGCTCAGAGTAGGGCAGGGTACAGAGCTATTGTTCACAGGATCTCTATAAGTTGAAGGTGACATGTGGCACACAACACCAATACATGGTTCTGTATCAGATCTACACCCCTGATTTTACTGGTATTTAAAAAAGTAATTTTGTAAATATACAAGGGTGTGAGGGGAACATCTTTGTATTTTACTGGAAATTCAATTGGCTACAGAGCTACTCTTGGAGAAACATTCTTTCTCCTTCTGCCAAGATTCTAGCCTTGCAATCCCTCTGCTCTGTAGAATCACAACTGAAAACCAGCCAAGGAGATCCCGTTGCCTGTTGATTAGATTCGAACTCATAGCGGCCATATGGGGCAAAGTGGACAGCCTTCTCTCACTCCCAGTGGTTCCCAAGGCTCAAAATCTTGATAGAAACAGAATGCCATTGTGATGTCCAGTCTAGTATGATTCATAACGACCTTATGAATAACAAATCTGAACCCCGATGAATCATTGCCATCTCTGATATACTTGACCCCTTTGCTGCAGTCACTGTTATCAGTCTGTGTGGTTAAGGGTCTCCTTCTCTTTCTTTGGTTGACCTATCTTTTCAAGCATGATGCCTTTCTCCAAGGAATAGCCTCTCCTAACAGCATGCCCAGATTATGTGGGATGAAACTTTGCCATCTTTGCCTCCAGGGAGCACTCTGGTTGTACTTACTCCAAGACAAGTCTGTTTGTTCTTTTGGCTGTACATGGGATATTCAGTGTTCTTCTCCACCACAACTGCTTAAAGGCATCAGTTCTTCTCAAAGGCATCAATTCTTCTATCATCCTTATTTTTCATTGTCCAGTTCTCAGATGCATAGCAAGAGATTGAAATGACCATGACCAGGTGCACCTTAGTGCTCAGACTAACATCATTGCTCGTCAGTAATTTGGAGAGGTCCCTGTTTGCAGACTTTGCCAGTGCCATACATCTCCTGATCCCCTGACTGTATCAATGGTGTTGATTTTAGATCCAAGTAAGATGAAATCCTTGAAAATGTCAATCTTTTTTCCATCTATCATGATGTACCTATAGGTTCAGTGGTGAGAATTTTTGTGTTCTTGATGTTGAGATGTAATCCGTATTGAAGTCGCAGTCTTTGATCGTCTGCAGCCAGCCTTTCAAGTCTTCACTTTGAGCAAGCAAGGTTGTGTTCTCTTTGTAAACACAGATTGTTGATGCGCCATCCTCCAGTCCTGATAGCACATTCTTCACAGAGTCCTGGTTCTTGAACAATTTGCTCAGCCTAAAGATTGAATAGCAATGGAGAAAGGATACAGCTTTGATGCAAGACCTTTCTTCATTTTAAACCATGTAGTGTTTCCTTGCTTTGTTCAGATAACAACTTGTGGGTCTTTGTATAGGTTTCATATGAGCAGAGTGTAAGTTGGTGTAACCACGTTGGCATTATCTAGTAAAGTTGGATATTTGTATTCCCTTTGGCCAACTAGGGCTACCTTCTGGTGCATGTAGTGTTGCTATGAGTTAGAGCCAAGATGGCATTTAACAACAATTTGTAGAGCAATTCTACTACAGTCTTAATGATGGGGTCATAATAACAATTTGCTTTTGAGTCTGTTCTGATTCTCGTGGTGATCCTGTGTTAAAGTTTTTGCTTTGTAGAGATCCATGACCTTTGGAAGCAGATTGCCAGGCCTTTCTACTGAGGCCCCTTTAGATGGGTGCAAGCAGCTAACCTTTCAGTTAATAACAACGTGCTTACAACTCATAGTGACCCTAAGAATGACGGACGTGGCCCTGCACTGACCTGCTTCATCATCACAAGCTCTGATCTGCTCAAGCTCATTGTTGCAGTCACTGGATCAGTCCATCTTGTCGGGAGTTTTTCCTTTTATCTCCCATCCTCTTCTTTCCCCAGCATATTTTCTTTTTTCCAATGACTGGCCCATCCTAACAACACACCCAGAGTATGGGAGATAAAGTTTCATCCTCCTTGTCTCTAAGGAACACCCTGGTTACACTTCCTCCAAGACAGACTTGTTTTTTCGACAGTCCATTCAGTACTCTAACACTGCAATTCAAAAGTATCAGTTTTTCTTCTGTTGTCTTTGTTCACTCTTCAGCTGTCAGATGCACACACGGGAAGTAATTAAAAGGGCCATGGCTTAGATCAGGTGCACCTTAGTCTTACCCTTGACACTACTGATTTTTAGCACTTTGGAGAGGCCTTTGATATAAGAGATTTTTCCCAGAGCAAGACATTTTTTTATTTTATTTTTTATTAAGAGCTTTTACTATGGTTGTTGATTGTGGACCCTAGTAAAATGAAATCGTTGACAATGTCCATATTTTCTGCGTCTCTCACGATTTTGCCTACTGGTCCACCTTACACCACCAACAACTAATTGCCCTGTGTATTTTCCTAGTAGTATTTCCAGTCTCTCTTCCCTCCTGTTTGCGCCATAATTGCCTTGGTTTGCTTATTTGTAAAGCTTGTACATTTGAAAACTTAAGATATCCTATTTTTTAGAGCATTTTTAGGTTTGCAGAGAAATTTTGTAAACAAAATTGAACTGATACTGAAATGGTGTTAACAGAAGTCTGTAGTTTGCATTAAAGTTTGCTCTTTGTTCTATGTAGTTCTGGCTTGCTTTTTCAATGAGGTGGGTTTTTAAGAGCAGTTTTTGGCTTATGGAAAAATTGTTTTTTTTTTTCCTCTATAATTATATTATTAATTTTCATAAACATTTACATTGATCTATGTGTCTGTCATTGTACCAGTACCATGCTGTCTTTACTACTACGGCAGTGTAGTAGGATTTGAAATCAGGGAGTGAGATACC
>NW_006399846.1:5008649-5051900 GCF_000299155.1 Elephantulus edwardii | reverse complement strand
GCTGCTGGGGGTTTATGCAGCAGCACCCTGTGTGCTAAGGGTCACACAGGTGTGGGCTGCAGGGGGGTCCCACAGTGTCCGGCAGTCTTTGCTCCTCTGGAGTTCCACGGCAGGTGGCTGGCTGCTGCTCTCCCCGGGTCTCCTCCGGGTCCCCCTCGCGGCGTTCCCCGGTCTGGCGGCGGCGTTCCCGGTCTGGCGGCGGCGCTCCCCCGGCCTGTCGGGCGGCCGCGTGCGTTCCCCCGGCTGGCAGCGGCGTTCCCCAGACCTTACTATTTTGCATTCCCACAGTAATGAAGGAGAGTGTCTGTAGGCCCGTAGCCTTGTCAGCATTTGGTATTGTCACTATTTTGGATTGATTTTTTTTTTTTTTCTGTCACTGCTCTTTGACACTTAAAGCTTCAGCGTGATCCACAGGTGTTTTTTCAGTTTTACAGAATTTAACAACTTTTTAACAATCTTAAAAGATAGGCATGGATTTCATAGGTTTGTGTGCTTCTCTGGGATCTCTCACTTGTAATTGACAAATTGGTTTTTAAATGCTGTAGGAGTTGATCATGGGGAGCTCTGGTGGCCTAGTGGTAAGGAGTTGCCTTGCGAATTCAAAGACAAATGGTTCAAATCCACCAGTTGCTCCTAAGGAGAAATATGAACAGTTTCCTTCTGTGCTATTTACTGCCTCTGAAAACCCACTGGTGGGCCAGTTAGGAGTGATTTCTGACTCAATGGCACATAACTACAACAGGACTTGGTGGAATCTCAATTGAAATATTTCAACAAATGGATGCAGTGCAAGTGGTGTTCGCTTATCTAAGCCAAGACATTCAGAAGACAGCTCCTTGGCCATCAGCTGGAAGAGAGCCGTAGTTGTATCCATTCTAGTAAAAGCTTGTCCAGTGTGATGCAGAAATCATTAAACAATGTCATTAACATCACACATTAGTAAATCATCATCACAGAAAATGTATTATGGTGAACAGTTCTACATGTATAATACAGTGTCATTCATTCCATTCTGCAGATTTAGTAACTTCTCACTCTTCCCAAGTATTCCACCACCATTAGCATAAACTCAGTACCCTGTGAGCAAACCTGTTCCCTTTCTCCTCTACCAGAAGGTCTTCAGTGCAGCTGGGTTTTAGGAACTTTCATCTGCGTGGACTACAACCTTGGTTTGTAGGCAAACACCTTAGATATCTGCATCAGCTAGGTATTTGTCACATTCAGAGGAGAATACTGAATGTTCATTTAGAATAAATGGACGTTTTCATGGGTTGTCTTATGACATATATTACAAGGTTCATAAACCATCTTAGAAATACCATTTTGTTGATTTTTTTCTCATTCAGAATAACATTATTTGATACTTTTTTTTTCTTTCCTCTTTTAGTGGAGAAACCAGGTTGAACAAGGAGAAAATACTTCAAGGTTGGTCTAATCCTGCTATTTTAGCTCTCCCTTAATGCCCCTGTGGTATGTGAGTTAATCAGATTTGGTGGGGCAGGGTGGACTGAGGGCTGTTAAATGAATCAGGATCACAGAATCAAAACATGGCAATCATCAGAAATATGATCAAAACAGTGGGTAACCAAGTAACCAAGAGGAATGATTCCTTATTAGCATTTCTCTGAGTTTGTTGTTTATGGTGGCTTTCATTCTTGATGGATTATTTTTGTGTGTGTTTAGTCTTTGAGCAAGCTACTGTTTGCTCTAAATTAGTAAAAAAACTCATTAGCCTTTTTTAGGAATGATTTGCTCTGAAGAAGATTTTGCATTTGATTTCACACTGACGTGAGAGAATGTTAACCTTCTTACGGGTTTCTCTCGTGCCAGGAGTGTTGGGTTTTGTCCTACCACTTTGCTGTCCTGGGGAGCAGGTTCACTCATTCTCCACCTCCCAGCATCCCATTCTAATAGTTTGGACATCAGCTTCAGTCTTCCCTGTGTTATCAGCTCAGCATATTTGTGGTTTTACTTTGTTCTATTTGCACCATTTGCTTCTATTGTAGTGAAACAACTCTTTAGAGTATCAAATCAGCCTTTCTCTTGGAAATAGAGGATCCAAAACATCTTTTAAATAAAGAGAGAGAGAAGCAAAGTAATACAATTAGCGTTGAGCAATGGCTGTAAAGAGAAGCTAAGTGCAGTCAGTGGTCTGCTGCCTTAATGCAATGACTGCCTGAGTTGGGAATGTAAACTCAGAGGCAGAATTTAAAAAAATGGAGCTAATAGAGAAAAAAGCTCAAGATAGTCTAACCCACATTGTCATCTAATTCTCATCAGGCATGCTTTCTCTTGGAAAAGATTTGAACACTTATGTGTTTCTTAATGTTCTTATGAAGGAAGTATTGATGAAAGACTTTAACAAAACAGAAATTTATTTTCTTATTGTTTAGGAGGCTACAAGTCCAAATTCAGGACTATGACTCTAGGAAAAGGTGCTGTCTCTCTCTGTCCACTCATAAAAGTCCCTGCCTTGGCATCTCCAGTCCTTGCTCCCTGATTTTCCCAGACACTTCACCCCATTTATTCTCGCTTATCTCTTCATCTGGTCTGCTGCTCATGTCACCCAGAAGTAGTAGTGACTTCGGACAAACCTCCTCTCATACGGCCTCACTGACACACCAGAGAAAATCCTTTTTCTAAATGAAATTTTCTCTGCAGATACCCAGCTCCCAGCTCCCTCGTCTGTCTCTGTAGGGCAGTCAGAGTTGGACTGCCTCTTAGGATTTCCAAGGCTGTAAAGCTTTATGAATGTGGATAGCCTCAAGTTACTTGTTAGTCATTTGGTTAGCAACTGAATACTTTTAACCACTGCACCACCCGGGCTTTCCACAGATGGAGATGTCGGAATTCCAGCATGTGTTTTTGAAGGGGATACATTTAATCCATGGCATTGAGATTTTGTAGAAGATAAGCTTATTTTCTCAGTTCTCTATAAAAAGTTATATGGCCAAATTGTAGTTATGTGCCATTGAGTCACCTGCAACTCTGCACAGCACCTCTGAAGCCTGCCCTGTCCTGAGCCAGTCTCACTGATTCTGACACATCTACCCCCATTATTCCAGTCACTATGTAAATCCATCTGGTCTGGGGTCTTCCTCTCTTGTGCTGTCCTTCCACACTTACAAGCATGATGTCCTTCTCCAAGGGCCAGTTCCTCATGGCCATGTGCCCAAAATATGTGAGACAGAGTTTCAAAAGTCCTAGCCTCCATTGGTTTCACCCTCTCCAAGATAGATATGTTTTCTTGGTGGTCCATGGTATGTTCAAGACTCTTCTCCAGTACCACAACTCAAAGACATCAATTCTTCTTCTGTTATCCTTAGTGATTATCCAGCTCTCTGATTCATATCAAGTAATTTTGAAGACCATGGTCTGGATCAGGCACACCTTAGTCTCTAGACTGGAATTGTTGCTTTTCAGCACTCTGGAGAGGTTCCTAACAGCAGATTTTTCCAGTATAATTAATCTTTTGATTTCCTGACTGCTGGTACCAACAGTGTTCATTGTGGAGCTGAGCAAGCTGTAATTGTTAACAACCTCAGTCTCTTCTCCGTCTATCATGGTGCTGCCAGTTGGACCAATGGTGAGAATCTTTGTCTTCTTGTTATTGAGCTTCAATCCATATTACAGTCCTTGACCTTCTAGCAAGTGTTTCAGGTCCTCCACAGTTTCAGCAAGCAGGGTGTGTCATCTGTTGAGTCTTCCTCCAATCCTGATTCCACACTCCTTCTCATCAAGCCTAGCTTCCTAAATGATCTTTTCTGCATATAGATTGAAAAGGTATGGAGACAGGATGCATCCCTGACACACTCCTTTCCTGATTTTGAGCCATGCCATGTTTCCTTGCTCTGTTCTGTTCTGAGGACTACTACCTGGTCCAAGTATAAGTTTTGCATAAGCACAATAAAATGTTGTGGGATTTCCATTCTCCTTTAGGTTAGCCGCAATTTGTTGTGATCCACACAGTTAAATACCTTTGCATGGTCAATGAAACAACAACATTCCTCTGGTACACTTTGCTTTATGCCGAGATCTGTCTGACATTGGCAATAACATCTCTAGTACCACAACCTCTTCTAAACCCAGCTTGTATTACTGTTAGTTTTGTCAGTGTACTGTTCCCGTCATTTCTGGATAGTCTTCAGCAGGATTTTGCTTGTGTGTGATGTGAGTGATATTGTATGATAATTTCCACACTCTGGTAGGTCACCTTTTTATGGGATGGGAATAAATATGGGTCTCTTCCAGTCAGTTGACCAGGTAGTTACCCTTCAGATTTCTTGGTCCAACCTGATGAGCACACCCAGGGTAACATCACTTTGTTGAAATATGTCAGTTGATATCCCGTCAGTTCCTGGGGTTTTATTTTTTTGCCAAGTCCTTCAGAATAGCCTGAACTTCCTCCTTCATTACCCATTTCCTCTTGATCATATGTTGTTTCATGAAATTCTTCTATATCAGCCAATTATTTTTTGTACGGTGACTCTATACTACTTCCATCTTTTGATGGTTCCTGAATCAGTGTTCTGCCCATAGCATCATTAAGCATTGCAACTCGCAGCTTGAATTTCTTTTTTTTTTTTGCAATTTTTTTAAAATTTATTATTAATTTCAGTAAAAATTTATGGAGACTTTGGATTGCCATTCATTCATTGTTATGCTTTTCGCCCCTCCCAACCCTCCCCCCCAGTACACTACCCTCTTGTAAAAGTAAAAGAAAAATTCTTTTGTGTTACAAACCCTCCCCCCCAGGTCCACTCCACCATGTAGCCTTCGCTCTAGACTCCTGTTGTGACAAAAATACCTAATTACATATCCCTTTTAAACAGTTTTCTTCCTCATCTGTTTCATGCGGTTATACATTGTTGAACCCATCTTTCTCAATTTCTCCCCAACCCCAAGGTCAGTTCTGTTTTACAATAGTGGCACCATGCAGTGACTGAGATACTTCACTCAGCATAATGTCCTCCAGGGTCACCCATTTTGAATAATATTGCATGAGTTCCTTGTTTTTCAATGCAGCATAGTATCGTGTGGATATACCAGACCTTCTCTTCCCATTCGTTTGTTGATGGGCACCTTAGGTTGTTTCCAAATCCTTGCTATTGCGAACAGAGCCACAGTAAACATGGGTGTGCATGCAGCTTGAATTTCTTTTTTTTTTTTTTCAATATTTTATTTCATTATTTTTTGTGTGTCCTGTCAAATCAGATCTGACTGGTACAGGAGGAGATTGTTCCTCTTTCTCCAGCTGAGCATATGGTGGATTTGAACCATGCACCTCTGAGACTGTAGTTGCAGCTTCTTTCCACTAGGCCACCAGAGCTTGCCGCAGCTTGAATTTATCTTTAGTTCCTTTAGCTTAAATGCCGAGTGAGTTTGACCCTTTTGATTTTCTGACTCCTGCTTCTTGGATATTTAATTATAATACTTTGCCTTGTCTTCCCAAGATGCCCTTTGAAATCTTCTATTTAGTTCCTTAACTTCTTGATTTGTTTTCTTCACTTTGACTTCTTGGTGCTCTAGTGCAATATTCAGAGTCTCTTCTGACATCCATTTTGGTCTTTTCTTCTTCCTCCTCTGTAATGACCTTTTGCATTCTTCATGGATGATTTTCTTGATATCCTCCCACAGCTCATCTGGTCTTTGTTCATTAGTGTTCAGGGCCTCAAAATGGGTTCCTGAATTGGTGTTTTTTTCAGGAGAGATAGACTCAAGATCAAATCTTGATTTCTGTGGGTATGATTTGACTTCCGTTAGCTTTAATTTGAACTTGCATATTAGTGGTCAGTTCCACAGACAGCACCTGGCCTAATTTTCACAGCTGATATTGAGCTTCTCCAGTGATTCTTTTCACAGATGTAATTGATCTGACTCCTCTGCATGCCATCAGGTGAAATCTATGTGTATGGCCTGCATTTTTGTTTCATATGGCTAACCACCTAAGGAAATCTTTGACTAATAATGCAATAATATACTTTTGTATATGATTTAATTTTTATTTCTTGTGTACTTATGTTAATAATAAATATTACTGTTCTCTCTTAATGCCTCAGGACAAGGAGTAGATGAGCCTCTTTCAGAAACTGGATTTAATCAAGCAGAAGCTGCTGGTATCTTTCTCAGCAATGTGAAATTTACCCATTTATTCTCCAGTGACCTCACGAGGACAAAGCAGGTACTTTCAGAGTCAGGGTTAAGGCCAATGTGTTGCATACCAAGGATAAAGTATTTTTATAATTGTTAATAATGAGACAGACAACCGGGAATGAAAGAAAACTAGAGAGCTTAAAAGGCAATGGTCCAGCAGTTAGAACCCTTTTTCTTTTTTCTCTTTCTAAACCATATTTTAAATTGTAAATCATTTTCTGGGAAGAACACTGTTTGAATCAACACATGCCAATTAAGAGAAAATAATAATTCAGGATTGTGTCTTCCTAAGGTTCTTTGTAAAGGTGACATAGACTGTTTCTTGTCTACAGCTTTAACCTTCTCTAATGTATTATCATTTTACGCATATTCATACAATAATTCAGCTATCTCTCTTTACAAAACTTTTTTATAATGAGTACAGTCCTGCACAGACATTGTTACTGTGCTTATCAAAGTCCATACTGGCCAAAAATCAATAGGAATTTGTTCTTTTTTATATGCTCCTTGTAAATATCTCATAACATTATGCCAAGTTTTTAAATTTAACTGCACTCTACCTACTGGCCTAAACCAGCAACAACGCTTTTGCACATACTGAAACAACTACAAAAAAACCCCTTTCATCTTTTCACCCTGAGCTCCCAAGTAGTTCCTTTAAGAGAGAGATATATTGAGCTTCAGAGGAGGGGTGTCCCCCATAACTCTGCTTTATCAATTCTACCTCTGAATTTTTAATCCATTTATTTCAGAGGGTGGGATATAGTCCCCATGGATTTTTTTTAATTCTTCCCCTGACTTTGTCCTTCAAAGGGTGAGTGATTCCTCATGAAACTTTTTCTGCTTCTACCCTTGACTTCCAAGGGGTGAGGATTTCCTCATGATCCTGCCTTAATTTTCCTGAGAGTTTCACTTACCCTGAACAAATTCCCTTTCGATTTCCTGGTGTCTGCTCGAAAAAGAGAAAGAGAGACCACCACCTTGTCCCTGTTAGGGCGCCAGAATGTTACATACCAAGAGTAAAGTATTTTTATAATTACTAATAGTGAGAGAGACAACCAAGAATGAGATAGAACAGAGGGCATAAAAGGCAGGGGGCCAGCAGTTCCAGTGACTGAAGTGTCTCAAACCACTCATCTCTGTGTATTTATTGAGAATCAGGGGAAGCAAATCATAGAGAATTCTCTTGTAAATGAAGCAGAATTTTTCTCTATTGTCAACCTAATGCTTTAGTTCAGGAAGGAACTATTTCACAGGTATTAAATCTCCCTCTGTAGAGGGGCCCTAGTTGTCTCTTGTATGCAGGAAACAGCTCATTTCCTGTAATCTGTCACAAGAGAAATCCTAATTTATAAGTTTGTAATTCCTTCAATTCCTGAACAAGCATATTTTTTTTCATAAAATATTTGGTATGAAATTTGGCTTCCCATACCAATGGGTCAGAAGTCTCCACTTTTGTGTGAATTTGGAAACCTGCCCCCAGAGACTATAGGGAATGATAGATAAAACACAGACACCATCTCTGCCACACAGAATTTCCATTTTCCTTTTTTTTATTTTGATAATTTTCATATTGTGGTGGCTGTGAAGAAAGTCTCTCAAGAACACAAACCAAGTTATGGGAGAGCCTACAAGAAACATTTGTTGTGAGCTGTTGAGGCAGAACTGACTCATAGCTGACTCTCCTCTAGGTTTTCAGAGTCTGTAAATTGCATGGGAGGAATTTGTCCATCTTTCTCCCTCAGAGCAGCCAGTGGATTCAAACAACATATCCTTGGGATGGCAGTGCAGCTCCTTACCACTAAGTCACCAGAGCTCCCAGCAGAAACACTAGTTATATTGAACAGAAACTTCACAGAAAATGGAGATTCACCCAATGAACTATGTTAACATATTAAAAAAAATGTGTTAGAAATTCTTTTTTATTTCTAAAATTTAAGATATTTTAATTTCTTTTTGTAAATTTATTTTCTTAAGTATGATTTATTTTTTTCTTTTCAAAAAGATCAAGTCAGATTTTCTAGAAGTATAAAAAGACAGTGTTGAAAAACTCAGTAGATGGAGGCTATGTATTCAACCATGAGAAGGTAGCAGGGTTGGGACTCAGCCTTCTTCTATAAACATTGAGAAACGGGACAAAGGATAAAAAAAAGTTTTTAGGCATGGACTTGGGTTAACACGAGTCCATGTCCCAGAATGCAGGGTGGAATGAAAGGAAACAACAAAAGGGAGCCTTAAGATTACCTGGTTCTTTAGCTAAAGCGATTTCCAGAGTGTGAAGAAGGGATGCAGAAAGCACATTGGGCTCTGTGTTAAGGACACAGAGCTTGGTATTTGGAGAAGTCAGGATGCTAATATTTGTGGGACAGAATACTAAAAGAGGGAGCTATGCAGAAAAGAATATAAAAATTATCAGAAGCTGTAAGCTGGCCATTTGTAGAGCCCTCAAAGGGTTGAGAATCAAATATTTTTACTTATCAGCTGGGGAGGGAGATTTTGTTTAGTCAGAAAGGTAATGTATGAGGAAAGAAACAGCTGTGCTTTGATTTTTTTCAGACCATGCAGGGGATTTTGGAGAAAAATAAATTTTCCAAGAATATGACAGTAGTGCATGATTCAAGACTTCGAGAAAGGGTAAGCAATTTATTTACAGATTTCTATTTATCATAAATTGTCAGTAACGACCTTGTTTTCATAAATAACTAAAACTTAAATGTAGGGATTGGAGAATGTGTTAAGAACTTAGAGCATGGCAGACACTCTCATTCGTGGTGTTGTCTGCCTTTAAGTCGGGTAAAACCCAGTGACCTCATGAGCATCACATCTGAACTCTCCTATCCTGTGCAGTCCTCATTCTTCCTGACATATTAGAACCCACTGTAGCCATCCCTGACTCGAGAGTCTTCCTCTCCTTCGTCGACCCTCTGCCTTTCTGAGCATCCTGTCCTCCTCCAAGGAGCAGCCCCTCCTACCAGCTTGCCCAAAGTATATGAGGAAAAGCTTTATGATCTTTGCACATCAAGGCATAACCTGTTTGTTCTTTTGGCAGTACTCTTCTCCAACACTATAGCTCAAAGGCATTAATTCTTTTTCTGACATCCTTATTAATTTTCTAGCTCTCAGATGAAATACTGACCCAATAGCTGGTTAGTGTTCCATCACCTCTTTGTCCCGTGGTGTTGTCTTCATTGCTGCTCTTGAATGCTTCTGACTCTGGTGACCCCCTGTGTGCAGAGTAGGTAGGACTGCTTCACAGTTTCAAGGCTCGTGACCTTCAAAAGCAGATAACCAGGCCTGCCTTTATGCAGCTAGTAGTTAAGCGCTTGACTCTTTGCGCCACCTGTTGGCCCTTAATTTCTTCCCTATCTAGTTGGAAATGTAACATAATAGTAGAGCTTCAGCATGTGTACACACACACCCACACACATTTTTAACTTGAATCTCTTACCTTTCACACTTACATGCCAACTGCCTGCCATTTGTTTTTATTTGTTTGGCCCCAGAGCTCCTTCTAATTTTGTGGCACTCATGGTCT
This sequence comes from Elephantulus edwardii, assembly GCF_000299155.1. Lineage (NCBI taxonomy): Eukaryota > Metazoa > Chordata > Mammalia > Macroscelidea > Macroscelididae > Elephantulus > Elephantulus edwardii. The sequence continues at coordinate 5,042,212 of NW_006399846.1, read as the reverse complement.
TCCTCTATTGTGCTCTTGCCTTACTCATTTATTTAGACCATTGATTCTAGAACTGCCTTGCACAGCCCCCTTCTCACCATCTTGTTGATTCTTCCATTTAGTACTTCTCCAATCTATTAATTGTTCTCCAGACCCATTGGCAGACCAGTATCATCTGTCACGTACATTACTGCAGCCAGGATTCCCTTGCTTTTTGTGATGCACCCTCTCTTCCAGTCTTAATTGCCACACGGTAGCCAGAAGGTCTGCTTGCTACATTTCTGGGTGGAACAGTTCATACCAGTGTCTTTTCTTTCAAGAGGTCGCCTAGCCTTGACTGTGATCTGTTTGATACTCAGCCTGCCTCGGTGCTTCAGTGTGTAAAGCAGCAACAGTAGTGGGGCTCTGCCAGGGTGCTCACCACATGCCAGCACTGTGCCCGGCAGCACAAGTTTATCCATCTTCACAAAAAGTAGAGAAGGAGGGAGCTGTTTCTAATCTTCACTTTATAAGTGCAGAAAACAAGGCATGCAGAGGTTGAGTCCATGCCGAGGGGAGCCAAGTGACGGGAGGACTCATATTCTAACAGAGACATCAGGGCCAGCTCTAAACCACTGATGATGAGCATGTTTGATATCTGAGTTGCCGAGACACCTGTGCTCTCTCACTGAACTTAGGGATCCAGTTCACTGTTTTTGGAATACGCATTTCCCAGACCTGACCCATTTCTACTTGCCTTTCGGACCTGGCTTCCCAAGTCCAGGGTCCAGCTCTCTCCTGAGTGCTCTGGTGTGCGGTCTCCTTCCCTCATGCATGATTATAAAAAGCTAAGGAAAGATTTATAGACAGATAGAATCATTTTTGGATGGTGAATAGGAATGGGAAGTGAGGGAGAGGGGAGTAAAATGAATAAATAGACACATCTTTGGTCTTTTCATGCTCTCTTCCCAGGTGAAACTGGGTTGTCCTTTTCTTGTTGAAATGAAAATTCTCAATAAATTTTAAAGCTGAGGCCCTTGGCAGATATATCATTGCCAAATCGTTTTCTCTAGTCTGTAAGCTCTTTATTTATTCTCTTGTAGAACTCTTTTGATGTACATACGGATTTAATATTTTTGTTGTGTGCTGTCAAGTCAGGAGTGACTCATCACTGACCTTCAGGCACATTTTCAGTGGCTGCAGATCACGTGGGAGTAGACTGCCCACTGTAACCTTTGAAGCAGCTCATGGATTCGAACTGTCTGTTTGGGTTGGCAGCACAACTCCTTTAGCAGTAGGCCACCAGAGCTCCCATTTAATTATTAGGAGGTGCCAATCATCTAGTTTATCCTCTCCCAATTGCATATTTTCAGTTCTTTTTCATAGTCTATGTCACAGATTGGGGCATCCATATTTGTCCCAGTATTTTTTTTTTTTTTAAATCTGTGTCGTCCCTCCTGGCAACATGTGCAAAGTATGTCAGACGAAGCCCCAGAATCCTTGCCTCCAAGGAGTAGCTTGGTTTAATCCTCTCCAAGATGAATCTGTTTGTTTTCCTGGCAGTCCATGGTACATTCAGTACTTTTCTCCATGCCTTGGTCCTTCAAGAAGTTAAGGAGCTAAACAGCACATTTCAAAGGGCAACTCAGGAAGACACAAAGTATTATCATGAAAAGTACAGAGAGCTAGAGTTGGAAAATCAAAAGGGCCAAGCACGCTTGGCATTTCTTTTCTTTTTTTGGGGTGGGAGGGGGGGGGACATCATTAGACATCTTAATTCTTGAAGTGCAACTTTAATGCTATATGTATTTTGCCATTTTGCTAACATTGCTGTGCTTTGTGCATCCACCATTCCACTGGGATTATTTATTCCATTCATATTAATTTTTGTTACAAATCTAACCAGTGGAGGAGCTTCTGGATATTTAGGTCCACATTCTACTCTTAGGCTATAAATTCTGTTTTCATAATTTGTCCTTGATGGTCCAATTCCTGTAATCACACCTTGTAAGTGTCGTATCTTCATCATCTTCAAGGCCCCAGCTATCTGTACCATCGCCTACTCCTTTTTGTCCTTCTTCAAGTTCTTCCAACAAAGGAAAATTATGAGGAACTTTCACTCCTGTGGAGACTGCCACCTTCTCCTGCAGCTCTGCTTGGCATTTCTTAAGTTAAAGGAACTGAAGAACAAATCTTTGAGGTGAAATACTTAAGGATGCTGTGGGCAGAATATTGAATGGCCCAGGAAGCATCAAAAGATGAAAGGAGTATACAGAGTCATTTTACCAAAAAGAATTCGCTGACACAGAAAAATGTGCCAAAACATTAAGTAGATAACCATTTAGTGGATGGATTTACCTTTAGGTTCCCAGTTTTATTCCATTGACCTATGGATCTGTTGCTGTAACAACTCCAAGCTCTTTTCAGTTACTTTTTCCGTCTCTTTGAAGAATGGTGGGGGATGTGGATCAGATTGCATTGTCATTTTAGACCTCTTTTGGTAGACTTGACAAAAGCATGTGCTCATTCATATTTTAAAGTTTGTGAAATTAAAAAAAACTATGTGCTCATATGTTTTTCATTGAAATATTTAAAATGTTGGTTAATTTATGCTCCCCTGAGTGATGAAGGAATGCTTGTTGTCCTATATAAGCACTAGAAATGACTGTTAATCTTCTTGCTCTTCTAGCTTAAGAGAATACCCTTTAAATTTCATTATTTCTTCCTCAATGAGCTTGAAGTTGTTCCCTGTGTTTCTTAACCATTTGTATTTCTTTTGTGATAAACATGCCTATTGTTACGACTACCATGTAAAAATGACTCTAGAAGCTCATGAACTTTGAAGTTGCGTAGATGTGGATAAGTGTTACAAAACTGTTGCTAATTTTCCCCAAAACTTGGCTTTCTCCTTTATAAAGTGAAGCTGAAAGTACCTGTTTCACTGATCAATTATGAAAGTCACGAGAGATAGATGTGAAGTTAATATGCCCGATCTGGTGCCTTGCTGTGTGTTAAGTCTTTATTCCTGGAGTTTGGGCTTATCCCTGTTCCATTATTCATCCAGTTAAAGTCCCATCTTCTACTTCAGTGAGCTGGTCCACATAGCTCACTCACTGTGACCTCGTCTACAGCTCAAGTTATATGATCATTTACTCAGTATATTTTTTTCCATTGCCAGTTCAGAAGAGTTATGATAAAATATCTGGAACGAGACTTAAGTTTGTTCCAAATTTGCTACAAGCATGTGCATTTTCATTTGAAAAAATTTTATGTATTGAATTATTGCAGAATTATGGAGCTGCAGAAGGCAGACCATTGACTGATCTAAGAACAATGGCCAGAGCAGCTGGGGAAGAAGTTCCCAAATTCACACCCCCCGGGGGAGAGACCTTAAATGAGGTACGTTGCAAGGGTACAGGTTGCTGTGTTGGTGAACTTTCTAGTGTCAGAAATCCAACTCATTTTAAATGGAATGTGTCTAATCAAACAGTTTGAAAGTTACTTGGTTCGTAAAATAAACTGTAATATACACCACAGTATGATTAATGAAGCTATAGTATTTTAGTATACAGTTAATACATAGATTTTTATTTTTTCAGTGGCCAGTTTTTCAGAAGCAGAGCATTAGGTGGACTTGAACCTTTATGGATGGACTCAAACTTTTCGGTTAGCATGCTTAGCGTTGTGGTTGAAGCAATCACTGTTAGGTGTAGTAGTGGTCGTCTTAGGTAGTCAGGGGGAAACGTATGATGCGGCTCGAGAAGAATAGGTGCGATTCTATAAAAAAAATCTTTGAGCCTCTACTGCCTCTTCAGCTATTAAAGACAGCATTTCTTTGACATGTGCTTTTGAATTGCATTCTTGGTGATTTGCCCTCCTCTGTTCTTTGTTAATATAATTTTCTGGTAAAGACTTTCTATTAATTTGTGAAACAAAAGTTAAGATGAAGTTTCCAGATGAATTTTTCGTGGTTAGTGCAAGTTTGAGTTGCCATGTATGTGTAGATTCCCCTAACTGGGCTATGAGTGCTTTGAAGCCAGGAATTAAGATGTATGTCTGTCTCTGTCCTCAGTCTCCTTTCATTGTTCCTAGTATGTGATATGGTTAGTGATGTTTTGGGGACCACTGAATGAATAGAAAGGTAGACACAGATCCACCTGCTTATGCAGTGTTTATATAGGCATATTAATAAGTCAAATCAGTTCCATTTTATGGCAGTCATCAGTGAAGCTTTTCTTGAGATCTTTCATCTTTCTTTCTCTGTAGGTGAAAATGCGTGGAAAAGACTTTTTTGAATTTCTCTGTCAACTGATCTTGAAGGAAGCAAGTCAGAAAGAACTGTCTTCCAAGGAAGCACTGGACAACTCTCTGGAAACGTCTCTGGCAGAAGTATTTCCTTTAGGAAAAAACTATGGCTCTAAACTGAATTCAGATGGCAGTGCCCCAGAATTAGTAGCCAGTGTCTTAGTTGTGAGCCATGGAGCTTATATGAGAAGCCTTTTTGGTTATTTTCTAGGTGACCTTCAGTGTACCCTGCCAACAACCATAAGCAAATCTGAACTTGCATCAGTTAGCCCCAACACGGGGATGAATCTCTTCATCGTCAGCTTTGAGGAGGGGAAAAAAGTTAAGCCAACACTTCAGTGTATTTGCATGAACCTGCAGGATCATCTACGTGGAATGACTGACACACGTTAAGTTTAAATCTGCGTCAGAACCCAAGTTTTTAGTCTCTGAGAGTGTGCCTTTAGCTTTAATTATGCCCTCTGCTAGTGCTGTTTGCAAACGGTTAAGAAGCTTTTTCTGAAAGCAAGTTACAACGTTCACATGGAACAGTAAAGACATGAAACACTAATCATTTAGAAATTGAAAATCTTTTAGAATCTGTTTCTTTTGTCTTGGGTACAGTTGACTGTTTTATTTATTTATTTTTTATTTATTTTATTTTTTATTTATTTTATTACCCTGCTTACTGACAAGTCTAGACTGTAAATGGCTGGGAGAACTCCTTGCCAGACGGGAGACCAATAGCCGAGTCTAAGAGCTGAGCCTGTTGCATTTGCTCTTGGTTAGATCTATGTGTATTTTTATTACCTCATTCAGTGTTTTGAAGAAAGAGCTTTTACTCTGTACTTTTTCTTCATATTTATCATGATAAAATGTTATATATTTAAAAAGAATTCTTTCAGATGAAAAATCCATACCATCATAAGCTTATATAAAAGAAAATGACACTAAAATATTTTATATAGAAATCAACTATTGTTTTTGTTACGTGCTGTCCAGTTGCTTGTGACTCATAGCAACCCTATGTACAAGAGCCCTAAATTCTGCTCTATCCTGTGCCAACCTCACTGTATCTGACACATCTACTCCCATTACCCAAATCACTGAATCGATCCATCTCATCGAGGGTCTTCCTCTCCTGCGATATCCTTCCGTTCTCCCAAACATGATGTCCCTCTCCAAGGACTGGTCCCTCCTTGCAACATGCCCAAAGTATGTCAGACGAAGCTTCAGAATCCTTGACTCCAAGGAGCAGCCTGACTTGATCCTTTCCAGGACAAACCTGTTTGTTCTCCTAGCAGTTCATGGTATATTCAATACTCTTCTCCAGCACCACAGCTCAAAGGCATCAATTCTCTTTCTATCATCCATGGTTCAAGATAGAGTGATCAAATATTGAAAATTGATGAAATTTCCTTGTTTCCCCTAGTTCTACCTGGATGTGGAGTCTGCTTATAAATGAGGTGAAAAAAACTTTGAATATTTTAAAATTCTGATAAACTCTTAAAAACTATTTTATCATCCCTAGGCATTGTCTAGCTCCCTGACTCATAGCACACAGTTGTGAAGACTGTAGCCTGGATCAGGCACACATTAGTCTCCAGCCTGATATTATTGCTCTTCAGTACTCTGGAGAGGTCACTGACAGCTGACTTTCCCAATGCAATTCATCTCTTGATTTCCTGGCTGCTAGTACCCAGAGTGTTGACTGTGGAGTCAAGCAAACTAAAATTGTTAACTATCTCAACCTCTTTGTCATCCTTACTGATGCTGCCAATCGGCCCAGTGGTGAGAATCTTTGTTTTCTTGATGTTGAGCTTTAATCCGTATTGAAGGCTGCAGTCCTTGACATTCTTGAAGCAAGTGCTTCAGGTCCTCCTCAGTTTCAGCAAGCAGGGTTGTGTCATCTGCATAACAGGTTGTTGTTGAATCTTCCACTAATGGTGATGCCACATTCCTCCTCGTCCAGCCCATCGTCCCAGATGATCCCTGACGGACCCCCTTCTTGATGTTGAACCATGTAGTGTCTCCTTGCTTTGTTCTGACGACAGCCTCTTGGTTCAAGTATAGGTTTCACATAAGCACAATCAAATTTTTAAAATTTTTGTAATGATTGAATGAATTGGAGATAAAGGCATATTAGGATTGTATTAACGATCTGGCAAAGACCAGAAATTAAGATGTCACTATATTAAAAATAAAAATGTAATCTATAAACAGAAGTTTTATGTAAAAGATCACCTTTTCTACACAATACCAAAATTAATCTCTCTGACAAATAACAGTGGTGAAAGCTAAGAGCCCTTCCTAAGGAGTCATTAAGAATAAAGTAAAAAAGAAACCAAACCTAATTGGTCATTATCTAAACTGTTGACTGAAGAAGGCTATAATATAGGTCTGTTGCTTTTCTAGAGAAAGTAAGCAGTTAATGATACCCTATATAGTAAATTGAATGAAGGAAGAAGCACCTTGAAAACATCTGAGGACTACAGTGCTATTTTGGGCCGATTGCATCTTCTTGCCACCAGGTGGCACTGGAGGAAAAGTTTTTATTCAGTTTGTGTTGTAATCAAATAAAATACTCAGTCTTGTTCTGTTTCTCTATATACCTGACATTACCAGTATTTTCTGCCAGTATGGGCAGTAAATGAAAACTTAAAAAAGAACTAAAAATACACTCCCACCGTCCAGAAATAGTAATCGCTAAACATATTTTTTATATTTGCCTTTTAATAAAACTTGAAGTCTTCTCTGATCAGTTCTCAAAGTCCCATTTGCATCTTGTGCAGTGAGTTTGTGTATTCTTCCACTCTCATCTAGCTCTTAGAAAACCTGAAAATAATACTTTGAAAGGAAAAATAATGTTCACTGCAGAGTTGTCTTTATTTTCTTAAAAAATATGAAGTGAACACTTTTTTTATATCTCTCTTTGAGTCAAAAACTCCTACTTTTCATTTGGTCTAACAGTATTTTCAATTTCTTGTGTTGCCACATCCTGTCATCGTCTGGTGTTTGCTATTCTCGTGAGTGAAAGTGGTAACTCATTTTAATCCCTTTTCCTATTACTAGTGAGTGTGGACATTTTAAAATTCAGTTATGTAGTGATTAGGATTTCATAAGGATCTCTGGTGACATTTGGCTGTTAAAGCAAAGGCCAGCTGCTTAAATCCACTGTCTTCCCAGGAAGAAGATGAGGCAATCCCATCCCACCCCACAAAGATTTGCCGCTCATGGAAGCTGATGGAGGACTGCCATGAGTCGGAACTGGTCATTGCAATATATGTTTGGCTTTTAAAAAGCTTTTATCTTTTTTGGTTAGGGATTTGCGTGCGTGTGTGCGCATGCACCCCCCCCCCCTCGAGTTGTAGGAGTATTTTAAATACTCCAGATACTAGCTCTTTTTCAAAGGGAGTGCTGGTAGTGTAATTTGTAGACAGGCATTATGCTGCTAATCCAAGGCTCCTCCAGTGATTTGAATCCACCAGTGACTCCGAAGGAGAAAGGCTGTCTCCTCTTGTCAGTTTACCGCCTTGGAAGGTCAGCTATAAGTTGGTTCTGACTCCATGAGAGTAAGGGTCCTCTCTCTGTTGTATTGATTACAGTTAATGGCATGGAAGGAGATTTCCCATCCTGTGGAGCAGCTGGTGGATTTGATCTGCGTGCCTTTGGCATTGCAGCTCAGCTTCTTGCCACTAGGCCACCATAGCTCCCTGATCTTTTTATTATCTCCATCTTCCCATTTTCTAGATTGTTACAGAGTTGGAGCCACTAGAGATTTGCATCTTTCACTGAGTTGTATGCATTTAAGGTTTTTCCTATATCTTCACAGTTTCATGACTCATTTCCCCCCCACCCCGATTTTATTTTGTTGAGGCTATAACAGCGAAAACCTATACCAAGTCAACAATTCCTAAATGGAAGACTGAGTAACAGCGATTACACTGTTTGTTTTGTATAATCATTGTTACCTTTCTTTTTCTAAGTTCTTTCATTGATAGACTGTTCCCTAAGGTTCCTAATCTGATCTTTTTGACCCCATATAGGTCATTCTTAGAGCATTATCTTCAATGCACATATTATTTGATTTTAAAGTGACTTTAAGGCATAGTTTCGGCTTAAAGTTTAAAGATACCCTCAGGGCAATAATTTCAGGGATTTGTCTGCCTTTGATGGCTCCAGAAAGTCCGTAGTCAATTAATTGACAATTTGAAATTCTAGCCTGCATTTCTACCTTTTTGGTTAGAATTCTGTGGTATCTTTGATAAAAATAATTCAGTCATGGTAGACAGACATCATAATTTGATCTCATGGCAAAAGAAGCAAGCATTTGTTCATGGAGGCTAACTAGCCACACATTCCATATTTTCCTGTTCTTGATTCTGTAACTGAATGATGCTCCATTGTATTGATGTACCTCTGGGAGAACATCTTCATTCTCATTCCCAGTTTTTTTTATAATAATGAATAAAGCAGCTAAAAACATTCTTGTGTAGAGTTTTGTGTGCAAGTTTTCAACTCATTTGGGTAATTGCTGGCTGAAATGTTTTGCTAAGACTGCTTAGCTCTGTGAAAACACTGTCAATCTGCCTTCCAAGGTGATGATTAGGTGCTGTGGAGTCCAGTATGACTCAGAGTGACCCTATGAAAAGCTGACCTGACCCTGCCCTACCCTGTGCCATCCTCATCTCTGACATACTAGAGCCCTTTACTGAAGTCACCATGTCAAGCCATCTCATTGGGAGTCTTCCTTTCTTTCAATGATTCTACATGTTTCTATGCATGATGTGCTTTTCCTAAGCTCTATGACCAACATATGAAAGACAATAGCTTTAGGATCTTTGCTTCCAAGGACTACTCGGGCTACACTTTTTCTAAGACATCCTTTTGTTCTTTCGGCAGTCCATGGGATATTCAGTACTCTTCACCAACTCCACAACTCAAGGGCATCAATTATTCTGTCATCTTTTTTCATTGTCCAGTCATCTGATGCATAGCCAGTGATTGAGAAGACCATAGCCTGAATCAGGCACACTTTAGTCTTCAGACAACATTGCTCTTCAGCATTTTGAAGAGGTCCTTTACAGCAGACTTGCCCAATGCAATATGTCTCCAGATATTTACTGTTGGTACCAGGGTGTTGATTGTTGATCCAAGGAGGGTGAAAACATTGACGGCTTCAATCCTTTCTCCATCTGTTGTAGCCAAGCCATTTCCAGATGGTCTGCTGCCTCCTCATCAATTGATAGTTTCAATGTTTTATGTTTCATTCTAATAGGTACATGAGGTGAGGGCAGTGGATTCTAGAGGTAGGTTTCTCACCTGGATTGTATCTATTCTATCAGATGCTCCTAAGGCAAAAAGCTAGGATGAACATGAACCTAACTTAAGAATTTCCTTTCTTCCAGGAACTATAATCTCATTCTACTTTGTGCCTGAAAGCAATCACCTCATATATTTGGTTCTGTTGCTTGCTTGTTTTAAAAAGAGACAAGTCTAGTACTGGTTGGCGCGTTGTTGTTAGATGTTTGAGGCGACTGTGCCTCAGTGACCCTATGAAGAACAGAGCTGAAGCTTGCCCTGTCCTTTGCCAGCTTCACAATATGCTGAAGTCCATTGTTACAGTCGCTGTGTCAATCCGTCTTGCTGAGGATCTTCCTCTCTTTCTCTAACCATAGTTTTATCTGAATAATAGACATGTTATATAGGGGGGTTATGCACCCCTCTTGCACATTAGTTTCCTGTTTGTGCTATGCATATTGTAGGTGTGAGCACATTTTATATAAAAAAAATTACTCTCTCCTGGCTAGAAGTGGAAGTGACTAGAAATGGAAGCTATGTAATTTTAAATGGGAGTAAGGCGTGCAACAATTTGGTATGAAGGCTAACATGTCCAGTCAAGTCAGAACTTAAAGCTGTCCCTCCAGCATGTTTTCAGAGGCAGTAAATTATAAAAGAATTGATTGCCCATCTTTCTTCTGCAGAGCAGCTGGTGGATTTGAACCACATGCCTTTGGGTTGACAATGCAACTCCTAACACAGAGCTCCTTTTTCTTTTTTCTTTTGCATGTACCATCAAATCAGATCTGACTTGTACAGGAGGAGATTGCCCCTCCTTCTCCAGTAGAGCATCAGGTGGATTCGAACTGTATACCTCTGGGATTGCAGTGCAGCTTCTTGCCACTAGGCCAGCAGAACTCCCTAGAGCTCCTTTTTCTATATTTCTGTATAAATGTTTGTAAGTGTTGTAATGAAATCTTCCATGATGATTTATAATCATGTAGAAAAGACAAAGGATGCACTTTAAATCTTGAGAATCATAAAACTCCCTATAGGGGAGCTCTGGTGGCCTAATGACAAGAACCTGCACTGCAATCCCAGAGGTATACAGTTCGAATCCACCAGATGCTCTACTGGAGGAGCAGGGGCAATCTCCTCCTATACCAGTCAGATCCAATTTGATGGAACATAGACCAAAAACACAAAGAAAAAATAATCCCTCCCTATAAATATCTGACATAATTCACATTTTCTCCTTCCTCCTCTTCTCCCATCTCATCCCACCAATTGTTTTGAAATGAGAAGGATATCTTTTTTCCTCTTTCAATTTTAATTCTTCTATAATGGAATGAATGCTTATTTATTCCCTAAAGGATTGTTTGGTATCTCTCCATCCTTACAGATTTCAGAGACCTTTCGGCCAGAAACAAAATTAAGAATATGATTTTCCCTTGAAATACTGTTCAGACAGATTAATTTTGTAAAACCAAACCCAAGCCACCTCTGGTCAAGGAGGTGCCATTTCATGGCGCCCTCTGTTAGGTGTCTGAGACTATAGATCTTTTTTTTTTTAAAAAAAAACAAAACCCAACTGTGATAGGTTATTTACTAGCAAGTGCAAACCTCAGTGTTATTTATTGCTTCCTTCTGAGAAAAAAATAGAAGAAAACCAGGCAGAAACAAGGAGTAGGAAAGAATTTTATTTTACTACAAATTCTCATTATTTTAAAACTTTCCCAATCAGAACCTTTAAATGGAAAATATGCATAGATCATATGCAAAAGACACTGGGGGCCTAAAATCTCACTGCCTTTGAGTTGTGCTGCCAACACTAGGCAGGTAATTAAAACCACTAGCTGCTCCTTGAAAGAAAGAGGAACAGTCTCTTTTCGTGCAATTTACAGCCTCTGAAAAGCTGATGGATAGTAGTAATAGGTTCTGACTTGATGTCACATAACAACAGAATTAGCAATTCTGGCCTGAAAAGTATTGGTTAAAACCCAGCTGACTTCGAGTTGATTCGGACTCAGTGACCTTGTAGGGTAGACTTGAACTGTCCTGTAGGGTTTCCAAGGCGATACATCTTTCCAGAAGCAAACTGCCTCATCTGTTTCCTTCACAGCAGCTGGAGGGTTCCAGCTGAGATTGGAAGTCTTTGTGGAAGGAGATTACCTTCTTCTTTCCGCTGAAGAACAACTGGTGGGTTTAAGCCACTGACCTTTTAGTCAGCAGTCCAACACACAACACATTAGGCCACCAGAGCTCCTTAAACTTTGTAAGCAGAAGCCAAATTGTTTCCTTAAAATTAGGGACTGGATAGAACATCTAAGCCAATAATTATTGTCCCTGCCTTTTAAATTTTTATATGATCAAAAAATTTTGACCTGTGTCCCATATTCAACCTGAGGTTTATCTTTTCTCAAAGTTTGAGGATTTGGATTATTTAAAAAGTCATAATCAAAAGAAAGCTCATTCTTTTTCTTTTCAAGGAGAAGAGTGATTTGGTGGGGAAGGGGTGAGCAGGGAGAAAAGTGCAACAATGAATGACTGGAAACCTTAAGTCTCTGAAACTTTCATTAATTTAAAAAAAAAAAAAAAAGAAGAGCTCACTTTGCAGCCCTTGTCATAAGGTAATCTGGATCTGTTCATAAAAACCATGAACCCTGTCCTAAGTGCTTTTACATTCTCTAAATCCAAACAGGCAGAGACACTGATGGCGACAGTAAAGTAATGAAAAACTATAGGCTCGAGCTAGCGTGAATTTAAATACAGAGAACTAAATGTGTCATGAACATGTTTGCTTCCTGTGTTTTGGTAGCCTTGCCATTGGAGACTGAAGGCGGCATTCTGGGAATGTCTACTTTGAGAAGAGAAGGCAATCTGGATTCATTATCTTTGTGTCCTTCTGTCCAGCACACAGAGCAGTGACATTGTACATGTGCTAAAACAGGACATTTAGTTTATTGGGATAGATGCTGCTGTGGATTTTAGTAAAAGTTTTTCTAGCTAAACAAAACATGTCAGAACTAGAACCCACACTGCCATTGTGTTGATTCCAATTCATAGCAACCCTCTATTGGATTTCTGATCTGTAAATCCTTATGGGAGGAGACTGTCCATCTTTCTCCCCAGCAGTTGCTGTTGATGTAAACTGTCAATTTTTCAGTTAGGATCCTGATAAATTATACACCATGCCAACAGGGGCTCCTTGTTAGAGATACTTGTTGTTGTTATGTGCCATTGAGTTGCTTGCAACTCATAGCGACCCTATGTACAAGAGCCCTAAACGCTGCTCTATCCTGTGCCAACCTCGCTGTCTCAAACACACTCATTCCCACCACTCCACTCGCAGAATTGATCCATCTCATCGAGGGTCTTTCTCTCCTGCGCCGTCCCTCCACTCTCCCAAACATGATGTCCCTCTCCAAGGACCCGTCCCTCCTTGCAACATGCCCAAAGTATGTCAGACGAAGCTTCAGAATCCTTGACTCCAAGGAACATTCCAGCTTCACCTTCTCCAGGACAAACCTGTTTGTTCTCCTAGCAGTCAGTCCATGGTATATTCAACACTCTTCCAGCACCACAGCTCAAAGGCATCAATTCTCTATCATCCATGGTTCAAGATTGAGTGATCAAATATTGAAAATTGATGAAATTTCCTTGTTTCCCATAGTTCTACTTGGATTAATAAAAATGGTGGAGTCTGCTTATAAATGAGGTGAAAAAAACTTTGAATATTTTAAAATTCTGATAAACTTTTAAAAACTATTTTACTGTATTTTCTCAATGCTTCCCATTATCGCTTTTATTCTTAAACTTTAACATCATATTTAATAGAATAATATAGAAATTACATATATTACTAATATACGGAGCTCTGGTGGCCTACTGACAAGAAGCTGTGCTGCAATCCCAAAGGCATACAGTTTGAGGCCACCAGCTGCTCCGAGGGAGAAGGATGGGCAATCTCTTCCCATGAAATTAACTACCTCTGTAAGGGCCGGTTCTGACTCTACGGTGCACCAGAACAATATGGAAATAAGACGCTAACAGAAGCTGAGATTAATTTTATTTTTCTTTGAAACCATATAAAGGAAAAAGGGTTACAGTTTTATAAATACAGACTGATAGGCAAAAATCTTTCAAATAAATAAATAAATATTGCCATATGCTAAGGGTCTGGGAAATTGCAGCGGGTGCCAAAGAGAACATTTGCGGTGATGATGGTGGTGTCTGTGAAATTACAACCTATGGTCTACCAAAGTCCCTTGGAGATTTTCCATCAACTTATCAGTATTGCAGAACTTCAGTAGTTATTGTGTAGGATAATAACTCCAATAGGAAGGAATGACAAGTAGAAAGCCAATGTTTGCCATGGCCTATTATATAGGGTATGCATAGTTTTAGAATGTGGTCTTTCAGGTTCCTTTTAAGACTATCAGGGAAAAATAGTTGTCTTATGTGTCTTTGGTAAGTAAATGAGTAATTTTCTAAGGTTTGTAGCAGTGAAAGAGAAAAGTTGACTTGGAATAAACAATTATTTAAATATAATTCCCTTGTAAATATTCTACTTTCTAGGAATTCATTTAAATAGAGGTAGGACAAAGGGTCTCTTTTCAGGAAGATTCAGTCAAGGAGCAAGGCTAGCCAGCACCAGTTCATCCTTCTGGTGTTCCTCTGCTGATTGGTAGTTGAGGCTTTATTTTGCTCAGGATAGAACCGGGTCTCCTGAAACTGAAAGCTGTCTTCATCTTCAACAAATTCTCCATGAATTCCCAAGTGGGTGAGGCCCCACTTGTCAAGCGAAGAATGTTTCAACTAATTAAATAGCTACCGCTGTAGATCACCACAGAAATCTTGGTTGAGTGTGAGTGCTGATGGTGTGGTCTTTCTATAACTTTTATACTTTGGTATTGAGCATCTTTCTCTCTGAGCTCTCGATACAATTTACTTAGGGGAAAGGACTGAATTTAACAGTCTACAGAAAACTTAACCCAGCCAGAGTAGCCCCATTGTCTCAAGGCCCCTTTCCCACAGCAGTAATGTTTTTGTGATTTATCCAAAATGCATTGCTACTCAATCTGAAATTATAGGCTTCATTAAATGCCTCTTAGAAAGTTTTGAATTTCATTTTCACTTGGGAAGACAAATCCTCTCGAAGAATAGGCTTTCATCAACTGATAGTAAAGTTCTTCCTTAGGCCAAATTACTCAAATTGAAGATGGGGCGAAGAGGCAAACCTATCTCTTTAGCCACTTGGAAGTGGAGCCGGGCCATCCATGCTTATCTTCCTGGTATTATCAGAAGAGAGCATGGCAAAGCATTCCCACCCTGCCAGGGAGGATGCGTTTTCTGGCATTTTTTTTTTCTTTTCTCCTGTGTTCACTGAGCATTTAATTTTTGATCAACCTATCACCAATCTTTTTGAGAGTTCTTCCCCAAAGTTGCCTGAGGAAGAACAAATCCTTGAAATTAGGATTTTCATCAAATTGCTTAGTTCATCTGTTGATAGCTTTGATCAAGATTTGCCAACCCAGTTGCTACCCCAGTCCAGGAAGAAAAAGGCTTTGTGCAATGAGGACGCTGTCTCACACCTCAGAAGCAGTGAACTCACTAAGTCATTGCTTGGTTGGTGCTAAAATGGACAAGGAGGGAGGGAGGGTAAAGAGAAATATGGGAAAAAAACCAATCCCTTCTCTCCTCTTAAAGAAAATGTTTTAGTTGATCTATTAAGGACTCTTATTGTAGGATTAGGGAAGGCCTTGAAATTCCATTATTCAGCCCTCAAAGGTTGGCTCTCAGAGACTCTCTTGGGAGAAAAAGAAGTAGCTAATTCCACAAATCACCCCATCTTATCCTTCTTGGGAGTGTAAAAGGTCCTGACTGGTCTCCTACAAATGGTTTAGTTGGCTGAACAACTGGTTAAAAAGTAATCCTTCCAGGTTTCCCTAGCTCGACGTGGGGCTGGGGCGACACTTTTCCACCGCCATCCCACCGGCGTGTGAATTGCCCTTGGCGTCTCTGACCACTTGCAGAGGGTCATTGGCCAGCGCCATGCTGTCGTCTTCGGAACTGAGCAGCTCCTGGGAGCAGGAGGCTGGCGCCGGGGTCACACGGAGCCGGAGCTTGAACAGGTTCATAGGGTCGTCGGCGCTCCGGGTGTGGCGCCGGGGCCTGGGGGTGTTGAAGTGAATCAGGGGGATCTCGTTCCTTCGCGACAGGAACTGGGAGTAGGGCGGCGGGTTGACGCCGGGCAGGAAGGTCCGCTTGGCGCGGCCCAGGCTGAGCAGGAAGTGGTGCTGCGGCGACTGGTACACGTCGTAGCCATTCTCCAGCGTCCGCTGGCGGAACCTGCAGTTCTCGGGGCTGAAGTGATGCTGAAAAGGGCGGAAGGGACCCGGGTAAGGCGAGCCCGCACAGCTCCTAGCCCCCAGCCCCTTCCTGAAGCCTGAGACCCTTACTATGTGTCATCCTTTGCATAGATGCCGGCCTTGCCTATGCTAGTGCGGCAAAACGGCAGCGCCATTAAACCCCAACACCAAGACAGTTGACACGGAGTCGGTTCACCGTGGAACCGTGTGCTTTCCCCAGGGTTCTCGTTTCCAATGGCTGTGGCCACGCAGAAGTGGATCCCTAGGCCTTTAAGGCACCCCTAAGTGGACGTGGCAGGGAGCTCTGGCTGCAAGTGGTGGTTCGAATCCACCAGCTGCCCCACTGGAGTAAGGTAGACAGTCTCCTCCCGGATAAATTACAGCCTCTGAAAACCAGCCGGAGGGTCCACTAGGAGTCTGTTCTGACTCCAGGGCAATGAGCTTTTAAGAAGTGGATCTGAGGGAGCTCTGGTGGCCTACTGGCAAGAAGCTGCACTGCAATCTTAGAGGTACGCGGTTCGAATCCACCAGATGCTCTGCAGGAGAAGGAGGGGCAATCTCCTCCTGTACCAGTCAGATCTGATTTGACGGTACACCCCCCCAAAAAACAAACAAACAAACTAAAAAAGAAGTGGATCTGAATCTCCAATTTGTGAGTTAGTAGCTGAGACCCATTTGCCTTAATCAGGGCCTCGGCAGCTCTTTTAGATGAAAGAGAAGCGGTGCTTCTCACACGGAGGTTGCTCAGGAGCAGAGTTCAAAAGAGACAAGGGCTTTCTCCCAACATCATTAGACAATGCCTTGTGCTAGACAGAGCATGGTGTGATTGAGAGCGAGCTCTGGCGGCTTGGTGGGTAAAAGTAAGGAGTTGTGTTGCCAACCCAAAGACAGGTGATTCAAATTCACCAGCTGCTCCGTGGAAGAAAGATGGTCAGGCTCCTCCTATGTGATTTAGAGCCTCTGAAGACCCGCTAGAGGGTCAGCTATGAGATGGTTCTGACTCAACAGCAATTAGGGCGGAAGGGTAAGTTACTGAACTTAATCCTCAGACTCTCTGAAGTAGGTATGTGACAGATGAAACCTATTAAGATGTTTCTGTATTTGTTCAACAGATATTTATTGAGGGTCTTTTCTGAACAAGACACAGAAGTGAGCAAAACAAAATGGCCTTGTGGTCATGTGATTTCTAATAGGTATGTCGGGTGGTGGTGAGCAGCTCCTGAGATAAGCAGTTCCGACAATTTTACTATCTCAGAACCCTTTGGAATATCACCAGGGAAGTGTTCCTTAAAACCATCAAGAAAGATCATAAGGGCAGTATTTGCCTAGGGAGAAAACTCAGAAGGTAGAAAGATATAGGCTAGAAGGTGAATGGAAATCAGAATCAGAGGAAATGCAAAGAGGGCTGTTAAAATGTGGGGAGTGTATGTAATTAAGGTAAAAACCCAGAATCTGTGTGAATGATCGTCAAACCAGTGTTTCTGTAAATTTTTAACTCAAAACACAATCAAAAGTCTAAAATAATTCTTTGGAATATGTCTACAACTTTAGTTTGGGAAATTTGTTTCTTACACATTTGAATGACCAGTTAATCACACTTGGGTCAGAGATAATTTGAGATCTTTAAACTGGTAGGGGTCTCCCCAGTCATATCTCACTGCATGTTTTGTAGGTGAGGAGCTCAAAGTTGAAAGAAATGAGAGTCACACTTCTCTCAATGAAATTAAGAGAAGGTCACAGAAACGGAATCAAGAAGCTGGCTGTGGCTTCTATCTCTTGTCATATACTCAAAAACATTAATTTTCTGACTTTCAAATAAAGAATGTTGCCACATGCTAAGAGGTATGGAAATTGTAGAAGCTACCTTTTGTCTGATTCAGCCATAGTCTGATTACTAGCTATGCATCTGCGACCTGGACAATGAATAAGGATGACAGAAAAATAATAGACACCTTTGAGCTGTGGTGTTAGAGAAGAGCACTGAACATCCCATGGACAGCAAAGAGAATGAACAGATATGTCTTGGAGATGGTGCAGCCAGAGTGCTCTTTAGAGGCAAGAATGATGAGGCTTCGTCTCACATACTTTGGACATGTTGCTATGAGGTGCTTTTCGATGTTGGGAAGGGTGGAGTGTTGGTGAAGGAGAAGAAGACCCTCAACCACGTGGATTGATACAGTCAGTGACTGCTGCAATGGGCTCTTGTGTGTTAGGATGTGTGAGGATGGTGCAGGACAGAACAGGGTTCAGATCTTTTGAACAAAAGATAGGGTAGTTTTGACAAGCACTGTGGCAATGGGACAATTAAAACAGACTTTCAAGGGGAAAAGAAAAGAGAGGAGGGGGTAGAAAAAATAGTGCAACAATGAATGGAAATCCAAAATCTCTGTAAATGTTCATTAAAATTAATAAAATAAAAAAAGATGGGTGATCATAAAGGATAGAAGGAAAACTATGAAATGCTTGAAGAACTCAACATCTATGCTGTTAAGTATAGTAATAAAATAGTGTTTTAGATTAAAAAAAAGAAATAAATAATGTAAAAAAAAAAGGGTAGCTTTGAGTCATGGTTGACTTGATGACACCTAACAACAATCACAACCTTGGCTATGACAAAGAGATCACTGGTGGTAATGATATCTGTGAGATTACTGTTAGTTTTCTGTGGGGATTTTACATCTAGGTATCTGTATTGCAGAGCTTCCAGGAGTTACTATGTAGGATGATATAAGAAATTAAGAGCATGGAAACTAGAACCAAAAGTTTGAAAGTTCAGCTGTATAAGCTCGAGCATTGGATATTGTAGACTGAAGTACTGGTTGACTACAGATGACTGGAGTACAGTGCACATTGAATCTTTAAGCGATAAATGTAAAAATCTCAGAGCAAGTCAGTGTTTGTTTTCAAATGGTCACTGGCACAAGAAAAGACTCACCGATCCAAAAATGTTGCCTTTGAAATCCATGCAGAGGTATCTTCTACTCATCACCCCTGTTATCACCACAAAGCCAGCATCCTCTGATTTGATCATCAGGGCGCCTATGGAGAAAGCAGACATGTCAAACCCTTATTATTAATTCACCCCTTCAAGCCCTTTTTGAAATCCATTATCATGAAATCTTCATGGGTTGATTTTAAGAGCCATCATGACTGCACAAGCAGTCATAGCCAGTGGTGTCACTACAGCTAGTGTCACCCAGTGCAGTAGCTAGTGGTGTTGCACCTCTCCACCCCTGTACTATGGTACGGGCTTCCCATACCATGGTGCAGTCAGTCCCAGTGTTGTAACAGCACTCTTCCCATTTCTTCCCTGTGATTCTCATGTCCATTCACCTTATACCCTTCTTGCTGTCTTCTGAGTTTTCTCCCTAGGCAAATACTGCCATTTTGATCTTGTTTGAGTGCCTCCCTGATAATATTCCAAAGGATTTTGATATAGTAAAATTGTTAGAAGCAGGAGTGGCATCCACTTCCTAAACAATAAGCACCTGGAAACTTTATGAACTTTGATAAATGAGGATAGTTCTAGAGGGGCTTCAGGCTTTTGTTCATAGGGTCACTGTGACTCTGCTTGACTTGAAGACAATCAACAACAACCAAGATACTGTCCTTTCTTTTGTTGTGATTTGACAGAAAGTTTACAAAACAAATATGTGTTCTATTCAACCATTTTACATGGGGTTTTGTTTTATGATATTAATTATGCAGGCTTCATCATACCACATTCTTCCCACTCCAAAATATCTTTCCCGGACTCAGTTTGTGTGGTCAGATGCTCCACCCATATACTTCAGAAGTAGTCCATGTTTCTGCCATCAGCGATTTTTTGAGCACCCACTAAAAGTCAAGCATTGGATTAGAATTGACCTTCCTCTCCTTTTTCTGTTTCTTGAAATCCGTTAGCCTGGAAGGCTTTGGTGGCCTCGTCTGTAGGGAGCTGTGCTAGTGGTTCAAGTCTCCCAGTGACTCTGAGGGAGAAAGATAGTTTCTTCCCGTGTGATTTAGAGCCTTGGACACCCAGTGGAGGGTCAGTTATGACTTGGTTCCAACTCGATAGGAATGAAGGAGTGAGTGCCGCGAGGGCTCTTTCACACCACCCAGGAACAGAAGTTATTGTTACATTTTAAGTGTAACACCCCATCATGAGGCTTGCATTTTTAACAAGTATCGATCAATAACTCTTCAAATAACTAAAGACTAGTCCCCTGTTTTATGGTGATAGTACAGTTAAGTCATGTATGATGTGATTTGAGTGATAATGATAATTTGGTAATTGTCTGCCCCATGTACTGTTCAGCAACCTGAGATTTTCTGTTAAAATAATTTAAGTCATTGAGGATCATCAGAAGCCCCGCATTAATAACAACTGCCATTTGCCTACTGCAGAATTTCTGAGTGCTCCCCCCCCTTTTCCTACTTATAAGCCCTGGAAATTAAGCAAAGCAGGAATTCTAAATCCCTCCTCTACAAACATTTTTTGAGAGCTTTAAATACCTCCTAAGGTCTGTGCCTTAATAAGTGGCAGCACCTGATGTGAAGCCCAAGGCTGCTTCTCTACCCTGGGTAGGCTCAGGGTAAATGCCTCTCAGGAGAGTATGATTAGATATAAGCTTAGAGCCTTTAGGGACTGATGTTGGAATGATTTGGGACATAGGGAATGAAAGTGGAGTGAACCAAAAAAGAAAAAGGAATCAGGCTAAAGGGGGGAAAAGACTGAATGCTAGCCATAGGATAAGGGGTCCTGTTGTCCTCCAAGTTATTTACTACCTGAATAGGACAGAAGCTTCTAGGAATCATGGGGAGTTAGGGGAGGTGCATGGGGGATTGTGGGAGGGGCATTTCATTTGCTCCAAAATGATGTCTGCCTATGTGTCTCAAATGTATGGCTAATTTTGTGGTAAGGCCTGAGGGAACATATTGGAAATAGTTTCTGTCCTGATAAGTTTATCAGTCTAATTGTTGGGGAGGGCGTAGTGCGGAAGGAGGAAATTATACTCAGTAACTGTGTTTTGAGTGGTTGTTCTATAGATGTGTTCTATATATGTAACTTTTCAAAACAACTTACATAGCTAGTATTATTGATTGTGGATCGTAGAGTTGGCACTGACTCATAGCTGACTCTCCAGCGGGTTTTCAGAGGCAGGTTAATCACACAGGAGATTGCCCATGTTTCTCCCTCTGTGAGCTGGTGAGTTAGAACCATGTGCCTTTGGGTTGGAAGCACACTAAGTCGCCAGAGCGCCCATTGTTATTGGTAATAGCAGTAATGTAACTCAGACTATAAGGAAACTACGGTGGGATTCCAACAATGACGCTGACATCCTCTTCCCATTCTCTATAGTGGACCTCTAACAGAAATCATATGAGAGGACAAAATCAAGTGCCAAAATAAATACTGCAGGTCCTAGGGGAGCTCCAAGTCATGGTGGCCCTGAGTGGGTCCAGGAAGGGGCACTGATCCAACAATCAGGAGATTTGGATTCTGCTCCTAGTTCTGTAGTTTACTCACAATATAACATAGCCAGTTCATTTCCTCAGTCTATTTCCTTAGCTGTAAAATGAGAAAAATAATGTAGCTGTCCTGCCTTCTACATCATGTCACTCAGAAATAAAATGGGATAATGGCTGGGGAGTGACATGTAAACTCTTGAACAAATGGAAGGCATGACAATATTATGTGCTCACCTACTGTTGGTGACACAGCCATCCCCAGGAAGTCATTCTGCCTGCATGCTTGGGGTCAGGGTGAGCTTTGCGTGTGGCACACCTATACCTAGTTTCCTAAGAAAACAATCTGAGAGGAGCTGGGAGAAGCTACTGTGCAGGGTGCCCAGATTCCTGTATCAAAGTGACACAAACAGATCTGAAAGGTAGAAAATCTAAGACGTAGAAAGTCCATGGTTTCCATGGATTCAAGGGAAGTCTGGTAGGAAAAACGAACAAGTCACTGTAGCTGAACCACTGCCTGTTACATGGAGCAGACTCAGTTAATTTCCTTCCTTGACAGAAGGTATCTTTATGCATGTGCCTTGGAAAAAGCATGAAATTTGAGATCAAGTTGTCCTCCAGGTAATTTATTTACCTCTTTGATCTTGAACCAGATGTGAGTTATTTAAACCTGTTTTATTGTCTGAAGAATGGAACAATAGAAATACTGATCTGATCTGGACATTTTGAGGCTATAAGAAGGTCATTTTCATACACTAGTTACTTTCTAAAGGCTAATTTTGTTACTGTAAGCACCTAATTTCAGTCTTGGCTAAAAATTTAGAAAATTATTTGCTCCATTCTCTTCTCAAAGGCCGTAAATGATAAATGTCAAGTGCTTTGAGCCCCTCAAAGGAAAAAAAAATATATTAGGAAGGCTTCAAGGGCCTGAGGCTAATTGAGCTTCAAATGAGCTTCTCTTTATTCAGTGAGAGAGTTGGAGGAAGTAAAAATATTAGAATCTAGGAAGTGATGGTAACCAGGGCTAATAAGCATCTCTTTTCTTCTGTTTTCACAAAGAGAATAATGGGATGTGAAAGGGTGGGCTTATTTATACTGAGGATCCCTGCTGCCAGCGTTTGTGAACTTTGGGAGGGTTATATAATCTTGAATGCAGATATTTTCATTTTTGTAAAAAAACCATGAATCTCTTGAGATGGACACTGAACTTAATTTCCTAAAGCTGCATAATCAGATGAATTAGATCTCACTGGAAGTATAGAATTAATTAGGAGAAAGAAACACAAAAACCCACCTTGGTAACCCTTCCATCAATAGAAACCTTGACATATATTGATGAGGTGCTCACTGGAGTCCTGTGGGGATGACTCTGGGGGATATTTGAGAGCAAAGTTTACAGCTGAGACTGCTCACGACATAGACAGCACTCTGCACACTGTTCATGGCCACCATAGTTGGCTTGGCATGTTTTCACTAGATTCTGGAAAAGGAGAGTCTGTTTCTGAGGTGTTTCTTCTGGCAAAGAGATTCCATGATTCTAGGGAAGTTTCCATCTTTGGGAATAAAAATTAATTTTAATAATCTACTTTCCATAATTCTAAATCACTGAGTCTTGCAGTGGAAGTAAGGATGACCCTCCATGAAGGGAGACAGGAAACTGGTGGCATCGTCTATAGAAAGTTGTGCGGCTAGCTCGAAGACTGCTCTTCTCTGATGGTTCAAATCTACCAGCATCTCCTTGGGGGATTGTTGGACAATCTCCTGTGCAATTTACAGCCTTGGGCACCAGTTGGAGGGCCACCTTTGAGTTGTTTCCAATTGGATAACAAGTATAGTGAGTTTTGAGGTGGGTCTGGTTGCAAGAGAAAAAGAAACACATTGCTATGGGTCAATTCTGACTCGTTGTGACCTTGTAAGACATTATAGGCCTTCTCTTGTGGCCTAGTGGCAAGCTGCACTGCAATCCCAAAGGCACATCGTTTGAATCCACCAGCTGCTCTGCAGAAGATGGACAGTTCCTCCTATGCAATTACCTGCCTCTGAAAATCTGCCAGAGTGTCAGCTATGGGTCAAGTCTGACACAATGGTGCACAACAACAATGCCTTAAATCTTTATGGAAGCAGACCACCTCATATTTCTCCCAAGGAATGGCTAGAGGATTCAAGTCACTGACCTTTAGGTTGGCAGATCAATGCCTTGAGCAAATGGCCATCAGAGCTCCAGCCTTTGCCATCTCATTGGTTCTTACTCCATTAGGTTTCCAAGGGTGCCTGTCTTTTCCCCCTGAGGGGAGTGCCTGGTGGACTTGGACAGATGACCTTTTTGTTAGCAGTCAGATATGTTACATAATATGCCACCAGTACGTGTTATACATATTATCAACAAAACAACTCATTACCATTGCGTTGGAACCAAGTCATAGCTGACTCTCCAGCAGGTTATTAGAGGCTTTAAATTGCATGGGAGGAGATCGCCCATCTTTCTCCCTTGGAGCAGCTGGTGTATTAGAACAACATACTTTTGGGTTGGCATTGCAACTCCTTAATCACTAGGCACCAGAGCTCCTATACACATTATACTGTTGTTAGGCTCCACTGAGTCGAGTTGAACTCATAGCAACCCAGTGAACGACAGATCTGTACCTTTTCCTATTTTGCACTGTCTTCACCATCTCTGATATGATTGTTACAGTCTTTATAGGTTCTATTAAATATAAAAATAAAATGAGCAGCACTTTGGATTTACCATTGCATTCAAATTTATTTCCAGCTTTTGAGTAGACTCAAACTTTG
This sequence comes from Elephantulus edwardii, assembly GCF_000299155.1. Classification (NCBI taxonomy): domain Eukaryota; kingdom Metazoa; phylum Chordata; class Mammalia; order Macroscelidea; family Macroscelididae; genus Elephantulus; species Elephantulus edwardii. The sequence goes on along the minus strand of NW_006399846.1, from coordinate 5,018,078 downwards.
GCTTCTAAAACTCCTGATTCGTACTATTTCTTAAGCTCTGGAACCAATTTGGTATTTGAAGTGACCTTTTCTCCCCTACCCCATCTCTTGTTGCCACCTATTGTACATTTGTAGAGGTTTGAACTATTTGTTTTTGGTGCATATATCTTTCTACCAGGTCTAAGGATTCTTTATTCCTCGCATCATGAACCCCTTACATATAACAAGGTAATAGTAAAAATATTGACTAGTTTATCCCAACTATGAAGGGTAAATCATAATGTCTATAAGCAGTTTTAGTTAGTTAAGCAGAAACTATGAGTAGTCTTTCATCCTTAGTTTGATCTCTATTGATTTAGTTTGCACTTTTCTGTGTTCTTAATTTTTACATATTCTTCTTAAGTAGGAAAGCTGTATTTTTAATATCAACTCCCCCTTACACACACACACACACATACAGACACACTCTCTCTCTCCAAAAACTCAAGTCTCTTACCATGGAGCCAGTTCTGCCTCCTGATGATTCTATAAACCAAAATGAAACCCACTGACCCACTGCTATGGACTTGATTCTAATTCACTGACACAGTAGGACAAAGTAGAACTGCCTGTGAGGTTCCTAAGGCTGTCAATACTTACAGAAGCACATCGTCTCACTTGTTTCTTGTGAAGTGGCTGATAACCACTGGCCTTTTAGTTAGCAACTGAAATCTTAACTACCAGAACTCTTGCCAACCATATATAGGTGTATACAATGGGCTCTCACTCAAAATGGAGCTTAAGTGAATGACTACTAGGGCTTGTGAACCAGCTCTTCATAAACACAGTCTTCAAAAGGAGTCTTTGAGTGATGTAAAGAGTTAAGTGCCTGGCTGATCGCCAAATGTTAGAGGCTCCTGTCTACCTGGAAGGTCCCTGAAAGAAAGTCCTGGCTGTATACCTTGGAAGAAGTCGGCCACTGAAAGCCAGCTCCTGGGAGGACTGTTTTACTCTGGTGTGCCTGGGGTTACCAGGAGCCACAATCGACTCGATGACAACTGGTGGTCTTTGAAAAGATTCTGGCTATAGACAATAGTAATGAACTCCCAGCTAGCTTAACTTAATACCGCTTTGGATACTTTTCAGCTTTACAGAGAAGAATCACCAACTCCTACCAGACTGGGCATGTCTGAAGCACCCGGTTAAAGCTGTTTTATCGATGGATGAGTGTCTGGACAGACAGATACATGGATGGATTCTCAAGGGATCATCTGTTCCAGGTTCTTCAAAATACCATACCTAAATAATCTCTCCTCAACACCTTTTTATTTTTTAAGATATTAAAGATAAGGCCATAATATTAGACTTGGCAAAAGCCCGAGGTAGTCTATTCTTTGGTTTATCACAGGACTGTCTTTTATAACTTTTCTAATTCAGGCTGGTGAGCTGTCATGAGCTCAGGACAGGTGGCTGTTGTTCTGTCCAGCTTCTTTCCTCCCAGTCTCCTTACCTTTCTCTGCACATTTTGGCTGCTAGGGCAGAGGGGAAAAAAAATGGGCTCCTAAGGTAGGAAGAGGGATTTAGTCAGGACAGAAGCTGTGTTAGGATAAACCAGTGAACAGAATTAGAGAGTTGGGAGAACCTTGTCCCTTGGTTAAGGGACACTCACTAAATAAGTGATAACTAAATAACTCACTAAATAAGTGAGTTCTGGTCAAGATGCTTGGAAGCTGGATAAGCCTCTGGATTAGCCCAGGACATCCCCAAGCCCCTTGCAGGTGGATGGACAGAAGAGCGTCCCTTCTTCCCAGGCTGAAGCCCCTACTCACTGTAGATGGTCTGATGGGGTGTGCCATCCACATGGCCATCCTTGTGGATCTGCAGGTGGAAGCTGTTCCTGGCGGTGGCTGTGTACAGGTGGGTGAGGCCACCCCAGCTGGAGCTGAGCAGCGGAGAGGCGTTGGGGTAGGCTCTGACACTGCCCATGCCACACACACTGCACAGGGCGCAGACCCACAGCCTGAGGCGGGCCCCCAACATCGCGGCTCTCTGGATGGCAGGTCCGAGTTTGAAACTTGACCCCCAGTCTTTTTCCCTCCTCCTCTTCCTTGTGGGTATCTGGAGTGAGGATTTGAGGCTTGATTCCCTCCTTTTCCCCCTCAGACTTTTAAAGGGTAGCAGTATGACCTCAAACAGGAAAAACTCCACTGTCCACATCCTCTGTTGTAATCAGCCCATTTGAAGAGAGTGTTGGGACCTCAGGGAATCACAGGAGGCACTTGAGTTTCACACACATGCACACGCACACGCCTCTCAATTTCAAGCCAACCCTCCAAAAAGTGTGTGTGTGGGCAAAAGTTATCTGTAACTCTGGGTTGTCTGCTGACCTAGCCCACTTCCACCAGGAAATGTGAAGGCAGCCAGCGGTTCTGAAGAAAAGAAAAAAAAAATCCAGCTTCAGTCATGCAGTCAATGGACTCCTGTGCAATTAATCTCCCATCAAGTCTACTCATTTCTCCCTCCTCACCCCTCTCCATCTTCTCAATTCCCACCAGCAGGTGCACGTCCAGTGCCTTCTTTGGATGCAACACTGAGAAGGTATTCTGAGAACCTAAACCAGTTGCTGGGGAGTCAGTTCTGACTCCATCTACATGTCAGAATAGAACTGATTTTTTGATGTACGTTGTCAAGTCTGTCTTCTGAAGTGCCACTTACGCTGCTAACCTTTTAGTTAGCAGCTGACCATAGTCAGTGCTCGCTTCTTTCTGTGAGCCCAGGTGTCTTGATGAATGTAGGAGGAATACACAACACCAGTAAGAAAATGGTATTCCCTGAAACCCCACTTCAGGAAACATACGATTGCTGGGGGCAGGGAGACAAAACCCAAGCTTGTCATCTTGTGACTATTTAAAAATGGGAAGGGAAAACAGGCTGTATGGTCTCCAGTGCTTTATAAAATGACAAGGAGAGGGGAATCAGAGCTCAGGAAGGGTCCTGGGCCTGCAGGAGAGGGTGTCCCACAGTCAGTGTCCACGGGTGGGAGCCTGCCCCTGTGACTGGACACTGTCTCAACAAGGCTATGTGATCTCTGGGAAACTATAGGTTCATGTTGGGAACTAGTCCCAGCACATCCAGTCCAGTGGGAAGGAAGCCAGAACTTGTACATACCACCAGTGACCATATGGTTTTCCCCCTCCTTTCTTTTACATTTAAAAATCTTGATGACAACTTTGATTTTTGTACCCGTGCCACCAAAACCCATCTATACAAAAATACTGCTGCTCCTCCTCTTTCCCATTTCTGAGTACGTGCGAGGATCCCTACTTCATGGAGCTCACAGCCCAATGGGTGAGGCAGATAAATATCACTTGCTTACATCTGTCCAGTCAATCTGGACTCTAATTTCGAAGACTGGAAATTGCAACTGGCGGAGACTATCCATGCTTCTGCCTTAGAGTTGCTGGTGGCTTAGAACTGCTAGAGACATGTGGCATTTGGAGTCTCAGCACAGTTTGCTACAGATTATGTCTAGGTAACCACCATAAAATACAGTACAACAGCAACCATACCAAACCCTATTGCCATCAGGAGGATTCAAGCAGCTCTATAAGATGGAATAGATCCGCCCTGGGGAGCACTGAGGTGGCCTAGAGGTAAGAAAGAGCACTGCAATCCCGAAGGCAGTATGAATCCACCAGCTGCTCTGTGGGAGAAGGATGGATAATCTCCTCCTGTGCGACTATCAGCTAGCCTCTGAAAACCTGCTGGAGGGTCAGCTATGAGTTGGTATTATCCTGATGGTACAACAAGAAGAAGGACATGGGGTGCCCAAGGCTATAATCTGGATGGAAGCAGACTGCTACATCTTCCCCTTATGGGGTAACTATGGGGTTCAAATCACCTGCCTTTTGGCTAGCAGCTGAAAGATTCACCCACTGAATGGTTTACCCACTACACCACTGGGGCTTGTTGGTGCAGGCAAAAAGAGATGATATTCGTTACTCTATAGTCACGTGTGCTAGTGTGTTTGAACCTCACCACATGGCTCATTGGATATTATCAATATTCAGACTTTACACATGAAGAAATAGTAATCTTGGCATTATATCCTAAATCACAAAGGTAATAGCACTAGGACAGGGTCTTCCCATATCCTCAGCTCTTTCTCCAGTAGTGATTACAGCAATGATACAGATTGAGAGCTCTTTTACTGTCCTAAGTGTTTTCTCTATTGATAATAATTTAATCTTCATAGTAACTCTAGGAGGGGGTGCTATTGGCATCTTTATACAGATGAGGAAACAGCTTGACTAAAGATTACCAGCTGCTGCCAAGTTTTCCAGGAGAGGACGCTGCCTCATTATTTTCCCATAGAGCAGCTGGTGGATTCAAAACTAGCCGTTTCTTAGCAGCACAGCACACAATGCACTGTGGCTAGAGGGCTCCTTTTGCACTTGAAAAGAAGTGATTTTGAGGATTACAGCGAATCTGACCCAAGCTTCATAGGAAATTTAAGCAGTGAGTAAGGAAGACAGAAGAATTGATGCCTTTGAATTGTGATATTGAAGACTAGAGGATATACTTCCAGAAGGAGCAAGCAAATCTGTCTTTGGAGAAGTGCAGTCCAAATGCCCCTGAGAAGCATGGATGGTGAGACTTCATCTCACATATTTTAGGCATAGTGTCAGGATGGACCAGTCCATGAAGAAAGACATCATGCTTGGAAAAGCAGAGAGAGGTTGCTACCATAGATTTAAGCACAGCACTCAATGGTGAGGTGGCATAGGATCGGGCAGGGTTTGTTCTGTTGAACCAAGGAGAGCTGTGAGTTGGAGCCTACTTGATGGAACCCAATTCTAATCTAATTTTTAGTCTCATTATTACAACAACAACAACAAGATACTATGCTGTTGTGGAGACCCGGTTACTATAATAAATTGTCTATCACTATTATACAGTGGATGTTCAATTAATAGAATTGGACAACAGTCAGGTAATCTCCAGTGGTGCTATGGTTAAGGTATTTGGCTGTTAACCCGGAGACTGAAGCTTAGCACCTAACAGCAACAAGCCCTGGCTTCAAACCTCCTAACTACTTTGTTAGGTGACCAAACCCCTAACATGCTGGATAAGAAGGCACAGTAGCAATGAGATAAACTATCCCTTGCTTTTACCCCATGCCTTTGCCCAGGATTTGCCTCTAGGAAATGCCGGTTGTGCTTGTTTCAATTAGGGCCAAGATAGGATATTTATGACTTTTTTTTTTAAAAAAAAAGGATTTAAATTTCTTTTCATTTTTTAAATTATGATTTTAATGAAAGTTTACAGAAATGTTGGTTTTTCATTCATTCATTGTTGCACATTTTTCCTCCCTCTCCTTCCACTCCTTCTTCCCCAATTCACTTTGTAATGCACCCCTTATTCCAGATTGTTACTTGTCACACATATAACAGCCTTCTCTTCTAATGGCTATAAAAGGGTACATTAATAGAGTATTACATCTTCAATAATTATATAAATAGCTAGTTTTGAGAATTGAAATGCAAATCATTCAAGAACATCTGCTGATTTTTAACACTGTGCATCCTCTTCTGGTTGCAAATGGTAGAAGAGATGTCCCTGTGAAGCAATTAGCAGCTATTTCCAACATTTTTTGTGTGAGAGAGAACAGAAGGAGAGACTTAAAGGAATACGACTTGTCCTTAAGGGGCTTGACCTATAATTGAGCAGAGGAGGTCTTTGTTGAATACAAGGCAGTATGTGGTGTTAGTTGTCATTGAGTTGGTTCCAGCTCATGGTGACTTTATTTGTTATTGTTGTTGTTGATTGTCTTCAAGTTGAGCATGACACATAGTGACTCAATGAACAAAAGGCCTGAAGCCCCTCTACAACTGTTGACATTTATCAAAGTTCACAGAGTTTCCAGAGGCATGTTGTTTAGGAAGTGGATGCCACTCCTGCTTCCAATTATTTATAATAGAATGAAATTTTTTTAGGCCCATGCTAAGGTGAGTCAGTTTTTCATTTAATGTGTAAATTGTAGTGTTCCATAGCTGACCCTCTGGTGGGTTTTCAGAGGCAGTTAGTTGCATGGGAAGAGATTGACCATCCTTCTCCCAAGGAGCATCTGGTGTCCTCGAATTGTGTGTCTTCAGGATTGCAGCACAGTTTCTTGCCACTAGGCCACCAGAGCTCCCTATGTAAACTAGGCACTAAATTATCATGATGTATAAGAAATGCTAAGGGAGTTTAAAAAGGAGTGGAAATATGGTGTGTGGATGTGGAATCAAGGACTTTGGGGGAAGATATTTGATGGGGCTTTGCAGGATGGACAATGTAAATGGGGTCTCCCCAGCACCTGCAAAGGCACAGTGAGAAGGGAAATCAGGAATCATGGGAAGGTGGTTGTTGTGGGGAGATGCCCATGGGTTGACTAGGACTTTAGAAGAACCCTATGGAACAGATCAATCTGATCCTTATTCTATCCTGAGGACGTGCTTTCCTCTCAATTCCTAGAGTGACTGTCATGACCTCCCTGGGTGCTTCAGCTTCTCTCATTAGGAAAAGAGAACTGATGCGTCAGCTTACTCCACTTCCACTTTCCTCCCAGAAACAACCCTGAATGGTGACCAGCTTGAGTCTGAAGGCAGAGCGTCGCTGAGGGGAGGAGGGTAGGTCCTGAGGGGAGCTGGGGAAAAGAAGCATTCTATCTTCGGTGAAAATAAAAGAAGATGTGTAAAAAAAAAAAAAGAAAAGAAAAAAATCAGCATAATTCTTCTCATCTGTGACATGGAGAAATTAAGAGAGGAAGCAAGGATTCGCCTACTAATTTAGAGAGACTGTAACTTCCAGCTCCTAGCTGAACTCACTACCCATCCAAATCAAGCACGTTGCCACAGAGTAAATTCTAACTCATAGTGACCCTCTAGGACAGAGCAAAACTTCCCTGTGGACACTGTCCTACCATGGCTCATTGTATTCATTGTCAGTGGGTCTCAGATCTGGCTGCCCATTAGAGTCACCTGAGGCACTTTAACGTAGTTATTACTCCACACCTTAGATAGACCTGGACGTCGAACCAGCTCGTTCTGGTTCAACCCTCTGTTGATACAGTTTCCACCCCAGATACACTGCATCAGAATCCACACTTTAATAAGATTCCCAGGTGATTGTTATATATATGCATAAAGTTCTTGTTAAATGTAGGTTCTGATTCTGTTTATCTGGCATTAAAGTTCTTGTTAAATGTAGGTTCTGATTCTATTTATCTGGCATTCTCTTATTCTGCTATGTTCTGAACCGACTCACAGGTGACCCTCTCCATGAGAGAAGGATGGGCAATTGCCTCCTGTGTGATTAACTACTTCTGGTAACTCACTGGAGGGTCAGCTATGGGTCGGTTCTGACTCTACAATATACCACAATAACATTACGAGTTATTGATACTAAAATAACTTACCAATATCTTAGTTCCATCCATACTCTGAGATTAGTATACAGAGATTAAAACCTCCCTTAGCTGCCTGCTCAATTTCCTGTTCCAGGAGGGATTTCTAGCCCAACGGGGCAGGTAAAGATGTAAGTGGGCCTTGTTAGGGAACTTTAAGGAACCCTGGTGGCACAAAGGTTTGCATACTGGCTGTTAATTGAAAGGTTATGTAAGAGAAGGATCTAAGGATCTTCTGCCATATAGATTACTAGCCAGAGGCAGTTCTTCTGTGTCACATGAGGTTGCTATTAGTCACAATCAACCATGCAGCAAACAACAACAAATTTTAGTACTGAGTATAGATCAGTATGCATTCTTGAGACATGTATATCAGGACATCTTGCTTGATAAAGTGGAGTCTCAGTGTAAGAGAGGAAGATCTTAGCAAGATGGACTGACACAGTGACTGCAGCAGTGGATTTAAGCAGAGATTGTGAGCCTGGTGCAGGAATGGGCAGTGTTTTGCTCTGTTGTGTATAATCGCTTTGAGCCAGAGCAGACTCAGCATCTTCTAATATGGACAGCACACTGTGCCTGTAAGAAGAGATTTTCTTTAGGACCAGGTGGCTGTGGGTGTCTCTGCAGCAGCTTCGGAGAGAGGGGAGAGCCCAGGGTATGTTCCTGTTCTTGGCACCTAGAGGGCACTCATCTGTCATAGTTCAGGTTGGAGGATCCCAGGGCTGGTGCAGGCTTTGTAGCCTCATGAAACTTAGCAGATGGGAGGTGCCTGCTCTGGGCGAGGCTGCTGATTTGTGGATTTGAACCCCCAGAGGTTGTGGCCTGTAGGTTAGCAATGCAGCTCCTTACAGGTTTCCTGCCGGAACTTCTGTTCACAGACAGTCTATCCTATGGCTTGGATTTTGCAGAAATTTATTGCATTTTCAGAGAAGCTAAAGAAGAAGAAAAAAAGACAACCTTCTTCAAAGAGTTTACAGTTTACCTCTTTGTCGTTGTTGTTAGGTGCCGTTGAGTGCAACTTATGCACCCTATGAACAACGGATCTGAATCCTCTCCTATCCTGTGCCTTCCTCTTCATTTCTGAGCCCATTGCTCCAGACACTGTGTCAATCCATTTTGTTGAGGGTCTTGAGCAGAATATATTTTGTCCTCCCCCATCCTTCATAACTCATAATATACAGTTCATATCTGTTGTCTCATTTGAGTGTCAAAACCAGCTCTCTGAGGTTAGCTGGGAGATACCTGACATAATTTGCCCTGGCCATCCCTCTTCCTGGTCTATGTAAACTATGGTGGTGTAGGAATTGAAAATAAATCTCTAACAAATTATTTTTAAAATACTTGTAGACAGGGGGCCCGAGCATGTCAGTGATGGTCTCTGGTTTTGCTCAGCTAGCTGGCTTTCCTGCACCTCACCACAGACCTCACAGGCTGAGCAGAGGGAGCACCCTGTGAGCACGCCTCCCTGCATCGCTATCCCTCCACTGCCTTCTCTCCAGTGCCACCTCTACCATCCAGGATCTGTCTTTTGCTTCTTTCTTGGGGTCCTTGATGTGCCTCGAGCTCCTGAAGTCTTTTCTGTGGTTAGCCCTACCTCATTTAACCACCTTATTTTTGTTCTCCAACCTAAGGGTCCATAGATCTGCATTTCTCACCCTCTTATCAAGCCTCCTTTTTTGCCAGGTCTAATTTTGACATGAAAGAGCAAAGTTTATTTGACAGCCTCCTGACACCGCTAGGAAACGTGTCCGCTGACTTTCCACTCTTCCTAAACTACCACCATGTAATTTTCAAAGATAACCATACATTTTTAATGCAGAGCAGCACCTGCTTTCTTTTTTTTAATGTTAAGATAGGAGAGGGGTAATGTTTCAATGATAATTTTGGGGGAAATATTAGTGATGGTTAACAAGTGGATAAAAAGGCCTAATTTAAATGCTTATTTTATAAGTTTTCTTTTAAAAGTGTCTAAGTCTTTATGAAATAATTTTTAGGTACAATGGGTTTTTTATTTTATTTTTTTA
>NW_006399846.1:4994843-5000699 GCF_000299155.1 Elephantulus edwardii | reverse complement strand
TTCGTTTGTTGATGGGCACTTAGGTTGTTTCCAACTCCTTGCTATTGTGAACAAAGCTGCAATGAACATGGGTGTGCATAGAATGTACTTCTTTAAAGCAACCAACAGTAGCAACAATGAATGTCTGAGTGTTTATATTAACATTTTTTTTCCAAAATAGTATTTTATATTCAAGGTCATTTGAAAGACCCCATATAAGGAAATCTATCACAGACCTGGCATAGATTCCAAGCCCACATTCCTCCAGCCCCAGCCTTGGCCTCTGTCAGATCTTTGGTAATTCCTGGCTTCTGCTCTTTCCCTATATAATCCATCTTTTTTTTTTTTAATAGAGCTTTATTTTCAAGAAACAGTGCATTAGTAGGGTATGGATATTTTTTTTAAAGAACCTCAAGGTGGATCTGATGTGTCTCCCACGAAGTGGTGGGCTTGTCCAGAGGTGAAGAAGAAAGGTTCTCTAGTATTTGCTTGTCATCTTGCTGCAATCAGAAATCCACATGTGGTCCTATGCGAAGTTGCTCTGTCTGTTCATTGTCAGTGCTAATTATTGATCCTCTCGTCAGAGACCGGGCAGCCTGCAGCTCCTTCTCTGGCCCTCAGTCTTGGAAGGAGGCTCTGTACATCTCTGCAGCTTTTATGTTGACAGCAATGCCATAAATTATTGGAAAATGGCTTTCATTTTCTTCCTGGTCATTTAATCTGTCACACATAATGTCACAAAGTGGATGTCATCTTCTTGTCTGTCACAAATTCATTGAGAAGTTGTTACGGTTTTGTGACAACTGCCTATCGTCACTGAAGCCACCCACAAGGTGCACTTCAGCCTGCTACATTTTGTGGGCTCAGAAAAGGATTTTATAGAGTTGATGATCAAAGGAACCTCAGCTTTGGTGTCGGATCTATCACAGTGTGTCAAGCAGGTAGCCCCATTACCTGTGTGCCTCAGGACACAATGTGACAAGTGGTGGCGTCATCAGAAACCAGAATAGAGATGGAGCCATCCTTTGGGAAGACCACTGCAAACTCTCTCTGCTGAACATACAGAAGGCCCTGGGGTCCCACTTGTTGAGCAGACTAATCTCTGAAAATTTTGACCCTTTCCTCCAGAGTCAGATGGGCACAGACGAGGTTGCCTGCAGGCTGGGGCAGCCACACTCGCTGCCCCTCAACCAGCAGTGGCCATCGTGGAGGTAGTGGCCTCCTAGCCAAGGCCACCCACTGGCCCCTACATTTTAAAGAGTATTAAACAGCTGTATGGTACAAGAATACCAAAGAAGGAATGACTAGGGATTAAGAACACTCAGTGGTAGAGTTCTCACCTTCCATATGGGAGGTGGGGGTTCAGTTCCAGCCAAAGCACCTCAGAGCTGCCACCGTCTATCAATGGTGGCTTGCAGTTTTGTATTTGCTATTTGAATTGTGGTGCTGGAGAAGAATACGGAACATACCATTGACTGTCAAGAGAACACAAAGGTTGCTCCAGGATGTTGAAACCAGGAGACAAGGATTTTGAAGCCCTGTCTCACAAACTTTGAGAATGTTGCCAGGAGGGACCAGTCCTTGGAGAAGGACGTAATGCTTGGAATGGTGGAGGGACAATGCAGGAGATATGGACCCTGAATGAGATGGATTGACATGGTTACTGGTGTAGTGGGGGTAGGAGTGTTGGAGACAATGAGATTGGCTCTAAGCAATTGTGTATAGGATCACTATGAATCATAGTCGACTTGATCTCACATAACAACAACAACAACATCACACTGAACAAATTTCAGCAATGCCTTCAGACTAAGATTAGCTAGGAAAAAAGCTTAGTGAACTCATGTGAAAACCAGCCAGTGAAAACCCTCTGGGTAACAATGGGTTTTCTACAACTGCTCTGCAGCTAATCATAGGAACAGTGCAGAATCAGGCAGTGTTTCATTCTTCATGAATGGATGCACTATGTGTTAGGGGTCAACTTGATGGCAAATAACAATAACATTCAACAGCAGACATAGGCATAGATAAGTCATCAATCAAGAGTATCTATAATATGGGACATGCTTTGCATGATGAGCTCTCCTCTGTTAAGTGTTAACACCCAGTATTGAGCATATGCAACTGATAACACTCCTCTGTGAGTAGATCATTTAGACTTCTGTCTGCAATAATTTCCCAAAGAGGATTGCCAAGTATAGGGAAGATGGACAAGGCAAAGCACTGGAACAAGGACTCTTTTAGGGCAGTGAACCTACTCAGTACGACACTGTCACACTGTTGCAGTGAACTCAGGACATTATGCATTCATCAAAACAGAGAGGGCACACTTCTGACCTGGAACTGACCCTTCAGTCAAAGAATAGACAAGTCCATAAAATAAACAATAACATCCGAGAGGACTATGTTCCTTAGAACAATCAATTATATGATATCAAAAGGACATTTGCCCCAAAGCAAAGATGAGAAGCAGACAAGAGTAGAAAATTCTGACTAAAGGACATAAAGAACCTAGAGCAGAAATGGGGAATGCAGCCAACATCATGGAACGCATTATATACATACTGTTGAATGTGGAACGTTTTTACACAATAAAAATTTAAAACAAACCCATCCATAGGATTGTATAGCACAAAGATGAACCATAACATAAACTATGAACTTTTGTTAATAATATATCAATATACATTCATAAGACCCTGGTCCACTCGCTATACAGAGGTAACTCATGGTTTCTGTGAAGCTGAGCACTATGACACTGATGTGTCAAATGTGATGATGGTTACACATGGTGGACACTCTTTGGAGGAGCTCTCTAATTAAAACAAGCTTGGAAGCAGGAGTGGTACTCACTTCTGAAATAGCTTGCCTTAGAAACCCTCTGAGCCTGGAGAAAGGATGAAATTTATACACGTGTTCAGGTTTTTAGTTCATAGGGTCACTATGAGTCACCTACAACTCGGTAGCACTTAACAACAACAACAACATACATTCATAAGCTGATACTAATCTATCACATTAATGCATGATATTAATTATTGGGGAAACTATGGGAATGTGGCACAAGCTGGGACAAAATTTGGCTCTTTTGTGGCACAGGATAGGATAGCATTTCGATCTGTTGTTCATAGTGTCACTATGAATCATACTCGCCTTGGCACCTAACAACAACTAAATGTAGAAGTGTAGGGTGAGAAAGTATATGAGAACTGTCTGGATTCTGTTCAATTTTTCTGTAAGTTTAATGCTGTTTTAAATTATAAAACCCCTTGCCATCAAGTTGATTCTGATTCACAGAGAACTCATAAATTAACAGAGTAGAACTTCCATAACGTTTTCCTGATTGTAAATATAAAGGAAGCAGATCAGCAGACTTTTCTTCTGTAGCACCATTGGGTGGATTTGAACTACCATCCTTTATCATTAGTGGTCAAATGATGTGTGCCATCCAGGGATCTTTAAAATAGACTTTATGTCTATTGAAAAGAAATATACCAGAGCCAAACCTCAATAATGGTGCTTGCCTCAATAGCTGTCAGGATTTAATCACTACCTGGAAAGGTTCATTCCAGGATCAGATCAATGAAATGTGCTAACATAGCATGTTTCACTGTGCCCATTTAGTTACTTTGCATTCTTCAAGTAAATATCTTCCTCATCTCTGTCCTGTGTATCACTTTTCCTGTCAAAGTTGGAACACATTTCCTTTTAAGTGTGTGTGTGCAACTTTAGGTACATTCCTCCCGCTATCTGTACCTGTGTTCCTCAGCTGTAAATCGGAGAGAGACGGTTGTATAAAAACAAAGAAACTCACTCAACTGTCATTGAGTTAATTCTAACTCATAGCGACTCCACAGGGCAGAGTAGAATTACCACATGGTATTTCCAAGAGTATAATCTTTATGGAAGCAAATGGTTTCATCTTCCTTCTGGTGGACTAGAACTGCCAGCCTTTTGGATAGCAGCCCAACACAATCCACTGCATGTGTGTTCCATAGGTGACCTTCCAGCAGGTTTTTTTTCAGAGGTTATAAGTTGCACAGAGGAGATGGCTGATCTTCTTCCCTTGGATTAGCTGGTTGGATTCCAACCACCTTCCTTTCAGTTGGCAGTGCAACTTCTTACCATGACGCTACCAGAGCTCTAAGGGATGTATACGTGAAATAATCTCTAAAGCTCCTATCAGCTGCTAAGGGCTGAGAGTTTCTTTGGGAACAGATGCTGACTTGTCCTCCATCCTTCCCAAAGGATGCGTTTTTCACTTGAACTCCCAGTCAAGGCTCTTGAATGCTGGGTTACTCACGTGCTAGGCAGGGATACTAGCCACTGTGCTAACAAGAAGCTAGGATGCTAGGATACTTCTTAGAAGTCAGGGTGGAGAGACTTTAGCTCACATATTTTGGATATTTGTCAGGAGAAGCCAATCCCTGGAGGACCAAAATGCTTGGTAAACTAGAGCGTCAGTGAACCAGAGGAAGACCCTCAGTGAGATTGTCATTGTACTGACAATATGTTTATAGCAGTAGGCTCAGACACAGCGGAGACTGAGGAAGATTCGGGATGTGGTGGGCTTCTATTCTGCTGTAAGCCGTATCAGCATCAGTTGGAGCAGATCCAGTGGTACCACCACCACCAAACATGTGATCATCTACATGTGATTTAACCACTTTTGCACATGGTTGACAGAAGTGTTTAAATTCCCTGTTCGGAGACCCTCTGTTGAAAATGTCTGTCCTGGTTTAGGAATAAACACAAGGGAGGTGGATTCATTATACCATTAATCACAGACTCACACCTTTACTCCCTGTTCCCTCCCTCCCCCCACATTGCAAACCTGAAAACAAATTATTCCTGTAATACTGCAGAACCCACATTACTACTCTCTCACCTGTGGTGCCCATGACAAGAAGCTTATTTTTCCAAGACAATAAAATGTTAAAGAACCTCAGATCACCTCAGATCCTCAGATGCAGATTGGAAAGCACAGGACATTTGAGAAGTCCGGATACCTGGTCAGTAACACTCTTCTTTCTCTCTTGACTCCTAATCTGCCTCATTTTCCACCTCAAATATCCTTCTTACTGGAAAACTTCTCCTGGCCCCCATCACTATAGCTCCTGGGAGGTAAACCACCAGGCGTCCTATGGACTGGGCAGGCAGAATGTGTGTGAAAGATTTCACAAGACTCTCATTGAGTGATAGGAGAGAGTTTATGTTTGTTATGCTCAGGACAAACCAAGAAATTAGTTCAGACTTAGGGAAGACAACGGGGAAGTGATGTGGAGAAGTTGGGAACACAGCTGGTAAATGAAAGATTCTCGAGCTTTGTCAATATGGCACCCTGCTCCCCACAAACATCTACTCTCAATTTCAGAGGTTTCCTTTACTCTCCTTTCTTTCTGTTCATTACTCTTGACAAGAAAATAAATTTTTCTATATGTACTAGAGTTATTTCAATTGGCTTCATTCAACCAATCACTTAAACTTTGTTTTATAACATTGTTGTTGTTGTTATGTGCCGTCGAGTCACTTGCGACTCATAGCAACCCTATGTACAACAGCCCTAAACTCTGCTCTGTTCTGTGCCTATCGTACCGTCTCTGATACACCCATCCCGATTACCCCACCCACTAAATCAATCCATCTCATAGAGGGCCTTCCCCTCCTGCGCTGTCCCTCCACCCTACCAAGCTTGATGTCACTTTCTAAGGACTGGTCCCTCCTTACAACATGTCTAAAGTATGTTAGATGGAGCCTCAGAATCCTTGCCTCCAAGGAGCCGCCAGTTTAACCCTTTCCAGGATGAATCTGTTTGTTTTCCTAGCAGTCCACGGTACCCTCAATACTCTTCTCCAGCACCACAGCTCAAAGGCATCA
>NW_006399846.1:4992994-4993583 GCF_000299155.1 Elephantulus edwardii | reverse complement strand
GCTTCAGGCCCTCCTCAGTTTCAGCGAGCAGGGTTGTGTCATCTGCATAACGCAGGTTATTGACAATTCTTCCACCAATCCTGATGCCACATTCTTCCTCGTACAGCCCAGCATCTCCAATTATCTGTTCTGCATACAGATTGAAAAGGTATGGAGACAGAATACATCCCTGATGGAACCCTTTCTTGATTTTGAACCATCCAGTGTCTCCATGCTCTGATCTGATGACTGCCTCTTGGTCCAAGTATAGGTTTCGCATTAGCATGATCAAATGTTCTGGGATTCCCATTTCTCAGAGTCAGCCACAGCTTGTGATCCACACAGTCAAAAGCCTTTGCATGGTCAATGAAGCACAGATGGACATTCTTCTGGTATTCTTTGCTTTCTGCCAAGATCCATCTTACATTAGCTATAATATCCCTAGTATTGCCACCTCTTCTAAATCCAGCCTGTACATCTGGCAGTTCTCTGTTGACATATTGTTCCAAATGTTTTTGTATAATTTTCAGCAGAATCTTGCTTGCATGTGATAGCAATGATATTGTTCGATAATTTCCACACTCTGTTGGGTCACCTTTCTTTGGAATGG
>NW_006399846.1:4992358-4992894 GCF_000299155.1 Elephantulus edwardii | reverse complement strand
CATAATGTCCTCCAGGGTCACCCATTTTGTATAATTCATGAGTTCCTTGTTTTTCAACGCAACATAGTATCCCATTGTGTGAATATACCACAGCTACTCTATCCATTAGTTTGTTGATGGACAGTTGGGTGGTTTTCAGATCTTTGCCATTGTGAACAAAGCCACAATAAACATGGGTATGCATATATCTGCTTGGGTGGCAATTCTGGTTTCTTTAGTGTATATTCCCAGTAGTGGAGTTGCTGGGTCAAATGGTATTTCTATTTCCAACTTTTTGAGAAAGCTCCATAGTGGTCGAATCATTTTACACTCTCACCAACAGTGAAAAAAGGTGCCATTTTCTCCACAACCTCGCCAGCCTTTGTTGCTTGCTGTTCTGTTAAATTTTGCTATTCTTACTGGGGTGAGATGATATCTCATAGTTGTTTTGATTCACATCTCTCTTAGAGCTAGGGATTTTGAACATTTCTTCGTGTGTTTGTTTGTTAGCTATCTCAAAGTCTTCTTTGGTGAAGGGTCAGCTCATATCCTGTGCC
>NW_006399846.1:4986145-4992258 GCF_000299155.1 Elephantulus edwardii | reverse complement strand
CTCAGCATGATGTTCTCCAGAGTCAACCATTTTGGATAATTTTGCATGAGTTCCTTGTTTTTCAATGCAGCATAGTATTCCATTGTGTGAATATACCACAGCTTCTCTATCTATTCGTTCGTTGATGTTTCCAGCTCCTTGCTATTGTGAACAAAGCTGCAATAAACATGGGTGTGCGACCTTTCTTTTTTTGATGTTGAGATGTAACCCATATTGAGAGGAGCTTAGCTGTACTGCTAACCCAAAGGCATGTACTTCGAATCCATCAGCTTCTCTGAAGGAGAAGGATGGGCAGTCTCGTCCCGTGCTAACAGTCAGCTCATGAGAGGATAGATTTCTATTGTTTTAAATCACTCAGTTTGTAATACTTGGTTATAGCAGCTCTGGAAAACCAACAACCACTCACTAACAATTGAAGTGGGTTTGGCACCTTTCTTTAGAATGGATTTATGAAATAAAATCTCTTTTGAAATTCCTAGTTTATATGTTTGGCTTAGTGGTAGGAAGTTGTGCTTCCAGCCTAAAGGCAAATATTTAGAATCCACCAGTTGCTTTGCAGGAATAAGATGGGCAGTCTACTTCCTTGCAATTTACTGCCTCTGAAAACCCACAGGAGGGTCAGTTATGGGTTGATTCCCGTTCAGCTGTATACAACAACAACAACAACAACAATGTTTTGTTAGAAGAGACTGGTACTGCAAGGGTTCAGTGTTCAGCTGTTAACTGAAAGGAGTTACTGGGAACCCACCATTTGCTCCACAGGAGCAAAGATCTAGCCATCTGCTTCCATAAATGTTATATAGAGCTTGCAAAACCCCTGAGGCCTCTCTATTCTTTACTATAGGAATGTTGTGGGTTGGAGTCGACTTGACCTGCAACAGCAAACGTGTTTTTTTTTAACTGTCATCACAACCCTTAATTACAATATGATACTCTTCAATAATAGAGTGGCATGGCAGAGTGGATAATGAGTTGTGCTGCCAAACTAAAGACACATGGTTAGACTCCACCAGTTGCTCTGTGGAAAGAAGATGGGCAATGTCCTCCCATATGATTTACAGTCTCTGAAAACCTACTGGAACATTGCTATGACTTGGTTTCAACTGGATAGCACATAACAACAACTCCTACAATGAATAAGTGCACTAGAGTTAGCAAAAGATAGGGAATAAACATTTGCACAGAACTTCATCAGGCTTGACTCACCTCTTATTAAAACACAACAAAATATTCAGTTATACAAAACAACTACAAGATATTATCTCACCCCAGCAACAAGGGCAAAGTTCAACAGGCCACCAAACAATAAATGCTAGCAAGGTGTGGAGAGATTGGAACGTTTATTCACTGTTAGTGGGATTGTAAAATGGTCTGGCACTTTCTTAAAAAGTTAGAAATAGAAATACCATTAACAAACAAATGGATGGAGAAGCTGTGGTATAGTCACACAATGTAATACTATGCTGCATTGAAAAACAATGAACTCATGCAATAGTATTCAAAATGGGTGACCCCGGAGGACATTATGCTGAATGAAATATCTCAGTCACAAAAGGACAAATACTGCATAGTGCCATTGTTGTAAAACAGGACTGACATTGAGGTTGGGGAGAGACTGAGAAAGATGGGTTCAATAATGAATACTGCATTGAAACAGATGAGGGAGAAAACTGTTTAAAAGGGATATGTGAGTAGGTATTATTGTTATGACAGGAGTCCAGAACGAAGGCTGCATAGTGGAGTGGACCTGGGGGAGAGATTGTAAAACAATGGAAGAATTTTTCTTTTACTTTTCAAAGACAAGAGTGAACTGGGGGTGGGGAGGGGGAAGGGGTGGGCAGGGAGAAAAGTGCAACAATGAATGAATGGAAATCCAAAGTCTCTGTAAATTTCCATTAAGATTAATATTTTAAAAAATGAGAAAAAAAGAGAAAGTACTATGTCATGTACAACTTCGTTAAAGAAAACAGTGACATTCTGAAAAAACCAAACCAAAACAAACAAACACAAAACCCATTTGACCCAGCAATTCTACTACTATGCTCTTCTGGGTCCTAGAATGCCAATATGAAGGAATTTTGGAGCCACATCTGAAGTCAAGTATCAGAGGACTAATGAGACCTTAGGGAGCTCTGGTAGCACTGTCTGTAGGGAGTTGTGCTGCTAACCCAAAGGCAATGATTTTCTGGCCATTCGAGTGCACCAGAAGCTCTTTGGAAGAAAGGTAGACAGTCTCTTCTTGTGCAATTTACAGCCTCAAACCCCCAGTGGCTGGTTAGCTATGAGTTGGTTCTGACGTGATGGCTATGAGAGAGATGGACAGAGAGGGAGAGAGATATATTCAGAAAGAGAGACAGAGCCAGAGAGAGAATAAGAGTGTAAAGAGTCAATATGTGATACAAACGTTTAAGCAATGGCTACTGACTGGAGGATTTGTGGTTCAAAATCACCCAGAGAAGTCTTGGAAGAAAAATCTGGAAATCAGCTTCCAAAAGATCACAACCTTACCAACTCCATGCAGTACAGTTTGTCGACTCCTGTTACAGATAGGCCACCATAAATCAGAATGTGTTGACAGCAACTAGTTTGATTGAGGTATTTAATTTTTTTTTGTGTGTAAAGGAGTCCTGGTGATATAGTATGTTATGCACTGTGCTGCAAACTGAGTGCTTAGTGGTTTGAATCTACCACAAACTTCCAGAGAGAATGATGAAGCAGACTGCCTCTGCTAAAGTCTTACTGCCTTGGAAGTCTGATGGGAGAGTTGGCATGAGTGGAAATTGACTTGATAGCAGTAGTCTTTTTTTAATTTTTGTGATTATCTAGTTTATTATTCAGATGAAGAATCTGAGGATCATAGAGAAGTTCTGTGTGTTTATTTGAGCTGCTTAGATTGAGTCCATGGAAATGCACACTGACTGTGCCAGTCTACAGGAGAGACCCCAAACGTGGGTCATCCCCCCAAACACTCAGACCTACAGGATACCTGACAACTTCCTGAAGAGTTTTCTTGGTTTGTTTTTCAGTAATTATTGTTATCTCTCGGATGTGATAACATTTTAAAGTTGAAAAAATGCTTTCTATACAGTTTCCCATAATCATGTCCTCATTCTTTTATTCTTGTGTGTTTCAGGAATGTATTTGCCTCCAAGGAATAAACATGCTAATCACATAAATTCAAGTGGAGAATTTGAAGAAGGTCTTGTTTTTCTCATAGAACTTTAAATCCAGAGGTAAATGCTGGCTAGGATTGATTATTAACACCACAGTTTCAGAGCTAGTATCATTCTTTGGCCTTTACTCTATGGTTGAAAGCTCAGCTCTAGCTCCAGGCATCGTGTTCATATTTATGGCACCAACAGGGGAGAAACCAAGCATGGATCACTTCTCATAGACCTGTGCAGAATTATATTTAAGAATGTGAATAAGTTAATATTGCCCTGATGTTAGGTGTATTGCTTACCCAACCAAAATTGAGTTCCATCAACAAGACAGCCAACAATGACTGCCACAGATGGGCCATAAATGGCCTCTCCCCTTTCCTCTGCCTGATAAACTGTAATGATGGCTTTAATGCATTCTCATTGCCACTTTCAGCATCAGCCTATTTTTGTAGTGGCCCACACGTCTTCCATGATTATAGATGGAGAAAATACTTATTCTAGGGCCTTGCAAAATGCAGGCAAAAGAAAACCAGTGAAGTCACTAATACTCCCATAGCTTGGATATAATGACAAATGTTAAAACTTTTGGTTGCTTCCTTCCTGAAATTTCTTCATATGTATGTAAATGACGTTAAGGTGCCCTGATGATGCCACCCAAAGATTGCAAATTCAAACCTACCTAGTGACTATGTGGAAGAAAACCCTACTGATCTACTGCTGTAAGGACTATAATAAACAACGTCTTCTCTGTCCCGTGGACTTGCTTATAGGTCAGAATCAGTCAGAACAATGTAGTATATATTTAGTATTATGGCATGCTGTTTTACTCAAGTAAATATTTCCTCATGTTACCTGAAGTTTTAAAGATAATAATAATAATAATCTATTTTATCTTCATTGTTTTTCTAGTAGCCAGAGTAAAATGTTTGTGGTTTGTATGTGAGCATCCCAGTAGTCTCACCTCAAGAGATAGCCACTATAAATAGCCAGCAGGCTTGTCAGAATGTCTTTATTCTCTTGCGGATATCCAGGTTGTTTCCATTTTTTCAGTATTACAGATAGCACTTTGATGCACATCCTTGTACGTGAAGTCTATCCACATTTCTGACTGTTTCCTTTGTGTAAAATTCCTAGAACTGCAATCACTGGGTTAAAGGGCATCAACATTTTAAATGTCCTGATGCATATTGCCAAGTTGCTTTCTGGAAAGAGTACATCATTACATTTTGACCAATATTTTATGAGCTCGCCTAACATATTCCAACTTCTTTCAACTCTTTTGTGAGAAAGTCATGTGGGCAAGTGGAAAAGAGATCAGAGGTCCAACTAGCTGGGATTAGTAGTTGGACATTCAGACTACTTGTATGATATTGGGCAAGAACTCTTCACTTCTTAGTTCAGATAGAAAAAAAGTACTGAATACTAGAGTGGACACTGTTTCCTTTTCACACTGTTCTAACGGAAGTCAGATTTATTCCCGTATATGCTCCTCTTCTGGAAAGTCTTAGATCTTTATGAGATGTTGACCTCAATCCTAGCTTTTAGGGGTTAATGTTGAATGACTGGCTCTCAGAATTTTTTGGTCATTGGACTAGTTTATCTTCTTAAAATTTATTGAGGAATCTAACAAAATTGTTTAAAGAATGGTTCTCAAATCTTTTTGGTTCTAAGACTTGTTTGTCCTCTTAAAAGTTATTGAGGAATCCAACAAGTTTTTGTTTATGTGGATTAACTCTATCTGTATTTACTATGGTTGACATTGAAAAACTCATTAATTTATGTGAACAAGAACAACAAAATAATCTACCATATGGAGAATGAAAAACTGAGGAAAAATAGTGTTACATCCATACTCTAAGGGACAATTTCAAGATCTATAGTGTTGTGATAGGATGCCATTCTTATGCATGCAAGGAAGATCAGTTAATACAACTCTTGCTCAAAGAAATGCACCAATGAGTAAAGCCAAAGAGGAGGAAATTTAATATTTATATCAACTTTTGAAATTCTAAATTGACCAAATATGTATTCCAGATGCATTACTAATTATTGGTGACTGGAATGCAAAAGTTGGAAACAATAAAGAAGGAAAGATAGTAAAAAAGTATGGTGTTGGTGACAGAAGTGAAGCTGGACAGCAAATAATTGAATTTTGTATGTCCAGTGATTTATTCATAGCAAACATCTTTTTTCAAAAGTGCAAAAGGCAACCTGACACATGGGCCTTACATGACAGACTGCATAACGATCAGATTGACTACATCTGTGGATAGAATCATTGGAGAAGCTCAATATCGGCAGTCAAAATCAGCCCAGATGCTGACAGGCAAGTTCAAATTGAAGCTGAAGAAAATGAAAATTAGTCCGTGAGAACTAAAATATGATTTTGAGTCTGTCCCAACTGGATGTAACGATCATCTCAGTTTGAAGTGTTGGATTCTAATGATTGAAGTCCAGATGAGTTATGGAATGACATCAAGGATATTATCTACAAAAAAAATAAAAGGTCATTACAAAGACAGAAGAGGAAGAAAAGACTAAAATGTGAAAATGACTCTGAAAGTTGTGTTAGTAGACACTCACAAGAACATCAAGGAACCAAAACAAAGGAGATAAATGCTGTCATGAAAGAAATAAAAGAAGGTTTCAAAGGACAGCTTGAGAAGACAAGGTATTAGAATGAAATGTGCAAAGAGCTGGCATTGGGGGAAAAAAAGAGACAAACTCACCTGGTGTTTCTAAAATTGAAAGAATTAAGAAACAAATTCATGCCTCGAGTTGCAATACTGAGAGATGCTATGGACAAAATCTTGAACGATCTAGGAAGCATAAAAAAAGATGGAAGGCTCACTGTACCAAAAAGAACTGATCGACACCAGGCTGCTCCTTGGAGGCAAGTATTCTGGGGCTTCGTCTGACATACTTTGGACATGTTGTAAGGAGAGACAG
>NW_006399846.1:4982100-4986045 GCF_000299155.1 Elephantulus edwardii | reverse complement strand
AAATTTGTTTTTCCACTCCTTCAGCTTAAGAAACGCTGAGCGAGTCCAGCCCTTTTGATTTTCTGACTCCAGCTCTCTGCACATTTCATTATAGTATCTTGCTTTGTCGTCCCGAGCTGCCTTTTGAAATTTTCTATTCAGCTCTTTGATTTCTTGATTTCTTCCTTTAGCTTTGGCTTCTTGATGCTCTAATGCAACTTAGAGTCTCCTCTGACATCTATCTTGGTCTTTTCTTCTTATTTAGCCTTTGTAATGATCTTTTGCATTCTTCATGGACGATTTTCTTGATATCCTCCCAGAGCTCATTTGGTCTACTACACTCATTGGTGCTCAAGGCCTTAAACCTGTTCCTGAGATGGTTTTGAAATTCGAGTGGGACACACTTAAGGTCAAATCTTGGTTCCCGTGGACTTGACTTAATTTTCCTCAACTTCACCTTGAATTTAAATATGAGTAGTTGGTGGTCTTTCCCACAATCAGCACCCTGCCTGGTTTTCACTGCTGATATTGAGCTTCTCCAGCGAATCTTTCCACAAATGTAGTCGATTTGATTCCCATGCATGCCATCAGGTGAAATCCATGTGTATAGCCTGCGTTTATGTTTCTTATAAAAGATATTTGCAATTAATAAATCATTGAATGTTCAGAACTCTGTCATTCTATCTCCAGCCTCATTTCTCTCACCGAGCCCATGTTTTCCAGCTACTGATCCTTCTTCCCTGTTCCCAACTTGCATTCCAGTCACCCATTATAGATCTGTTTTACTTAGCCCCTTTTCACATAATCAGTCAGCACTACAGTTCTCATTGGCTGGCTAAAGTTGTTTTCTTCTTTTTACCTTCTCTCAAAATATGAGGCTTCCTTACTTCAAATTCCCTCATAAAAAGAATTTTATTCACTCCATTAACCAACATTCCCTACACAGAGGTGTTAATCAAAATTAGTTGTACTGAGTGAATCCCAACTTATCACATATCCTGTTTCAGAGTAGAATTGAGCTCCATAGGATTGTCAATGTTGATTTTTCAGAAGTACAGGGCCAGACACTTCTGAGTGAACATTAAACTCCAACTTTTTGGTTAGCAGCTCTTTACACTGCCTAGGAACTCCTGTATTCTTTTTATTTGAGTGTGTTCCTGTATATTTTGAGTAATTTATCCATTCAACAACTATGGCAACCATCTGGAGACTTTCACTTCTTTATGGCAACTATCTCAGGACCTTCACTCCCTTGACATCTTTAAAAGCAAGGCCACATGATCTCATTTGAACTTTGCTATGACTTTGTAGGTAAGGCTAATACTATAACTCTTATTTAATATTTGAGAAAATGGAGACATAATAATAGTTACTGACTCTTACAAAGTCTCAGCCTCATTTTTCCAAGCTTCTTTGCCTTTTGGCTGAGAATTCTCAGGGTAAGATAACATGCATCTGACTTATTCTGCTGTGTCACATGCTGTGGGAATTCAGACTTTGTGTCTGATAGACCTGGGTGTTCTAAATCCTGCTTGTCCTCTTAATGGCTGTGAGTGTAGACAAATTACATGTCTTCGTGTAAGTGAGCTTAGCTTACTTGTCTGTAAAAGGAGATAATAATATTTACCACTTATGCAAAGTTCTTGGCCTACAGTAAGTTCCCAACATTCTCTTTTCTTCATATTTTCTCAAAACACTCACTTGTCTAAAAAATGGATAAACATTATATTGCCATTTTCATACCCATAGAAGGAAGTCTTTCAAGATGAATTAAGTTGAACATTTATCTACAGATTCAATAATTATTTGTTGAATGTCTAATACATGTTCCAGAATTTGTAATAGATTCAGATACACGGGGGAAATGACATTGTTCTTACCTTAAAGGAGCTTACAATGTAGTGAGGAAAGATAACTTTTAAAGAGAATCCAGATGTGATTTGTGTCTTGAAAGAGATGGAGTCAAGGGATTCTAGGAGCTTTACAGAAAGAACTTCTAAACTGGCCAGAGGAAGTCAAGTTGCACTTTACAGAAGAATTGATAGTTGACTTAGGAATAAAATAAAGTTGACTTGGGAATAAAATAACTGCCAAGTACATTAGGGGAAAGCATTTTAAAAAGGAAGATTACATGTGGAAAGGCACAGAGCCAATAACAAACATTTAGAGAGCTGTCAGAATTTCAACATAGCTTGGAGTCATTCCCAAGATTAATGTGCTCAACTGATAACCAACTGGTTGTAGTTTGTAGTACACAAAAATGTTCCTCAGAAGAAAGTCTGGTTGATCTATTTCCAAAGAAAAACAGTCATTGAAAAACCCTATATAGCACAGTTCGGCTCTGATGTATATAGGGTTTTACCATAGATTAAAAAGGACTCTATGACAACTGATTTACAGTATAAAAGTGTGGAGAATGGGAAATGTGGATGAAGAGATGGAAGATGAATCGCAAATAGGATTGTATGGCATACTGATGATTTATAATGGAATTTTAGCTTATGCGGAGACACTATAAATTTTAAGTAGGTAATTAGCAGGATGAATTTGTTTCTGGATAAGCATTCTGTTAGCAATGTGTTGAGTGGATCTGAGACAAAACAAGACTGTATTAAGGAAAAGAGAAAATTATGGGAATATTCTAGACGAGCAGTGACAGTTTATTGAACTATAGTTGAGGCCATCTGGACTAATAAAACCCCCTACATATAATTATGAAGGATCTTTAGAAAAAAAGACCCTGCAGGAATAAGGGATTGATGGTACATGGGAGTAAGCCCTGCTAATGAAGGTTTGAAGTTAGTCACTAAAAAGATTAGTGGTTCCAGCCAGTTATTCTTTGGGAGAAAGGTGAAGCAGGCTGCTTCTGTAAAGATAATACAACCTTGGAACCCTATGAGGTAGATTTATCTCATCCTGTAGGGTTGTTATGACCCAGACTACACTCACTAGCAGTGGTTTCTGGTTTTGTTTCTTATTTTCTTTTGTGGGGCATGAGAGAGAGGGAAGAATCAAGAATGACCCTTGGGTTTCTGACTTACGTTTCTTGAGGGACTGATGGCACTAGCTGGTGATCAGGTTGAAGAATACCAGAAAGGAGTTGGTTTGGTAGGAGAGGTTATGGGTTCCGTTTTATTGGGCTTGTTGTATATTAGGAAATGAGTGAATTTCAGGAGAGAGATTTAAACTGGTCGTAGAGAAATGGGAGTAGTTTACATACAGGTGACAGTCAAAGCAATATAAAAATTTTTGAAATATTAGAGGATATTTTTGGTTTAGAGATGATATCAGGGCAATGATATCAACTGTAAATGGTGTTTTAAACTGTAATTTGAGTGAACTTTTACAAAATACATTTGTTCGTTCATTCATGCATATTACTTATTTTACTATTTTAGTTCCTATTTGAGTTAGCAACCAGACTAGACATTTTATCTCATTATATCATCCAGTCATTTTTATTATCATATAAATATTACAGATGAGAAACTAAGGCTTAGAGAGGAAGATTAGTTAATCAAGGCATACACAGCTCGTAACTGCAGAGATTCAAATAGAGATCTGCTGGATTTTGCACTGTACTGAGGACATTCATACCAGTAGCTGATTGGCAGAAGTCTTGGCAATGGCTGTCAGTACAAAAGCAAAGAGTCTATAATGGGTTGAATTGTGTCCTACAATTCCAGTTCCTGAGAATGTGATCTTATTTGGAAATTGCATTTGGGAAGTTGTAATTCGTTTGGGGAACTCTAATGGCTTAGTGGGTAAGGAGATGCACTGTCACCTCAAAGACAGGTCTCATTGGACTCTGTCAACTTCTCCTCTGGAGAGAAAGATGGGCAATCTTTTCTCTGAAGATTTACAGTTTCTGAAAGCCCACTGCAGGGTCAGCTATGAATCAGTTCTGACCATACAGCATATACCGCCAACAACAATTAGTTTTGAGGTCATCCTGGAGTGGGAGGG
>NW_006399846.1:4976120-4982000 GCF_000299155.1 Elephantulus edwardii | reverse complement strand
GTTAAATTTTGCTATTCTTACTGGGGTGAGATGATATCTCATAGTTGTTTTGATTTGCATCTCTCTTAGAGCTAGGGATTTTGAACATTTCTTCAAGTGTTTGTTCACCATCTGAATGTCTTCTTTGGTGAAGTGTCTGTTCATATCCTGTGCCCATTTTTTAATTGGGTTGTTTTCCTTTATCTTGTTGTGGTACTGTGTTAGTTTTTGAAAAGGTTTTTATAACCATTTAAAATATTTTATTGTCCTTCACATGAGACAATAAAACAGTAAAATAGCTTTGATAATATGGATGAATACTTGGTAGTAATGACATATAAACTGTCTAGATCTAATTTTTATTTTAAGGAATTTTTAAATTAAAACTTTATATAGTTAATGAGACACTTAAGATTGTCAGTTTTATTAGTCACTTTGATAAGGTAATTGTTTTTTATAATCATTTGAATGAAAGTTTACAAAGGTTAATACCTTTGTATTTAATGGTTTTTCAATCATTCATATACATTTTGTTTTAGGACATTAATTACAATACCCACAATGTCTGATCCTATTCCTTTCCCCTTACTCCATCTTAGTGTCTATTATAATTTCTTAATTTAAACCGTCTTTTAACTTTGCAAAATACTTCCAAGATGGTAATCTCCCATGTCCTACACAAAAATAGAGCACTTAAAAAGAGACTGCTACGACTCTATAGCACTTCTCACAAACTGTTACTTCTATATAAAAAGCCAAAAGCCACTTCCCATGAATTGCTTCAGATTCATGGTGCTCCCCCACTGGACAGTGTCGAACTGCCCCACATGGTCTCTGACATAGTAATCTCTAAAGAAGCAGACTGCCCCATTGTTCTCCTGCAGAGCAGTTGGTAGGTTCCAACTCATGACCTTTTGGCTAGCAGCTGAGCTTTTAACTACTGCACCACCAACATTCTTTACTACAAGTTGATATCAAATCAAGGGCCTCCCTGACTGGTCAGACAGAAACACTTTGTGTCCCTGCTGGAGTGGCTGAGCCTCCCCAGCATTCCCTTCCTCACCAGGTGTGTCCTAACCCTTTTCCTCCTCGGAGTCTTACAGTTTTCTCAGCTAGGAGGCTTGTGAATCTGAATCCCTTCCCTCTGCTCTCTTTGATCTCCCCTGCCTGTCCCTTCCTTTGTCATTCCCCCCACCCTTCCTGCCACTTCTTCCTCACCAGGACAACTGAGGAGTTCCTTCTTCCCTGCACTATCTTTTTTGTGGGAGTCATAGAAACCTAGAGTCTTAAAGTTGGATGTTGGGAACCTTGGAGATCATCATTCTAGCCAGTTTTTTAAAAATGATGCTTACGGGTGAGTTGCCCAAGGTTACAGAGTTATGTGCTTTGCTGCTAACCTAAAGATTGGTGGTTTGAACTTACACAGGGTCTGTGAGGAAAAGGATCTGGTGATCTACTTCTATAAAGAGTATAGTCTGAAAAATTCTATGAGGCAGCTCTACTCTATCACATGGGGTTACAATTAATTTAAAATTCACTTGATGGTTCCTAAGAACTACAACTTGGAATTGACTCATAGCTGACCCTCCTATGGGTTTTCAGAAGTCATAAATTGGACAGAAGGAGATTACCTACCTTCTTCCTTAGAGCAGCTGGTGGATTCGAACCATAGGCTTTGGGGTTGGCAGCACTACTCCCTACACACTCACCAGAACTACCATTTTTGAGATGAGACCAACAATAACAATAGTGAAGATAAACTTATGGGGCAGGAGTCCCAGCTTTGATCTCAGGAAAGTTCTTCATCATATCTATGGTTTTCCATTCCTACCCTTTGCTGGATAAAGGTGTTAATTAGAAGAGATACTCTCTGAGGCATATCCAGCTCTGAAATGTGTCCGACTCATCCTATAGGCAAGTTCCTATTAGCTTCTCCCTCATCATTGCCATTGCTTTGCCTAGAAATGTGCCTGCTAAAGGTAAGCAAAACAAACAAACAAACAGTTTGCTGTCTTTGTAAAGTTTTAACAATTTTTATCATCTTGATTGAGGCATTCCAACAATTTCTGGAAGCCTTGTCTTATACAACAACTGATAACAGTTCTTTTTAAGAGTTTAGATTCTAAGGTAGAACTTCCTGAGCTGTGTCCTGAAGTCCTTAGGGAGTGTGTAGGGACATTGGTCCTCTCAACCTGTGGTGACCACATTGTCTGGGATGGTTGCAACCAATGTACCTAACAAATATCATTGTTTTCTATTGGAGTCACAACAGACAAAAATGCAGAAAGCCCTCCTCTGAGGTGAATGCCATCACTACAAGTATAATAACCACAATGGCAAAGTACTTCCCCAGACCTACTTGCACTTGGGTCACAAATACCTCCCCCCCCAGTGAAGGAGGCTAAGGCTGTGTCATTACACAAGGTGATAAAGGATATGCCTCAAATGACCCATAAGAGACCCTATGTGATTCCATTTCACGTTACAATAGTAGTCAGTCCTAACATGTACAAGACTCAACAGGTGGCAAAGAATTTTCCTGTTTACTAGATAAAGAGCATCCTCACATATTTTGTCTCCTTTGATCTTTCTAACCACTCCTTGCAATACTTCGAATCAGGCTGCTGATACATGATGGAAATGGAGAACTGAGAGCCCAGAGGCACATAACTAGAACTAAGAGTCAAACACATATCGTCTTATTCAGAATTCAGAGCTCTGTCAATATCATGCCTCTTCTTGAATGTCTTCTGTTTTCAAGAATATGCCTCAGTGAATTCTGAGTACTGGGTCTTTTCTTGGTGAGGGAAGAAAGAGCAATGATGGAGCCCTTGGCTACTCTGCAGGGCTTTGTCAAGCTTCTGCCAACTCTTGTTAATCCATGTTTCCAAAGCTGGGATGCTGCCCAGGAAAGGAACAATAGAAACTTTCGACTGAAGAGAAGACATATGTGTACATGTGCTTGTGTACACACTCAAAGCTTGCCCAAAGGGACCCCGCCTGCCCTGTCAGGATGCCTGGGGCTTGTCACGCAGCCCACGTCGGGGAGCAGACATCCTGGTTCCCACTCACCTCCGCGGAACCTGTGACCCAGGCCAACCCACCATGTTTGGGACTCTGCATGTCCGGTTCCTGTTATCTCAGGATCCTGGGACTGACTCCTTGGCTCCTCTGCCCAGCCTCCTCCACTCCCTGTGGACACGTAGCCACCACACACTTCTCGGAGGGCTATTTCTAGCTGAGGGGCTGGTAATTGGGCCCCAGCCTGTCAGGTCAGGTCGTCTGCGTGGCTCAGCTGCGACGGGCGGCCTGACACGTTGTGGTTCAGCAGAGTGCAGGATGTTGGGGCTTCCGGAGGCAGGCATCCCCTCAGCCTGCTGGAGGTCAGGGTTGCTGAGACGTGGGGGTGGGGGCCAGCAGGATGCTTCTGCAGCAGGCTTGGGAGGAGTTGGCTCTATGGGGAGAGGCTAGAATTGGCCTCCTCACACCTTTAGTGGTTCTCTGTACCCCACCAGTGCTCTTTTCAGAAAGAATACTTTTTCTTTAGTGTAACTGGAGTTACTATAGCCTTGTGGGTGGATGCAGGCCTCAGAGTTAAACAGTCTGGGTGATGGTTATGCCATATACCAGGTATGCTGCCTTAGGCAAATTGCTTCACCTTCCCATTTTGAGCCTCAGTTTTCTGAGCTGTAAAGTGAAGATGATAAATATACCAACTACCTCGCATATGGTTGAAAGGGTTTAATAATGTCATTGTAACTGAGTCTAATCTGAATCTGACTAATAGTGACCCTAAAGAACAGAGAAGAACTGCTCCCACCTCAGGATTTCTAAGACTGTAAATCTTTACATAGGCCAATTGCCTTGTTTTCCTCCCACAAACTAGCTGGTGGTTTCCAAAAATTGGTCTTTCAGTATCACAGCACTAAACTACAGTGCCACCAGGGCTTCTTGAACTTTATTACACATATAACATAGTTTTCTCTAAAATAGTCACATAGAACTACTTGGTTTTTTTTTGTTTTGTAATGTTTACTTCTCTTTCTATGTCTCAATCTGTACTTTCGGCTTCCAGTAGTAACTTCCTTCTCTTCCCAGAAGTCCTTCCAGAAGACACTCAGAGTGACTGGATTCCTTATGCCGGAAACATTTTAGGTGCTTAATTAATAGCTATCAAAAAAGTGAATGAATTCCTACCTTGGCTTGAAATGATGAAAGAACCCTGAACCTGGAATTGAAAAAAAAGAAAACAAAACCAATGTTCTAATTCCAGCACTCACAATACTACCTTGTTAGTGTCATGACCCCATTAAGGAAGCTTGAACCGTTGTTCTAAATGTTCTTCAGCATCCTCAGCTGCCAAGTAGAGGTAAGGATTAGTGCCCAGTCTTCTTCCCATAAGTGTTAGTACCAATGAATAAAGGATGTGAAATTCATGGCAGATTATTCTGTATATCTACTTATTTCATATGTCAAATTTCCTACTCCAATAAAATGTTTTTGGGTGCTGTCAAGATGACTTCAACACATAGTGAGCCTACGAAGAACAGATGTGAAACCTTTCTATCCTATGCCATCCTCACAATCTCTGACACAGTAAAGCCTCTTGCTGCAGTCACTGTGATAATTGGGCTGGTTGAGGGTCTTTCTCTCTTTCACCATCTCTTCACCTTTCTAAGCATGATTTCCCTTTCTAAGGAATAGCCTTTCCTAGCAACAAGCTCAAAGTATATGAGATGAATTCGTCACTGTCCTTGCTTCCAAGGAGCACTTTTGCTGGACCTTCTCAAAGATATCTGTTTCTTATCTTGACAGTCCATGAAATATTTAGTACTCTTCTCTGGCATCACAGCTTAAAAGCATCAATTATTCTTCTGTCATCCTTATTCATCATCCTGGTCTCAGATGCAAAACAAGATTGAAAAGACCGTGGCCTGAATTAGGTGCATTTTAGTCCTCAAACTGACATTGTTCCTCAATAATTTGGAGAAGTCATTGACTACAGACTTTCCCAGTGCAATGTCTCCTAATCTCCTAACTGCTGTTATCAAGTGTATTGATTGTGAATTCAAATAAGATGAAGTCCGTGAGTTTCAATCTTTTACCCATCTATTGTGATGTTGCCTATTGGTTTAGTGGTAAGAATTTTTGTTTTCTTGACCCTGAGATGCAATCTATATTGAAAGCTGTAGTCTTTGATCTTCTGCAGTAAGTGCTTCAGGTCTTCCCTACTTTCAGCAAACAATGTTGTGTAATTTACGTAATGTAGGTCATTGATGAGTCTTCGCGCAACTCTGATACCATATTCTTCTTCATAGAATCCAGCTTCTTGAATAATTTGCTTAGTATACAGATTAAATAGGTAGAGAGAAAGGATACAACCCTGATGCACACCTTAAACCATGTACTATTCTTTTGTACACAACAGGCTCTTGATCTAGGTATAGATTCCCCATGGGCACAATGTAAGATTCCTATTCTTCCCAATATTAACCATAATTTGTTATGATCCACACAGTCAAATGTGTTTGTGTAGTCAATAAAGCCCAAATAAATATTCTTCTAGTATTCTTTGTTTTCAGCCAGGATCCAACTCAAATCAGCACTGATGTCACATACTATGACTAGACAATGAGTAAGAATGACAGGAGAGTTGATGCCTTTGAGCTGTCCTGGAGAAGAGTATTGAATATTGCATGGACTGCCAAAAGAACAAACGGATATGTCTTGGAAAAGGTGAAGCTCAGATGCTCATTGGAGACAAGGGTGGCCCTGATGTATGGACTCTTTTGAATCTAGCTTGAACTTCTGTCAGTTCTCTGTCTAGGTACTGTTCTAGATATTTTTTAATTATCTTCAGCAGTATTTTTAAAAATATATTTGATTTTCATATAATAATTC
>NW_006399846.1:4968454-4969280 GCF_000299155.1 Elephantulus edwardii | reverse complement strand
TTTTTTAAATTTTTTTATTATAATGTCTTAAAACTAGCAGAAGATGCATAGGAAAATAAACCAAGGAATGCGGGGGCTACCAGACACTAGAAGAGACAAGGGAGGACCTTCTTTTAGGATGTTTGACAAGATCATGGCTCTGTTGACACCTGGATTTGGACTTCTAGCCTTCCAATAACAATTTTAATTAATGATGCACTAGAGTCAGGAAAAGATAGGAAATAAGTATTTGTACAGAATTTCATCAGTTCATGCTGTTGTTGTTAGGTGTCATCAAGTTGAGTATGACTCATACCAACTCTATGAACAGCAGACTTTAGTGCTGGCCTATCTTGTGCCATTCTCATCATCTCTGACACACTTGAGTCCATTGCTACAGTTACTGAGTCTGTCCAACTTGTTGGGTATCTTCCTCCATTTCACTGATACTTCACCATTCTAAGCAAGATGTCACTTTCCAAAGAATAGCTTCTCCTGACAAGATGCCCAAAATATGTGAGATGAAGCTTTACCATCCATGCCTTCAAGAAGTATTCTGGCTGCACTTTCTCCAAGGCATATCTGTTTGTTCTTTTGATAGTCCATAGGATATTCAGTACTCTTCTCCAATACCATAACTCAAAGGCATCAATTTTTCTTTTATCCTTTTTCATTGTCCAGATCTACAATGCATAGCAAAGGAAGGAAAAGATCATGGCCTGAATCAGGAGCACTTTAGTCTTCAGACTGACATCATTGCTCTTCAGTATTTTGGAGAGGTCCCTGACAGCAGACTTTCCCAATGCAATAATGTTTTTGATTTTCTGACTGCTGGTACCAAAGGTGT
>NW_006399846.1:4966938-4968354 GCF_000299155.1 Elephantulus edwardii | reverse complement strand
TTTACTTTATGTTTCATTCATATATATTGTGTTTTATACAATCTTTCATTTGCATTGTTTCATACAATCATTCATAAACATTCTATTTTACTTTTTTTAAAAATTGGTTTGTTTACAAAGTTTACATACATTGTGTTTCACACTATTCTTCATTCTCTTATGTTCTATAAAAATCACTATTGAACCTACCCCATCATTACCCTGTCTCTTCACCCAGCTCCTTCCCATTTGCTTTCCCCACCCCATTCCACCCACCAAACTGTGTAGACCTGTGGTTTCCCACAATGGATGTTGGAGAGGATGTAGAGAGGTGGGAACTCTCATACACTCTTGGTGGGATTGTAAAATGGTACAACAACTCTGGAAGACAGTTTGGCATTTTGTCAAAAAGTTGAGAATAGAAACTCCATATGACCCAGGTATTCTACTACTAGGAATATACCCCAAAGAAATTAGAACACCAATGTTCATAGTAGCATTATTCACCATTGCAATAACATGGAAACAGCCTAAATGTCCAACCACAATCGAATGGATTGAGAAAGTGTGATATATTCACACAATGGAATATTATGCAATACTCAGGAGCAATAATTTTTAAAAATACTATGTAACTTAGGAGGGCAATATGCTGAGTGAACTAACACAGTCTCATAAGGACAAATACTGCAAAAGACCATTATTGTAATAATAGAAGGATAACTAATAAAACATGTACAGCAGTGTTTTGCTTGCATGCCATATTAATGATATTGTTTGATAGTTTCCACATTCTCCTGGATCACTTTTCTTGGGAACAGGAATAAATTTGGATCTCTTCCAGGCAATCAGCCAGACAGTTGTCGTCCAATTTTCCTAGCATAGAATGGTGAGCATGTCCAAGGCTGCATCTATCATTTGAAACATGTCAATTGGTATCCTGTTGATTTCTGGGGCCTCGTTTTTTGCCAATGCCTTCGGTGCAGCTTAAACTTCTTCTTTCATTACCATTGGCTCTTGATCATATGGTACTTCCTGAAATATTTAAGTATTGACAAATTCATTTATAGATCTATGTTCAAGAAGATTGTTGTTGTTGAGTGCCATCGAGTCATTTGTGACTCATAACGATCGTATGTACAAGAGCCCTCAACGCTGTTCTATCCTGTGCTAGCCTCGCTGTCTCAAACACATTTATTCCCACCACTCCACTCACAGAATAGATCCATAGATCCATCTCTTCAAGAGTCTTCCTCTACTGCGCCGTCCTCCACTCTGCCGAACATGATGTCCCTTTCCAAGGACCAGTCCCTCCTTGCAACATGCCCAAAGTATGTCAGACGATGCTTCAGAATCCTTGACTCCAGGGAACATTCTGGCTCCACCCTCTCCAGGATGAACCTGTTTGTTCTCCTAGCAGTCCATGGTATATTCAAC
>NW_006399846.1:4951493-4966838 GCF_000299155.1 Elephantulus edwardii | reverse complement strand
CATTAGCACAATTAAATGTTCTGGGATTCCCATTCTTAGAGTCAGCCACAGTTTGTTATGATCCACACAGTCAAATGCCTTTGCATAATCAATGAAACACTATTCTAGGTAAGCAAAATATTACTGAAAACCATCCAAACCTGGCTAGAACAGTATATTGACACAGAAGTGCCAAAAGTGCAACTTGGGTTTAGAACAAGCAGTGACACCAGGAATATCATTGCTAATGTCAGATGGACCTTCACTGAAGGCAGAGACTACCTGAAGAATGGCTATTTGTGTTTTATTGGTATTTTAAAGGCATTTGACTGTGTGGATCATAACAAATTAAGGCTAACATTGAGAAGAATGGTAATCCTAGAACACTTAATTGTGCTCAAGTGAAACCTATACCTAGAACAAGAAGCTGTTGTCTGAAACGAGCAAGGGAAGATTGCATGGTTTAAAATCAGGAAATGTGTACATGAAGGTTGTATCTTTTCTCCATATGTATTCAATCTGTATGCTGAACAAATAATTTGAAAAAGGTGGGCTCTGTAAAGAAGAACCAGGCATCAGCATTGGAGGAAGACTCATTAACAACTTCTAGTGGCATCCATTTCCTAAACAGCATGCCTCTGGAAACTATGAACTTTGAGAAAAGATGATATTTACAGAAAGGCTTTTGTTCATAGGGTTGCTATGAGTCGTGCTCAACTCGATGGCAATCAACAATATGCTGATGACACACTCTTGCTTGCTCAAAGTGGAGAGTACTTGAATCACTTACTGTAGAGACTACAGATTTCAATATGAATTGCATCTCAACATCAAAGTGACAAAATCTTCACCACGGGATGATAGATGGAGAAAAGGTTGAATTTTGTCAATTATTTCATCTGACTTGAATCCACAATCAACATCCTTGTTACCAGCAGTCAGGAGATGTTTTGCATTGGGCAAGTCCATTGCCAGGGATCTCTCCAAATTACTGAAGAGCAATAATGCTAGTTTGAAGACTAAGATGTGCCTGATTCAGGCTGTTGTCTTTTAAATTACTTGCTATGCACTCAAGAGCTGGACAATGAATAAGGATGACAGAGGAAGAATTGATACCTTTGAGTTATGGTGCTGGAGAAGAATGCTGCATAACCTATGGATGGACAATAAATCAGATATGTCTTGGGAAAAGTGTAGCCAGGATGTTCCTTTTAGGCAAGGATGGTGAAACCTTATCTCACATATTTTGGGGCATGTTGCTAGGAGAGGTTATTCCTTGGAAAGGGATGTCATACTTGGAAATGTGACTTGGGCCAGTGAAAGAGAAGAAGACCCTCAACTAGATGGATTGATACAGTGACTGCACCAATGGGCTCAAGTGTGTGGGATTATGAGGATGGCACAGGACAGGACAGGGTTCAGATCTGATGTTCATAAGAGTTGCTATGAGACGTACTCATTTTGATGGCACTTAACAATAATAACAATAATAGCTAATGATCTTGAACATTTCTTCATGTGTTTGGTAGCCATCTCCATTCACTTACAGACAGCTAATCTTTAGCAAAGTGACAAAGCTAATTAAGTGGGGGAAAGACATCCTCTTTAACAAATGATGATAGTAAAACCAGATAGCAATTTGCAGAAAATGGAAAGAAAACTCATACCTTATACCATATTAAAAACTAATTCAAGATGGACAGAGAACCTAAAACTTAAAACAATGAGATTAATCAAATTTTAAAAAATGGGCACATTAGGTGCCCTGATCTGTGGTATAAATAAACTATCAAATATAACTGAAACGGCACAATCAGCAGAGGATAAATAAGGGGATTGGAACTTCCTGAAAATTAAAATATTTCTCCCAAAGAGTAAAAAGAGATCCTACAGACTGGCAAGAAATATTGACAGTGACATCAACAAAGACTAATCCTTCAAACTTATGGACAACACTAATAGCTCATCATGAAATAGAAACAGCCCAATTACAAAATGAGTTGTTATGTGCCATTGAATTAGAATGGACCCTTCAGCAACTTCGGAGTTATAGTAAATTGCATGATAGGAAATTGCCCATCTTTCTCTGGCTGAGCAGTTGGTGGATTTCAACAATGTGCCTCTGGGTTGTTCGTGCAACACCTTAGCACTAGGCCATCAGGGCGCTCTACATATTGAGTTGTTGTTGTTCTATTCTGTTGAGTTGACCATGACTCATAGCGATGCTTTGAACAGTAGCTCTGAACCCTGTCCTATCCTGAGCCAATCTCAGTTGCTGACACACCTGCTCCTATTATACTAGTCACTGTGTCAATCCATCTTAACTAAGGTCTTCCTCTCCTGCACTGTCCCTCCACCCTTCCAAGCATGATGTCCTTCTCCAAGGACTGGTCCCTCCTGGCAACATGCCCAAAATATGTGAGACAGAGCTTCAAAAGCCTTGTCTTCAAGGAGCAACCTAATTTCACCCTCTTCTGGACAGACCTGTTTGTTCTCTTGGCAGTCCATAGTATATTCAATACTTTTCTCCAGCTCCACAGCTCAAAGGCATCAATCCTTCTTCCATCATTCTTAGTCATTGTCCAGCTCTCTGATGTATAGCAAGTAATTACAAAGACCATAGCCCGGATAGGTGCAAATGAAAAGACATTCCACTGAAGATGCTAATAGACTTTATAAGAGCAAGTTTGCATAATGTACATATAATACAATTATTTGTAGAAACATTATTTTTGGATGGAAGCTTTTATGATGGTAGCTCTTATATAATGTGATATTAATTTGTGTTCTCCAAAAACCCCTCATTGCTATGGCCCTTTTATTTCTCTGTGTGTGTAGTTTTCCTGATGAGACTGAACACTATTAGAAGACGGGGACATGATCTAACTCTGTAGAACCTATCATTCTCCATAGTCCTGACGCTGGCCTGAGCATTGGATTTTTACTATGAGAATGGACACAATGAATGAATGAAGCTCAATGGATGAGACACATCCTTCTTTATTGTAAGACATAAATAACATACTAATTCCAGAAACAGCGACAAGCAGCAAGTCTACCATTCCAGTAAAGAGTAGAAAAGATTTGTTTCCGGCTAACATTTGCCAAAGTTGGTCCAGGAAGGAGGACATCAATGACAAACATTTCTCAGAAAATGTTTTTGTCTAAGTGCAGATGCAATTGCCCTGGGAAACACAGTGACGCAAAGGTGCAGAGGCCAGGGGTCCTGCTGACAGGCCTCCTCTTCCCTTACCTTGACGTCCTCTTTTATTCCACCCACTCTTAGATGTCAGGAGTATGTACAGTAATCAGTAAGCACACTATACCCCGCCTTAAACAAACTATGCACAGACTTAGATTTACTAGTCTTTGATGTGGTGGGAACCACGTAAAATGGTTCATCACAGATTATTAAGTAAATGCAATTAAACTCATGCATGCCTTGCATGTTGGGTAATCCATCCCTGGCAGTGTACCCTACATTGTGGTTCAAATTCCAAGAACCTCTAGAACTCAGGAAGGACCTGAATCACTATCACAGAAGAAAAGAGAGGAAATCTCTGGAGGCCTTGAATGCCACACTGCAATAGTTTGCATTCTGTTTCCTTAATAGTAAAGAGAAACATATGGAAAACTAGAAGTTTCAGGAATCACATGTATATGGGATTTTAAGAGCATTTAAGGTTTGTGGTTTTTTTTTTGGCAGATAATCTTTTGAGCCTAAATGTACTGATGCAAAGACATTTTCTATGGAAATAAATATGTGTGATGGAGGCTATGTGTGCATGTGTGTGTGTGTGGGTGTACACACACCACAGACCCACCCAAAAAACCCTTAAGAGTTCTGAGTTGCAAGCCATTTTGTTACCATCTGAGTGTGCCATATATGGAGCCAAGGTGGCCCACTGGTTAAAGTGCTCGGCTATATAAAAAAAGGTTGACAGTTTGAACCCACTAGTGCTCTGTGGGAGAAAGATGTGGCATTCAACTTTCATTAAGATTTCAGCCTTGGAAACTCTATTGGAAAGTTCTTCTAAGTCCTTTAGGATTGCTGTAAGTCTGAACTGACTGGAAAGCATTGGTTTTGCTAACATGGGCTGTTAGCAAAAAATGATTGTTCGTGAGATTGTTTTCCTGTGTCTAAGCCATTGATTTGACCATTTTATGAGAGATTTCTTCTTCCTGGATGATCTTTAGTATGCCAATCAAACATAAAAAGCATATAATAATCTGGATGGATGCTTACAAAAGCCCAAAATGTTTATCCAATCAGTTGCAGACCATATTTCTTAGCTTAGTGTTTGGCAGTGTGGATAGAATTTGTTGTACCAATTAAAACGGGAAATGTTGAACCTTTCCAATTTATTTGTGTTTGTAAAACTATGAGTGGTACTAATTGCTTCCTCCCCTCAACTGGCAGAGGCCTTGAAGAAATTAAGAGTAATGCTTAGCTTGAGGCTACATAGAGGGAGAAAATAGTGAAAACTCAGAAGGATTCTAGAACTCCAAGAGTTCAAAGAGGAAGTTTAAGCTCATTATGATGTAATTATAGGGAATGTTGGGGGCAGGGCTAACACACTGCCTCAGAGGCTGACATGTGTGAACCAGATGCTCTTATGAGGTCTGAAAAGGAGTATCTTCTCCACATAGCTGGATGTGATTTTGAGTTATGTACTACTTTGTGCCTTGATTTTCTGTAAAATGCCAGAGCTGGTGGCATAGTATGTAACATGTGGAACTGCTGACCAAAAGGTTGGCAGTTTGAAACCACCAGCAACACCTTGAGTGAAAGATGAGCAGCTCCTCCTTCTGTGAGGATTTCTAGTCTAAAGAACACAGTGGTGGGTCTTTGTGAGAATGACTCAAGGACGACAGCAGTGGGCCTAGGCTGCACATATTATAACCTGGCTGTCACAAAATATAACGATGCTCAGGTTGCACCCAGACGGATGAGTCACAAATTGTGGGGGGTGGAACCCAAGCATGAGCATCTTAAAAAAAAAAGAAAAATACAGAATTTGTTGTCTTTTCAGTGAAAGTTTAGATATACAATTAGGTTCTCATTTGGTAATTTCTACATGCATTTTTTGGTGACATTTTTTCCAATGTCTCAGCCTCCTCTTTTTTTGAACCAATTTATCTTTAATTTGAATAAAAGATGCAAGTTAACAAATCATGTTGGTTTTTAAAGAAACCATTTATAGATGTTAATTACCATTGATTATTGCAATTAACTTTTTATAGTATTAGAGCATAGCTTTATTGTATCCTTTCATCTACCTTTCTTTTAAAAAATTTTTCTCTTATATTGGTTTGCTTGCAAATTTTGTATACATTGCATGTCACACTGTTCTTCATTCGTATTGTATTTCATACAATTATTTCATGCATTGTTTTTGTTGTTATGTGCCATCAAGTTGCCTGCGACCTGTAGTGTCCCTATGTACAGCAGCTCTGAAGCCTACCCTGTCCTGAGCCAGTCTCATTGACTCCCACACACCTACCCCTCCTTGTCACAGTTACAGTATCAATCCATCTCATCTGGGGTCATCTTCTCCTGTGCTGTCCCTCCAACCTGCCGAGCATGATATGTGAGACAAGCTTCAAAATCCTAGCCTCCGAGGAGAAACTTGGTTTCACCCTCTCTAAGACAGACCTATTTGTTTTCTTGGCTGTCCATGGTATGTTCAAGACTCTTCTCCAGCACCACAACTTAAAGGCATCAATTCTCCTTCTATCATCCCTTGTCATTGTTCAGCTCTCTGATGCATAACAAGTAAATGTGAGGACCATGGCCAGGATCAGGCACACCTTAGTCTCTAGACTGACATCATTGTTTCTCAGTACTCTGGAGAAGTCCTTGACAGCAGATTTACCTAATGCAATTCGTCTTTTGATTTCCTGACTGTTGGTGCCAAAATTGTTGGTTGTACAGCTAAGCAAGGTATAATTGTGAATAACCTCAATCTCCTCTCCATCTATTAAGGTGCTGCCACTCAGCCCAGTGGTGAGAATTTTTGTTTTGATATTGAGCTTCAATCCATATTGAGGATACAATCATTGACCTTCTGCAGCAAGTGCTTCAGGTCCTCTTCAGTGTTAGCAAGCAAGGTTGCATCATCTGCATATCGTAGGTTGTTGATGAGTCTTCCTCCAATCTTGATGCCACATGCCTCCCCATAAAGCTCAGCCTCCTCAATGATTGATCTGTTCTGTATATAGATTGAAAAGGTATGCAGACAGGATGTATCCCTGATGCACTCCTTTCCTGATTTTGAACCATGCATTGTTTCCTTGCTCTGTTCTGATAACTGCTTCCTGGTCCAAGTATAGTTTTCACATAAGCAAAACCAAGTGTGGATTCCCAAAATCAATGGGGTCCCATTTTTCTCAGAGTTAGCCATAGTTCGTTGTGATCCACACAGTCAAAGCCTTTGCACAGTCAATGAAACACAGACATGCCTCTGGTAGGAACTCTTTGCTTTCTGCCAAGAGCCATCTGACATTGACAATAATATCTCTAGTGCCACAACCTCTTGTAAACCCAGCATGCATTTCTGGTAGTTTTCTGTCAATGTACTGTTTCAGTCATTTTTTTATAATCTTCAGGAGGATTTTGCTTGTGTGTGCTATTAGTGATATTGTTTGATAATTTCCACCCTCTGTCAGGTCACCATATTTTTTTGAATGGGAATAAATAATCTCTTCCAGTCAGTTGACCAGGTAGTTGTTTTCTAGATTTCCTGGCACAACCTGGTAAGAATGTCCAGGGCAGCATCTATTTGTTGAAATATGTCGATTGGTATTCCATTAATTTCTGGGGCCTTATTTATTTTTTTTTTTTGCAAAGTCCTTCTTAGTAGCCTGCACTTCCTCCTTCATTACCATTGCCTCTTGATCATGTGTTGTTTCTTTAAATTCTTCTGTGTCAGCCAATTCTTTTTGGTCCAGTGACTCTGCATACTCCTTCCACTTTTTTTTTTTAAATTTTATACTGGGTAATTTACAAAGTTTGTATACATTGGTTTTCACACTGGATGTTTCCCCATTTCCTTCAATCCCCTCCCTCGACCCTTCATAGGTTCGCACAACTTCCATATTCTTTTAATGCTTCGTGGATCATTCAATATTGAGCCCATAGCATCCGTAAGTATTACAACTTGTGGCTTGAATTTGTTCTTTATTTCCTTCAGTTTAAGAAATGCTGAGTGAGTTTGGCCTTTTTGATTTTCTGACTCCAACTCCTTATACTTTTCATTGTAATACTTTGCTTTTTCTTCCTGAGCTGCCCTTTGAAATCTTTCAACCTCCTTAACTTCTTGATTTCTTCTCTTTGCTTTGGCTTCTTGGTGCTCTAGTGCAATATTCAGAATCTCTTCTGACATATGTTTTGGTCTTCTTCCTCCATCTTTGTAATGATCTTCTGTGTTCTTCATGGATGATATTTTTCATATCTTCCCATAGCTCATCTGGTCTTCATTATGTTTTATAAAGTTAATCACCATTGGACTATGCCCTTCATTAACCTGTCTTTTCAGTTCCCTGCCACATCTTTCTCCTTTCCTTTATCCATTCACTCCACCTACCAAATTGGGCAACCCTATGATTTCACTCCATCCATCCTCACCCCTACGTTTCCACTCCTTCCCCCCCTTGGGTCTTCATACATGTATTATGAAGTATTTATCCTTCTGAGATTGAGTTATTTAACTCTGTATAATACTCTTCAGACTCTCCCAAGTGATGTAGTAGTTTTCAAAATCATTGCTCCTGAGTGCTGCATAGTAGTCCATTGTATAAATGTACCACAATTTCTAAACCATTCAGTTGTGAATAGACATGTGGGTTGTTTCCATGTTGTTGTGATGGTGGATAGTATGTACAAATCTCCATTTATGTCTCAGTTCTAATTTTCTTGGGGTATATTCCTAGCAGTCATAGCTGAGTCATATAGGTTTCTATGTTCAACTTTTTGAGGAAATTCCAAACTGCCTTCAGAGTGGTTGTACCATTTTACAATCCCACTAACAGTATATGAGAGTTCCCACCTTTCCACATCCTCTCCAACAGTTATTACTTCCTGTCTTGCTAAAACTTCGCCACTACTACTAAGGTGAGATGGTGTCTCCTCGTGGTTTTGATTTGCATCTCTCTTACTGCCAGTGATTTTGAGCATTTCATGTGTTTGTTGGCCATCCAAATGTCTCCCTCTGTGAAAAGTCTTTTCATGTCTTTTGCTCATTTTGTAAGTGGAGACACTGTAGCATTCTGTGAACTTTTGTTATGAGACCCTTGTCTTAAATGGTATTGCCAAATGTTTGTTTCTAATTGCTAGGTTTTCTTTTCACTCTGTTGGGAAAAGTTTTTTATGTACACAGCAATTTAATCTTTTTAAGGTCCCGTCCATCTTTTCAGATTGTGATCCATCTTCTGATTGGATTTGGCAGTCGCTTTATACCAGAGATTAGGCTGTCTAAACTTGATCCTAGGTTGTCTCTGATGATCTTTATAGTTTGGGGCTTTACTCTCAGGTCTCTGATCCACTTTGAGTTGATTTTTGTGTATGGTATGAGATGTGGATACTGTTTCAGCTTTCTGCAGATAGTAGTCCGGTTTTGCCAGCACCATTTGTTGAAGAGGTTGTCATTTCCCCATTTGATAAGTTTCATTTCCTTGTCGAATATCAGTTGACCGTAGATAGTTGGGTCTGTTTCTGGGTTCTCAATTCTGTTTCATTGGTCTGTGTACCTGTCATTGTACCAGCACCATGCTATTAGAGCTGTGGTGCTGGAGAAGAGTATTGAATGTACCATGGACTGCCAAGAAAACAAACAGATTCATCGTAGAGAGGATTAAACCAGGCTGCTCCTTGGAGGCAAGGATCCTGGGGCTTCGTCTGACATACTTTGGACATGTTGTAAGGAGAGATAGGTCTTTAGAGAGGGACATCATGCTGGGTAGAGTAGGGGGACAGTGCAGGAGGGGAAGACCCTCTATGAGGTGGATTGATTCAGTGACTGGGGTACTCGGGATGGGTGTGTCAGGGGCAATGAGATTGGCACAGGATAGAGCACGGTTTAGGGCTGTTGTACATAGGGTCGCTATGAGTCGCAAACGACTCGACGGCATGTAACAACAACAACAACAACAACAACAACAACAACAACAACCACCACTATGTAGTAGGTTTTGAGGTCAGGGAGTTCCAATGTGTCCTACTTCATTTTTGTTTTCAGAAGTGCTTT
The DNA here is from genome assembly GCF_000299155.1 of Elephantulus edwardii. NCBI lineage: Eukaryota > Metazoa > Chordata > Mammalia > Macroscelidea > Macroscelididae > Elephantulus > Elephantulus edwardii. The sequence goes on along the minus strand of NW_006399846.1, from coordinate 4,957,614 downwards.
TCTTATTTAGGGTCTCTTTCCTCTCCAAATAAACTTGACAATTTCTCTTTCAGTCTTCTTGAAAAATGAATTTGGTATCTGGATTGGGATTGTGTTGAACATGTAGATTGCTTTTAGAAGGATTGTAATTTTCAATATACTGAGTCTTCCTATCCATGAATACAGAACATTTTCCCATTTATTTAGGTCTTTTGTTGTTTCTTACAGAAATGTTCTATGGTTTTCTTTCTACAGGTCTTTTGTGTCTCTAGTGAGGTTCACTCCCAAGTGTTTCAGTTTGTGGTTAGTAAATGGTATTGCTTTCTTGGTTGCCTTCTCTGTGTTCTCCTTGTTACTATAAGAGGAATCCCACTGACTTGGATATTGATCTTGTATCCTGCCACCCTACTAAATTGGTCTACTAACTCTAACAGTTTTTTGTTGAGTCCTTGGAGTTTTCAGAGTATACTATCTAATCATCTGCATATAGTGAAAGCTTAACCATCTCTTTGCTGATCTGGATGCCTTTTCTTTCCTTCTTTTGTCATATTGCCCTAGCATGTACTTCCAATACAATATTGACTAGAAGTGGTGAAAGTTCATCTTTTTCTTTAACTATTTTCTGATTGTAACAGTTTAATATGCATTCAGGGCTGAAACCACTGACTGAAGGGAACTCTTTGGTCCCACAAACTCTTACTTTCAAATTGTTGTGCTGTGACCAGCAGAAGAATGGAATAATACATGTATTACAATGATTATTTCCACTTTGTAAAAGATGTCTAAAAAGTTACTTGTATAATGTACTTAGCTTATAACTGTTAATAGGCAAGGGTACTCTTCTTGAAAACTCCTGGAGGGCCTAGATTTACACTTTGTCTATTTAAACTCTTTAAGTTGTTACCAGAAGGGAACAGTCATTAATGTGCTTCCTGTGGTTATGACAGAAAAAGAATAGTAGATTGAGAAAGATTTGGTCATTTACTAACTAATCAGGCAATCAAAGAACCCTCAGGAATTATTCTTGAACCCACTAAAGGAATAACACAATCCATCTGACAATATTTATTGAGTGCTTGCTTTTTGTAGTGGACACTGTGCTAGATCGAATTTTCTTTTTTTTAAAAAAGAAGCACAGTACTCACAAGTATCATTTACTTCTTGGGTCAAAATTGGGAAGGATGTGCATCAAAGATGTGTCCTAGCTACATATCTTTTCCACCTATATGCAGAACAGATTATCGAGGAGGCTGGGCTCTATGAGGAGAAGTGTGACATCAGGATTGGAGGTAGACTCATCAATAATCTGCATTATGCGGATGACACAACCCTGTTTGTTGACACTGAGGATGACCTGAAGTACTTGCTGCAGAGGGTCAAGGATTCCAGCCTTCAATATGGATTGAACCTAAATATCAAGAGAACAAAGATTCTCACCACTGGGCCAATTGGTAGCTTCATGTTGGATTATGAAGAGATTAGATTGTTAATGATCTAATCTTCAGTTTGGTTGGCTCTACAATCAACACTCTTGGTACCAGCAGCCAGGAAATTAAAAGATGAATTGCATTGGGAAAGTCTGCTGTCAGAGACATCTTCAAGGTACTGAGGAGCAACGATATCAGTCTGGAGACTAAGGTGCACCTGATACAGGCCATAGTCTTTGCCATTACTTGCTATGCATCAGAGAGCTGGACAATGACTAGGGATGATAGAAGGAGAGTTGATGCCTTTGAGATGTGGTGCTGGAGAGGAGTATTGAATGTACTATGGATTGCTAGGAGAACAAACAAGTTCATTTTGGAGAGAGTGAAGCCAGGCTGCTCCTTTGAGGCAAGGATTCTGAAGCTACATCTGACATACTTTGGACATGTTGCAAGGAGGGACTTGTCCTTGGAGAGGAACGTCATTCTTTAGAGGGTGAAGGGACAGTGCAGGAGAGAAAGACCCTCGATGAGATGTATTGATTCCGTCACTGGGATAGTGGGGATAGGCATGTCGGAGCCAGTAAGATTGGCAAGGGATAGAGCAGGGTTTAGGGCTGTTGTATAATAGGGTCACAATGAGTTGAAAGCAACTCAACATCACATAACAATAACAATTTGTTAATGAACTGAGAGGTGCTCTTTGGCAATAATTTTTGTTCCATTCAAAGTTTAAATGGTACATCAAGGTTGATAGCCTCTACCAATCTCTAAGTCTGGCCTGTTTTGGGGTTTTTTTTGAAAAGAATTTAAAGTTGGTTTGTTGTTTTTTTTTGTTGTTATTACTGTTACTGAGCACAATATAAGAAGTTTGCAATTTCCCCCCATTATCTGGGACCATCGACTGTATCTCTGCTTTGAAAGGTCAGTAGCAGCAGCTGGACAATTTTGGTCTCAGGATAGATGAGAGCATGGTTCATGTAGGCAGCTAGTCCTGCAGATTAGTTTATTGAATCTTTGGTTTCTTTCTTTCTCTTTTGCTTTAGATGATTAGAGACCAATAGTGGTATCTTACGGAACTGCTTATGCACTTTCAAGGCCTCAGATATTGCCAACATTATTGTTAAATAAAAATTTTATGTAACATAAAGGTTTTCGAACATACATTTTTTTGGACTATTTATGCCAGTTGACTAGGTGGTCACACAATATGATGGTTCTAAACCTTAAGACCCAGTGAAGCAGTCTTGTGAGGTATTCACTTGTGTCTGGGAAGGAATTGGGGCTGTGTCACAATGTGTTTAATTATATATGATAGATGAGCAGCACACACGAAGATGTTTTTGCATATGCCTGCAGGTACACTTACACTTGTATATGGACATATTTACATACACCTTTCTGTAGAAGGTTGTGTTTGTGAGATTCAAAAAGTGAATTCTCTCGAGCCCTCAGTCAAGGAGATTTTAGGAAAGAAAGTGAGCCATGTCTCGGTGGTTGGAGATATTTATCATGCTCTGATATTACAGTGTTTTTGTATTTTTAAATTGCTCATGGTAAAGGCCCAACTTCATCCTCATGCTTCACCAGCTTTGAGTTAGACCTTGAAGACCCAGCACACACTCTTTCAATGATTGGATAAATGAATGGATTTGAAGTACTCCAGGTTCCTGCTTTAAGAGAAAGAGTTCTCCAAAATATAAAACTACTGCCACAGGGAGCTCAGGTGGCCTAGTGGCAAGAAGCTGCACTGCAATCCCAGAGGTATGTGGTTCGCATCCACCAGATGCTCTCCTGGAGAAGGAGGGGCAATCTCCTGTACCAGTCAGATCCAGTTTGATGGTACACACAAAAAATAATAAAAGAAAGGTTTTTTAATAAAAAAATATATAAAATAAAAAAACACACAAAAACCCAACCAACCAAACAAAAAAAAACCCCAAAACTACTATCACAGTTCATGAATTCAGCAGTTTAGTGAATACTTATAATGTGCTCAGTGAAGGATCTCCAAGATATACCACCTTCCATTTTTAAAAATTGTGGTAAACATGTTGCCAGATTCTTGTCATTAACCCATTTTTCTCCCAGAGAATGACTGTTGGATTTGAACTACTGACCTTTTGTTTCATGGCTCCATATGACACAAGAGCTCCTTAAGTGTTCTTAAGTGGCCCCCAAAGTTTACTTCCCTGCACGTAAAATAAAGCAAAGATTTAACTGCTGTTCCTGTGTCATAGAGCTTATCCTTTCTACCATACACAAGATCTTGATAAATCTGAATATACAAATAGTATGTTGCCCAAAGAACTGAAATGACTTGTCCACAGTCATACAGCCATTAAATGGTAGAATAAAAAGATTAGATCTTTTGCTTCCTGCAAATCAAAGTAATCTGCAGAAAATGTCTGTCCTTAGTGGACAGTGATTAACAGAGGCTTGAACCGGGAGCTTGCTGGATTTGCTTGGATTTATGCATGGGGAACCTCAAGTCCTGTCTGATACAGCGCACCTCATCCCAGAGCTTCCACCTTCACCCAGGGGGCACCAGAACAATCCTTCCCACTGGCACTTTTCAACCCTGCGTGATATTTCTCAAATAAGCAAACTCACCACTGTCCAATGGATTCTGATTCAAATAAGCTATAGGATAGAGTAGAACTGCCCCAGGGGATATCTACGGCTGAAATCTTTCTAGAAATAGAACGCCTCATTTTCCTGACACACAGGGGCTGATGAGTTTGAACCAACAACCTTTTGGTCGGCAGCCAAGTAGTTAATCAGTGTATTACCAGGCCTTCTCTGCATGGACTGGGGGCACATATATGATTCTGGGAGTTAGGAGACCAAGAATGTAGTCTCATCTTGTGTTGTTAATAGTGTGACGTGGGCAAGTTACTAAAATCTCATTTTTCTCTCTGAAAATGATAGGTCTTAGATTGCTTCTGAGATCACACTGAATGTTATCTATTTAACTCAAGTAGCAACTAATTGTCTTACTATCTCTTATCCTTGTATTTTCTTTAATGAGACAAAGTAGAAAATGCTGTATCATTTGAAAAGGTTGGATTTGTTTTTACATGTTTCATAGGGAGCTCTGGTGGTGTCCAGAGGGAGTGTTGCTGCTAACCCAGGTGCTGCTCCTCACTAGTGGTTTCAGTCCAGCTCTGAAGGAGAAAGATGGGCAGTTTCCTCCCATGCAATTTATCTCCTCAGAATCCCAATGAAGGATTAGCTATAAAGTCGAGTCCAACTTGAGTGCTGTGAGAGAGAGACAGAATTAATACATAGAGTCAATATAATTGTTAGCAACTTGAGTGCTCATGGCTGAATCCCTAAAAGAGTTGTGCAGTAACTGACATTTGTATATTATTTACTGTGTGCCAGAAACTGCCTTCAGTGTTACAGAGGTTCTTATTAATATAATTCATGAGACAACCCTGTGAAGAAGGTACTAGCAATCACATTCATTTTACAAATGGGGAAAGTGAGTCTCAGCAAAATTAAGCGACTTGCCTAAGTCCATGTGTGTAGGAAGTGGTTGAAGCCAGGATTTGGACCCAGGGGATCTGTCCCTAAAGGCCAGGCCCTCAGCACTTGCATTCTTCTGCCTGTCTTTGGGCACAGGGACTGCACAGAGCCAGCCAACAACTGGATATGCATTGAACTAAATGGAAAAAGAGGCGAGCCTCGGGTGAATGAATCCCTTTACATGACAGACTTTCAGACCAAACACCCTCAAGACAGCTCTGGGAGTGTTGTCCTAAAAATGCTAAGAAGGAAAGCCATAGGGGACGTAGGCTTGTTGGCCTCTGTAGGTGCGTCCCAGCCCAAGGTTTCGGTGTTCTGCCTGATTCCTAGAACTGTTGGCTGAGAGAGAAAGGCTTACGATAAACCAAAGCATGGGACTAAAGGTGACAGGAATCATATGCTTGGCATTTGGCCTGATGTTTATCTTGTGAGCCAGCCGGCAAACGACAAGTGACCATTTACTAGCATTTCATCTGTGGTGTAGGGCATTCCCCATGAGCTTCCTTTCCAATTACTTGCAACAACTGTCAGAGGAGGATGAGGAAATGAGGGCATTGGGGGAAGGGAAAGGAACTCTGGTGGTGGCATAGAGTGTAACATCTCGCTCTGCTGACTAAAATGTCTGTAGTTGGCTATAATCTACCAACTGCTCTGCAGAAAAAAAGAAGAGCAATGTCCTACGGCAAAGATTTACAGCCTTTAAATGAGAACCAGATTGAGGGTGGGTACGAGTCAGACAGCAGTAGATTGGGTAGTTGAGGGAAGAGAAAGGTGCCCTGGTAACACAGATTAAAGCACTCAACTGCGGATCTAAAGGTCAGTTCTTTGAACACACCAGCTACTCCATGAAAGATGTAGTAATCTACTTCTTTCAAAGATTTACATCCTTGGGTATAGGATATTTAAGAGTTAGAATCAAGTCAATGGTAGACATTTCGTTTGGTTTGGCTTAGAAGGTATGGAGGTCACTGTCCTGAATGCCATCACCGAAGGTGGTAGAAGTGGTCTTTGAACTACTCCCATGTCTGCTGACTGGACAAGAAAATCTAGAATTCCAAGTACAATCTGGGACTCAGAGCTTGCTTATTCACTGTTTCATCCATTGTTTTGCAGTCTTAACACATGGGAAAGTAGCTCACTCTACAACAATTTTTCTCCAACTGCTCTTTTTTTTTTTTTTTTTTTTT
>NW_006399846.1:4936360-4951393 GCF_000299155.1 Elephantulus edwardii | reverse complement strand
TCAGTCTTTTTTTTTTTTTTTTTTTGCGAGGGGTAGTTAATCTTTTATCCTGATTTTAACCCATGCAGTGTTTCCTTTCTCTGTTCTGACAATGGCCTCCTGGTCCAACAATAGGTTTTGTATAAGCATAATCAAGTATTCTGGGGTTCCCATTTTTCTCAGAATTAGCCAGTTTGTTGTGATCCACACAGTCAAATACCTTTGCATAGTCAATGAAACACAGACATTCCTCTAGTACTCTCGCTTTCAACCAACATCCATCTAACATTACCTACTATATCCCTAGTACCACGACCTCTCCTAAACCCAGCCTGCACATCTGGCAGTTCTCTGTTGATGTGCTGTTCCAGTGATTTTTGGATAATGTTCAGCAGAATCTTGCTTGCATGTGATATTAATGATATTGTTCAATAATTTCCACACTCTGTCAGGTCACCTTTCTTGAAATGGGAGCAAGGAAACACTGCATGGTTTAAACTCAGAAAGGGTGTACACCAGGGATATGTTCTATCTCCATACCTTTACAAACTATATGCAGAACAGATCATCCGGAAGGCTGAACTCTGTGAGAAGGAATGTGGCATCAGGATTGGAGGAAGATTCATCAGTAACCTACATAATGCAGATGACACCACCTTGTTTGCTGAAACTGAGGAGGATCTGAAACACTTGCTCTAGACGGTCAAGGACTGTGGTCTTCAATATGGATTGAAGCTCAACATCAAGAAAACAAAGATTCTCACCACTGGGCCAGTTGGCAGCATCATGATAGATGGTGAAGAGACTGAGATTGTTAACAGCTTTAGTTTGCTTGGCTCCACAATCCGCATTCTTGGTACCCACAGCCAGGAAATAAAAAGTCGAATTACACTGGAAAAGTCTCCTGTCAGGGACATCTTCAGAGTACTGAAGAGCAATGACATCAGTCTGGAGTCTAAGGTGCGCCTGATCCAGGCCATGATCTTCACAATTATATGCTATGCATCAGAAAGCTGGACAATGATTAGGGATGATAGAAGGAGAATTGATGCCTTTGAGCTGTAGTGCTGGAGTAGAGTATTGACTATACCATGGCCTGCTAGGAGAGCAAACAGGTTTGTTCTGGAGAGGGTGAGACTAGCTAGACTGCTTCTTAGAGGCAAAGATTCTAAAGCTTCTTCTGTCATAATTTGGGCATGTTGCAAGGAGGGACCAGTCCTTGGAGAGGGACATTATGCTTGGGAGGGTGGAGGGACAGCACAAGGGAGGAAGACCCTCCATGAAATGGATTGACTCAGTGACTGGGGTAATGAGGGTAGGTGTGTCAGAAACAGCAAGATTGACTCAGGGTAGAGCAGGGTTCAGAACTGTTGTTCATAAGTTTACTATGAGTCACAGCTAACTTAATGGCACATAACAACAACAACAGCAACAATCTTTTATCATCTATCTTTATTTATGAGAATATGCCTCCTTTTTTATTTTTTACATTCATTTTTGCACATTTCCCCCCTCCTTCTCCCTTTCCCCTCCTCAGTTAACTTTTTAAAAATTATTAGTAATTTTAATGAACATTTACAGAGATTCTGGATTTCCATTCATTCATTGTTGCACTTCTCTCCCTGCCCAGCCCTCCCCACCCCACCCCTGCCCAGTTCGTTCCTCTCTTTTAAAAGTAAAAGAAACGCTCCCTCCCTGGTGAGAATATGTCTCTTTTTATTGATTTCTTCATTCATTTGTTCTTTTCTCTTGTCAAATTAATGTTGTTGTTGTGTCCTGTAGAGTCAGAATTAACCTATAGCTGACCTGCTTGTGGGTTTTCAGAGGCAGTTAATCTCATGGGAAGAGAATGCCCATCCCTCTTCTTCAGAGCAACTGGTGACCTTGAACTGTGTTCCTGTGGGATTGCAGTGCAGCTTCTTGCCACTGTCAAATTGGTTCCAACTTATTGCAACCCTGTGTACAACAACATTAGACACTATTCCATCCTGCCCTATCTTTACGATCTCTGCTGTATGTAAGCCTGTGTGATACACTTCAAGCATATTTATTTATTAATTCATTCTTTCAGTGCAAAGTTTTCAATGAACAGCTTCTGTGAGCCAAGGGAGCTCGCTTGGTGCAGTAGTTAAAGTCCTCATATACTAACCTAAAGGTCAGAAGTTTGAACCCATCAAAAGCTCTGCAGAGTAAAGATGAGGTGGTGTGCTCCTGTAAAGACTTGTAGCTTGGAAACCTTACAGGGCAGCTCTACTCTGACCCGTAAGCTTACTGTGAATAGGAATTGACTTGATGGCAATGGGTTTGGTTTACTATAGGCCAGCCAATGGGTTTGCAGTTGAGGATACAAAGAAGACTGGCACTAACTCCTGCTCTCAAGAAGTACCTCAGGTGCAGAAAATCAAGGGAGCCCAGATGAGAGGGTTTGAGAAAGGAATCTTCCACTGGAGATGACCTTTAAGCTTGATTGTAAACATTGGGATCAATAGAGAGGGGCATTCAAGAGATGGAGTAGTTCATGCAAAAGGTAAAGAATTTTCGTGAACAGTGAGCTCTAGGTGATCCTGATAACTGTGTTGTGGGGGTCCTATATCCTTGATGATACTTAATTATCATGACAAAGCCAAAGACGACTGGCTTCAGCAACCACGGAGGTGGTGGTGCCGTTGGTGAGAACAGAATAATACCAACAGGGAAACAGTTTTAGAGAAAGAGTATGGAAAAGTTTTGTTGTTGTTAGGTGCTGTTGAGTTGAGTTTGACTCATAGCGACCCTATGAACAAAAGATCTGAGCACTGTTCTATCCTGTGCCATCCTCACATTTCCGGACATACTAATTGCACAGTCATTGCATCCATGTGAAAGATGGCAGATATTGAATTGAGCATAGGGCTTAGGAAGATTTTGCCAAAGTGAGGCAAAATACTCATTATTATTCCCCATGTATTCATTCTTTTTCTTGCCATAGGACCTTTGCACTTGCTGTCCCAGCTAGTTCCAGTAACTATTGCCATGGAACTTGGTGACTCCTCAGTTCTGAGGCTGCCTGGGCTTTGCTAGCTGCCTCTTGCTAGGGGGCTTTCATGTGGTTGCAGTAGCTAATTGCTGTGGCTGGAGGTAGCCAACAAGGCTTCCTCACTCACATGCCTGGTAGCTGTTGTTGCATGTCAGCTGATATCTCATCTGGTGGTGTTGGCCAGAGCACTACTTATATGTGGTCTCTCCATGTGGCTTGGGCTTCCCCACACATGGTGGCTGGACTCCAAGTGTGAGAGTCCCCAGAATGGCAATGGGAATTGTAATGCTATTTATGACCTAGCCTTAGAAGTCACGTTGCATCACTTCTGTTGTTTGTTGTGTACCATCGAGTTGCAACTGACCCATAGCTGACCCTTCGGCGGGTTTTCCGAGGCAGCTCATCGCATGGGAGGAGGTTGCCCATCCTTCCGTGGAGCAGGATAGAAAATAAAGATCTTCATCTCTGATTAAGAGGAATGTCAAAGATTCATTGAGCAGTTGTGGTCTTTGGAAAACACAATCTGTTTTCCTTCTTCATCAGTAACTAATCTCCTTCCTCAGGGGCCTGCCAGTGACCTTTCAGGTTAGGCAGATCGCTCTGTTATATGCTCCCACAGCCCAACTTGGCAGTTGTCTTCTTTTTTAATTATTTTCTCATGTATGTGATTTGGTGATTAGTGTCTGTTGTCTTATTCACTAGCCAGTAGCTCTAACTCCTTCTGTTACTGTGCTCCTGGTTTATAGAACAGTTATTGCTACATATTAGAAGTTCAGTGGTACCTTTTGGAAGAAAAAAAGCCCAACAACACACTTCAGACAATGGAAGACAGGAAAGGAGTGAGAGAACGAGGAAGAAGAGAAAGAAAGAATAAGAGAAGGAAAGGAAATAGGACGAAAGGGAGGAAGAAGAGAGAAAGGAAGAAAAGAAAGAACAAAGGATGGAGGAAGATTAGGAGGACCAAGGATAGCAGTAATGGTGGGAGGAAAGGGGATGACCAGTAATTCTAGAAGCTAAGCAGATTAGGGTTTGACATCTAGGGCTCGCTTCTCATGTGAGAGGGAGCGATCCTGAGCTGTTGAGTAGCTGTGATCTTTTCCTGCTCCCTTAAAGGCCACAATAGCCATCGCACCAAAGCTGCTCACTGAAAGAGCTGGTCCTAGGCTTATTATCATTGTTGTTAGGTGCCGTCCAGTAGAGTATGACTCACCGTGATCCTATCTATGAACAACAGACCTGTCCTATCTTTCAATGTGCTCACTATCTCTGACACTGTTGAGCTCATTGTCTTGGTCTTTGTTTTCAATTCATCTCATTGAGGACCTTACTCTCTTTCACTGACTTTTCACCTTTCCAAGCGTGATGAAGCTCTCCAAGGAATAGCCTCTCCTAACAACATGCCCAAAGTACATGAGATGAAGTTTCACCATCCTTGCCTCTAAGGAGCAGTGTGGTTGCACTTTTCCCCAAGACATAGCTACTTGTAGGTTTTGTAAATGATCTAGGTTTATAGAAGACTGGATATCTTTGAGCTATAGTGCTGGAGAAGAGTATTGGACTGCTAAGAGAATAAACAGGTCCATCCTAGAGAGGGTGAAACCAGGATGCTCCTTGGAGGCAAGGATTCTGGGGCTTCGTCTGACATACTTAGGACATGTTGTAAGGAGGGACCAGTCCTTGCAGAGGGATGCCATTCTTGGAAGGGTAGAGGGATAGCACAAGAGAGAAAGACCCTTGATTAGATGGACTGACTCTGTGACTGGGGCAATGGAGGTGGGTGTATCTGAGACAATAAAAATTGCCTCAAGATGGAACAGGGTTCAGAGCAATTGTACATAGGGTCGCTATGAGTCACAAGCAACTCGATGGCACATAACAACAACATCCAGTGCTTGTCTCTCCAGCTCCCCTGTCAGTGCTATAGATGATTCTGTGGACAGATCAAACAAGATGGCCCAAGAAGGCCTGAGTTATTTGCAGAGGTACAGTACTCATCCTGGAGGGCTTTTTGAAGGTCATGAGTCCATCTGCAGAGTAGAATGCGACATCTCTCCTAGCACCCTTTTAATGTGGATAGCCTGAGAACAGGTTGTGAATGCATTATGTGGTACTAATATATCCTTGGAGGCAAGGATTTTGTAGTACCACATTATGTAGTCCTAATATATATATCTATCTATCTCTGTTTCTGTATATATGTGTATATATATATATTTTTTTTGTTGTTGTTGTTGTTATGTGCTGTCAAGTCACCTGTGATTCATAGCGACCCCATGTACAACAGTCCTAAACCCTGTTCTATCCTGTGCCAATCTCACTGTCTTTGACACACCTACTCCTATTACCCCAGTCACTGAATCAATCCATCTCATCAAGGGCCTTCCAATCCTGAGCTGTCCCTCCACCCTCCCAAGTATGAAATCCCTCTCCAAAGACTGGTTCCTCCTTGCAACATGTCCAAAGTATGTCAGATGAAACTTAAGAATCTTTGCCTCCAAGGAGCAGCCTGGCTTCACCCTCTCTAGAATGAACCTGTTCATTCTCTTAGCAGTCCGTGGTATATTCAATACTCTTCTCCAACACCACAGCTCAAAGGCATCAATTCTTCTTCTATCATCCCTAGTCATTGTACAGCTCTCTGATGCATAGCACATGATTGCAAAGACCATGACATGTATCAGGTGCACCTTAGTGTGTGTGTGTGTGTGTGTGTGTATAAATTTTTTATTGTGATTTTAATGCAAGTTTACAGAAAACTTGGATATCCATTCATTCATTGTTACATATTTTTCTCCCTATCCCCTTCCCAGTTCATTTTCTCTTTAAAAAAATCATTCATTGTAGCACTAAGTTTAAGAATAGGAAGACTTTAAGAAAGGCTCTTCACTGGCCTGTCAGGGCCCCTGTAATTATGAGTGGACAGATGGACTGGTCACTAGAGAGGGCTCTAGGGAAAGCAGGGATTGGAGGGTAACTTGCAGAGCTGGTCTAGATGAGAAAACCAGGACCAGTAACAGTGCCATGCCAACCCATAGGGAATCCTGAAGCAAACAGAAATTTCAGTAGTACTGATAGTATTTATTTACAATTTTGACAGTTTATTCATCATGGAGTTTTTCATGAACTTAAGAGTTTTAAAAAGATAATATGTTTAAATGTTATTGATATTGATCACTGAATTGTTTGGGAGTGCCCTTTTCCATTTTTCTCCCAAGGTAACACCCTTACTCATCTCCCTGTAGACATGGCCCCAGTAGATGGACTGGCTTATAACCTTATTCTTTGTACCTTGACTCCGAGGTCCCAAGGCTGGAAAGTACCCTAAAATGCTGGCTTGCCGAAAAGTGACCAGAATTCAGGCCACTTCTTACAAGACCTCCTTGTGAAAAGTCCCAGAGACACAGGCAGCCAATGTAGGTCCTTTCACTTGGGAGGTACCCATGTCAAGGCCCTTCTGAGAAGCCCATGCTGGAACCACTCACTTACTGGGCCTGAGAGACCCTTTCAGCACCTTGATACCTTCCTTGGGTCTTCTTTAAACACATTTGTTACATGGGCCAGGGCTCAGTAGAGATGCCAAATGCCTAACCCTAAGAATGCTTCCAGAAAGTAACTTGGGGTCAGGAGAGCAAGACTCCAGATGGATCAGTAGGCTGGGGGTCATGTTCCTGAGGCCTGGTCAGTGTGGAGAGTAACAGATGTGGACACTCTGAGTTCTTCCTGACCTCTATACTTTGTGTCTGGTGCCTGTGTCTCAGTATCCTGGGCAATAGCAATGGGGGGTGGGGGCGTTTTAGCTCTAGACTTGTTTTGGAACGCCTTCAGCTTTTGGTGACCTGCTTTCATTAAGATTATTGTTATTGTTCTCAAGTGCCATTGCATCAGTTTTGCCTCATGCCTACTCCATGTGACAGAACCGAACTGCATCATAGGATTCTAGGCTATAATCTTTACGGGAGCAGAAAAAAGTACCCTAGTCAAGGACAACCTATGGAGCAGTTCTATTCTGTAACAGATAAGGTTGTTGTGAGTCAGAAATGACTTGTTGGAAACTAGCAACAACAAAAAAGTCCCACCTGGCCCTGCCGTATATTCCTTCACTAATCATCCAAGTGGGGAGCTCTGATGGTGTAGTTCTTAGGGAACTGCATTGCTAACCCAAAGGCAATGCTTCTTTGGAGGTTTGAATCCATCAGCACCTCTGAGGGAGAAGATGGGCTGTCTCATGCTATGTGATCTACAGCCTTGGAAATCCAATGGAAGGTCAGCTATAAGTTGGTGCAATATTATGGCAATGACAGGAGAGAGTCCCCTAATCAGATATTCCTGAAAATAGGGGGCAGGTGGTGATGAATGTCACTCCACAACTCAAGTCAATAAGGAACTAGTTTGTGTAAAGAATATAAATACAGATGACTTGATATTTTTAATGACACTGACATATTTAATGATAATCCCTTAAATGTTTTTAAAACACTCTCTGTACATGAACTTACTTATCTTTATGGTGATTGCTATTAACTGTTTTTGGGTTTGGTTGTTTTTTGTTTTTTGGGCTTTTTTGATACTGAATGTCTTTATCTGAAGGAATGGTACAAATGAAAGAACTTAAGTGGGTATTTTGGTATTTATAGAAAAGGAAGAATAAACAAGACAGGTGGCATGGTGGTGACCACAGAGTCACCCCTGTGGCTGTGGGGAAGTTGAGCTAAACCTTGGCTCAGCTGTCGCCATCACTGTTTCCCAGGATGTACCTGTCAAAGAGATACTCTGCTAGGCCTGATCCTGGGGCACCCATCTTGCACAAGTTGGTTACGTAGTCACCCAGGAATGTGTCTAAATGAAGTCACACAAATGAGGGTCGTTCTTATCAGTGGCCAGTTTGTGCAGTTCCAATAGGGACTCAGTCACACTTTTCTTCAAAATGTAGCACACAGTTCATTGCATTCAGCCCACTCTTCAAGTCATCCAGGTGTGATTTCCTGATGTCCTGAAGGAAGATGCGGCTACCTCGCTGGTTCTGCAGTTTCATCAGTTTCTCAGCATGTTCTCTCTCCTCATGGGACTGGTGAATAAAATATTTGGCATAATTCTTCAAAGCCACATCATCACTGTTGAGGTAGTGAGACATGGACAGGTAGATTTAGGAGGCCTAGAGCTCCAGGTTGATCTGGCAGTTGATGGTAGTCTCCAAGTTCTGGTTGTAGTTCTGGCGCACCTGCAGAGGGGGCACGGTCATGGAAGCGGCAGCTATGGTGCTGTAGCAGAGGCAAGGACTTTGGGGCATCTGGAAGTGCTGATGTGAGGAGGTGGCGGAGGACTGGCTGGAAATGACCTGCAGGGGAACACACTGGTGCTCAGGCACCGTTGAAGTAGGAGGCCACTGCAACTCTGCGAAGACCATCTCTACTACCTGTTATTGAAGTCATACAGACTAACTCAAGCAGGTGAGGGCTACTGGAGTGCAGAGTTTTAGAACTTAACTGTAATTTAAAAGATAGTTCAGCCATTGTATGCTTTGTTTTAGTCACTATCATTCATTCCTGCTCGTACTTAATCCTTAACAAATGCGATTACACAGATAAAATACCAGCATATGAGGTGACAGTTTTTTTATTTGGTATAAAAATTTCATAATAATTTATTTTATAATTTTTTGTTGTTATTGAGCATATGTTGTTGTTTGTTGTTGTTGTTGTTATGTGCCGTCGAGTCGCCTGCGACTCATAGTGACCCTATGTACAATAGCCCTAAACTCCGCTCTGTCCTGTGCCAATCACACTGTCTCTGACACTCCCATCCCAATTATCCCAGTCACTGAATCAATCCACCTCATAGAGGGCCTTCCTCTCCTGCGCCGTCCCTCCACCCTCCCAAGCATGATGTCCCTCTCCAAGGACCGGTCTCTCCTCACTACATGTCCGAAGCAAGTTAGACGGAGCCTCAGAATCCTTGCCTCCAAGGAGCCACCCGGTTTAACCCTCTCCAGGACAAATCTATTTGTTTTCCTAGCAGTCCATGGTATTCTCAGTACTCTTCTCCAGCACCACAGCTCAAAGGCATCAGTTCTCCTTCTATCCTCCTTGGTCATTGTCCAACTCTCTGATGCATAACAGGTGATTGCGAAGACCATGGCCTGTATTAGACGCACCTTAGTCTCCAGAGAGACACCACTGCTCTTCAGCACTTTGGAGAGGTCCCTAACAGCAGACTTTCCCATGGCAATGAGCCTTTTAATTTCCTGGCTGCTGGTGCTAAGACTGTTGACTATGGAGCCAAGCAAACTAAAGCTGTGTACAATCTCAATCTCTTCACCATCCATCCTGATGCTGCCGATTGGTCCAGTTGTGAGAATCTTTGTCTTCTTGACATTGAGCCTCAATCCATATTGCAGGCTGCAGTCCTTGACACTCTGCAGCAGGTGCTTCATGTCCTCCTCAGTTTCAGCAAGCAGGGTTGTGTCATCCGCATAATGCAGATTGTTGATAAATCGTCCACCAATCTTGACCCCACGTTTCTCCTCATAGAGCCCAGCGTCCTGGATAATCTGTTCTGCATATAGGTTGAAGAGGTATGGAGATAGGATGCATCCCTGGTGTACGCCCTTCCCAATTTTGAACCATGCAGTGTTCCCTTGCTCCGTTCTGACGACTGCCTCCTGGTCCAAGTATAAGTTTCGCATTAGAACGATCAAGTGTTATGCACAATAAAAAAATATACTAACTCAAGTCCCTGCATGTACAACTCAGGGCAAGTGATTATGAGTGAATGTCACTGAGCACACAACCATTCTCACCCTCCTTTGCTGAGTTGTTCTCCTCTTCAATCAACACAAATGTACTGCCTCCTATGATTCCTATGCATGATCTCTGGCAGAGTAGTGTATACTTTATCAGGCTGTTAAATGAGTTGCAATCCTTCAGCTCCTCACATAAAAATTTCTCTCTCTCACCCTCTCACTGCCACGGAGTCAGAACTGACTCATTGCTGACACTCCCTTGGGTTCCCAAAGCTGTAAATCTTATGGGAGGTGATTTCTCATTCTCCTTGTAGTGCTTCTAGTGAATTCAAACAGCTACAGAGTGTTGGCTTTTGGATTAGTACTGCAGCTCTCTATAGACTATACCACCACCACCACAGCTCCATAAAAATGTACAACCTTGGAAATTCATAGAAAGCTGCTACAAGTAGGAGTTAAGTCAATGGTAGGTCTGATTTTTGGATATTTCTATTTAATTTTTTGTTGTTATTGTCAACTTGATCATTATTTACTAAATTATTAAGATAAATTAGTGTTTTCTTTTAAGTAGGCTTCCAGAGATATGTTTAGTTTAGATTGAAAGATTCTCTCTGAGCAATAATCATAAGGATTCATCTCGGTTCCAAATTCCCAATGAAGTCTAAATGCCATTAGAATTTGAAATTCTATTCTACATTTTCCACCTGTTTTGATAAGCATTCTTCTATAGAATCTTGGACTAGAATTTAAAAATTATTGGCAGTCAGGTACTATCAAATTCTTCTGGTCTCATGGCAGTTGTTTATGGAGACAATTAACCACATATCTTATAATTTAATTTTGAAAGCCATACTTTGCTTCAATTTCAACTTGTGCGGTTCCAACTTATTTCCTAGCTCCACCCTCCACCAGGATACCCCTTCACATCTACCAAATCCCTTCAGAAATTATCTTCCATTGTCCAACCCGTGATCTGACAGCTTGTATCTGAAGCTTTCTTGGCTTCTGTGATTCCAAACACGTCAACTGCTGACAATTTTTTTATGCTGTGACCAGTGTCTCTTTAGTTGTACTGTCTCCACGGGAGACACAAACATTGATACATACATGACAGGAAGCAGAACTAAGGATGTTGAAAGTAAACTTTTTGAAGTTCACATAATGTGTTGATCTGTGACTGCATCCTTGCCTCACCTTACTTGTGCACAAGGATGCTATTTGTACTTCATGTCCCAGATGGAAATGTTAAGTTGAGGGAGTTGGAGAGAAGGAGGAGTAGTTATAAGAATCTAGTCTCAAATCTTGCCATGCCCTTAAAAGAGCTCCAGAGGGGTCCCAAGCAGCTATTATCTGGTTCACTCTCAACATGAAAACACAGATGAGGCTCAGGTTGCTTCAGGCTGCTCCACAGCTTGGCTGCAGGAGGAGGAGTGTAATGCCAGCAGGGGGTGATGGGAGAGGTGCGGGGAGAGGATGACGTGCCACAATTAAAGCCACACTGTGGACAGGGCCTCAGGGAGCCCAGATCTTCCCGAGTCCAATGTGGGACCTATTCTTCTGCCTTAAAGGGAGAAAAAAGCAAGCCTCTCACTCCCTCTCAACTCCTCCACCTTGCTCTTATGAGCTAATATCCAAAAAGAGCTTGGAGCTCTTCTCAGAAAGATGCTCTATAAATACAGTGTCTTTTTTGCTAATCATGACTCCAGGGGTGGCGGACAGATCACCAGAGGGATCCAGTTGGGGTGAAAGGGTCCCATGAGAACTTAAATTTAGCCCAGGCAATTCAGCTCAGGTCAGTGACTCTGATAACCCATGTGCTATTCCCAGGAAGAACCATCTGGGGAATACTGTTTCTTCTCTGTAATTTTATAGGCTAAGAGGATCGTGGATTAATATGGAATTTAGGGTGCAGGTTATGAATTTTTATCAGCAACTGTTAGGACATCCTCCTGTGTCCTTGCTGTGAGGTACCCATTCCCTGCTAAATGCAGACCAGACAGAGTGGCTGCTCAGAAAAAACAGAGGGAGCAGAAAGGCCAGAGAGGTGTGGGGTAAAATAACCACAGCAATGACTCTTAGTGTGTCCAAGTTATGGACCACCAGGGTATCTGAGAGCTTTAAACCCACCTTTTTAGTTTAATAAGTTGACTCTGTAGGGAGCTCTGGTGACCTAGTGACAAGAAGCTGTGCTGCAATACCGAAGGCATGAGGTTCAAGGCCACTAGCCGCTCCATGGGAGACAGAGGGGCAATCTCCTTCCTTGCGATTAACAGCCACTGAGGGTCAGCTGTGGGTCAGTTCCAACTTGACTATATACAACAAGAACAAGTTGACTCTGCAGTTTTTTTATCATAAAAAGCACCATGCTTAATAACTAAATAAATTATAATACTGTCTTTATAATTGTAAAGTGACATTTACGGTTAATTAAACTGACCTGATGTTGTTCCTGTGGAGTGTACAGTCAATTCTGGCTCAAACTGACCCGATGCAACAGATTAAGAGGCTAGCTAGCCAGCTGTCCATAGTGTCTGCTAGGCTGTAATTTCTATTTCTAATGGAGTAGATCCCCAAGTCTTCTCTCCTACAGAGCTAATGCTGGTTTCAGTTCATAGCTGAGTGCTTAGCTATTGCTCCACCAAGTCTCCACTCATGGTTTTTTCATGGTGAGAAGACATAGTCCTAGGGGTGTGTGTGAGAGAGAGAGAGAAAGGGAGGGAGGGAAGGAGAGAGATTTGTGTTTATAAAGCAGATTAATTTTTTCTTCAACCATTCAGATCCATTTTTGTAATATTAATTGTTAACAGCTTTTGTTTGCTTGGCTCCACAATCAAGATTCTTGGTACCAGCAGCCAGGAAATCATGAGACGAATTGCATTGGGAAAGTCGGCTGTCAGGGATCTCTCCAAAGTACTGAAGAGCAATGATATCAGTTTGGAGACTAAGGTTCTCCCAATCCAGGCCATAGTCTTTGAAATTGTTTGCTATGCGTCATAACTGGACAATGAGTAGGGATAATAGAAAGAGAATTGATTCCTTTGAGTTGTGGTGCTGAAAAAGAGTGTTGAATATTCCAGTGACTGCCAGGAGAACAAACAGGTTCATCTTGAAGCAGGTGAAAACAGGATACTCTTTGGAAGCAAGGATTCTGAGGCTTCATCTGACATACGTTGCACATGTTGCAAGGAGGGACCAGTCCTTGGAGAAGGATATCATACTTGGAAGGGTGGAGGGACAAAGAAAGAGGAAGACCATCGATGAGTTGGATTGATTCAGTGACTGGGTAATGAGGGTAGGTGTGTCAGAGACAGTGAGGTTGGCTCAAGATAAAAAAAGGTTCAGAGCTGTTGTACATAGGGTTGCTATGAGTCTCAAGTAACTCAATGGCACATAACAACAACATCAACATTGCTTGACTTAGAGTTCAGTCTCAGAGGTATGTGGGTGGAGGTGAGAGGACTGTGAGAAGAATACATTGTTGTTGTTGTTGTTATGTGCCGTCGAGTCGTTTCCGACTTATAGCGACCCTATGCACAACAGCCCTAAACCCTGCTCTATCCTGCGCCAACCGCACTGCCTCTGACACACCCATCCCGATTACCCCAGTCACCGAATCAATCCATCTCATAGAGGGTCTTCCCCTCCTGCGCTGTCCCTTCACCCTCCCAAGCATGATGTCCCTCTCCAAGGACCCGTCCCTCCTGGCAACATGTCCAAAGTATGTCAGACGAAGCCCCAGAATCCTTGCCTCCAAGGAGTAGCTTGGTTTAATCCTCTCCAAGATGAATCTGTTTGTTTTCCTGGCAGTCCATGGTACATTCAGTACCCTTCTCCAGCACCACAGCTCAAAAGCATCCACTGTCCGTTTTATATAAATGTTTAATAAATGAATTAGTAGCTAACACTATTTCTCAGCCAGGGAACTCTGGTTATGTAGTCCATAGCCAAGTTACACTGCTAACCCAAAGGCTAGGTGTGCAGTGCGTGCAATCCACCAGCCGCTCTGAGGTAAGAAGATGGGCAGTCTCTTCCTGTTAATATTTACGGCCTTGGAAAAGTCAATCTAGAGTTGCTATGAGTTGGAACCAACAGGATGGAAGTTGGTATTTTTTTTTAAAGTTAATTTATAGGTCAAGTTCAAAACATTTTATATTCTAAGCATTGTATGTACATTATCCATTTAATCTTAGCAAGGACTCTATGAGACAGACACTATCATTACCCTCATTTATATGGATGAGGCAACTGAGGTTTAAGTAATTTACCCAGGATCATGTAAATATTAAATCATAGACCCCGAACTTGAACTCCCACCTCTTTACCATAAGTGCATTCTGTAACCTCTATATTAAACTCAGTTTACTTTGAGCAGGCCTGTGCTTGAGCTTTTCTCAGTCGATAGAACCCTCTTCTCCACATGCCTTTCATCTCTTCAGTCCACCTTTCCAGCAATCCTTCCTTCCCAAGTCTCACCTGATCCACTCCAGGGAGTCACTTCCTCCTTTGTGGCTTCATGCATATTCTCATTTACAGCAGGTGTGGCTGCACAGGTGACTGTCTTTCATGTAAGTAAAGATTATGATGTATTCCTTTCTAAAATCCGTATCCAATCCCAACATACAATGGCATTTGGTGAAACTTCTTGCATCGTTAACTAGTGATGAGCTCTAATGATGAAATCATTATTATTAAGGAAATAACCACAAGGGGGCAGTACCAACAGACCTTGAAATGAGCTGCCCTGTTTGGAGTCTGAAACAAGGAGACAGTATTCATAAACAATGATTAATAAGAGGGGCACAGGAAACAAGGCATAAGTCATTGGGACTTGATTAATTAAAATACACATAACAATGTGAACTGTGGTGGTTGACAAGTTGGAAGAATGGGAGAAGATGAGAAAAAGAACATCTTTGTACAAAGTTTTAAAAACTTAAAATTTTTCACATGCTTGAGGAAGATAGCTTATACTGTTTAATGTTCTTCACCCTTCTCTATAAAATATTTACACCTTTATTTACCAAATATGATTGTATTATCAAATTAAGAAATAGACAACACATTCTGTGTTACTAAGGGAAGTGTATTGGAATCTATAAAGATTAAAAAGAAGTAATAATATTTTCGGGTAATTTCTCCAAATTTTGCTACCTGTACCCCTTCTCACATACTTTGGACATGTTGCCAGGAGGACCCAGTCCTGCCAAGAAATCTGGAGAACAACCACTTGGCCAACTGACTGGAAGAGATCTATATTTGTTCCCATTCCAAAGAAAGGTGACCCAACTGAGTGTGGAAA
>NW_006399846.1:4914448-4916332 GCF_000299155.1 Elephantulus edwardii | reverse complement strand
TTTCCTTCTTGAATACTGTTTGAATGACATCAAGCCCAAGGATGGACTTCCTCAGATGGGAGCGATACAGTCTATTCCCTTCTCCAATAGGGAAGGAGGGTTGTGTCATTTTTAGAATCACAGTGTCTTTGTCTCATGGGGAGATAAGCCCATCCTGTTGGATGAAGTATATTCTATCAAAACCAGATGAAAGAGTTCTTCTAAAGATATTGAATGATTAATCATCAATATTTATCAGGAGTCACTAGTTTTTGTGACTTTTCAATCATCTCAACTACGTGAATCTCCCAAATGCCACAGATATCAACCTCTCTTTTCTCTTGTAGGAAAGCCTCAATAGAAATACTAAAAGGAATGAAATATTTGGGTTGCTTGATTAATTTTTTTTACCAAGCATCAAACTATTCTTTAGGAAACATTCCACGTTTTTATTGCTGAAAATGTTTTTTTTCTTTTATGTATTTATTTATACATACAATTATTTATTTATTTATACATTCATTTCTCATTGAATACTTTGCAGATCTATTTTTTAATAGGATTTGGGGGGTATCAGCATTTTTATGCTTAATAAATAATCCAGAATCTGGTTTTTATGAAGAAAAATGAAGCATCAGAATTGGAGGGAGACTCATTAATAACCTGCAGTATATAGATTTTCTTAAAATAGAAGACTTCGGAATTAAATGATGATGGCCAAAGACAACAGCCTTCAGTATGAATTACATCTCAATATTAAAGAAATTTGGAAGCAGGAGCGGCATCCACTTTGATAGGCCTGCAGGGCCAACTCACGAATCCTGTGACATGGCCTTAAGAAAAAGGAAGCTGCGTAGATTTTCCAAACCATCTGATCCTACAACCTACCTTGCCAACTGATGCCACAACCTACCCTGCTCACAACAGCCAGTTCCTGTCTGTGTCAACAATGAGCGCCGTCAGCTGCAGCCAATCAGCAGGCTACACAACCATTTCCTCTGTCAAGAGACAGCCCTTTCCCACCAAGTTATTAAAAGCCGGTTCACCTTCATGCCATGTGTGACTTCTTTGACCCTTCTTGTCTGTCTCTGACCCAGAACAGTGAACCTCACTCAAGAACCCTCAATAAAAGCTTCTTTGCTTACTTTCGGTTCCTGCGCCTGTTTTACAAATCTCTTTTCCTAAATAACATGCCTCTGGAAACTCTGAACTTGGATAAATGCCAATAGTTGTAGAGGGGCGTCAGGCCTTTTGTTCATAGGGTCGCTATGAGTCATGCCAGTCTCGAAGGCAATCAACAACAACATTAAAGAAATAAGAACTCCTACAACTTACCCAATAAACAACATTATGATAAATAAAGAAAAGTGTTAAAAAGCAAAGATGTCTTTTTGAGGCCAACTTGCATTTGACTCAAGGCATGGAATTTTTCAGTTGCCTCATATGCATGCAAAAGCTGGACAATAAATAAAAAAGACTGAAGAATTGGTCCCTTTGAATTACGATGTTGCTGAATACTACTGAGAATACAATGGACTGCAAAAGAAGGGACAAATCTATCTTGGAAGAAATAGAACCAAAATGCTCTTTAGAGATGAGTGAGATCACGAGACTTCATTATGTTATAAGGAAGGACCAGTTCCTGGAGAAACACATAGTGCTCAGAAAGGAAGAGGATCAGTGAAATAAAGGAGGATCCTCAACAAGATGGACTCATACTGTTGTTGCAACAATTAGGGCAAGCATAGCGTCAATTATGAGGATTGGACAATGTCTTTTTCTGCGGAATAAAGGGTCTCTATGAAATGTGGGGTCAGGATTGGTGGGAGATCTATCAATAATCTGCGTTATGTAGATGACACAACCCTGCTTGCTGAAACTGAGAAGGACCTGAAGTGCTTGCTG
>NW_006399846.1:4910576-4913733 GCF_000299155.1 Elephantulus edwardii | reverse complement strand
CAAGGGACTCAATGGCACATAGCAACAACAACAACATGTGTTGGAAACAATTCGATACTACAGAACAGTAACAACAACTGTGCTTACTTGAAGTATCATTTCCTAATATAGAGACATTAGGAAACTAGAATATAGATCTTTGATTAAGTATGAAGAGTATCATCCCTAAGTATCCCTGGGATCTCGTTCTTTCAACAAAAGAAGTTCCTCTTTTCCCATTACACCAAAACAGAATGGTGCCCTGCTACTAATATTGAGCCTTTCACTCTATTATTCTATAGATAAATCTTGATCAAAGGGTGGGAAATGTAGTGCAAAATTAAAAAATCTAATGGAATTCTAATTTTCTGGAGTAATAGGGTGTTGTTAACCAGAAACAGAATGAAAACGGGGACACGAGGAAATGAATTCTGAAAAAGAGGAATGCCAGGCTGAGGCCCTCCACAGATGAAAGGCATCTTTTTTAGCTTTCCCATAGTTTTTATTTAGTCTAAACCAACAATGAAAAAAAATTCCTATCTCGTGAAGCTATATTTTTCTTATATGTAAATGTTGCCAATGTAACAGTGGGTAAGCTTAATTCTTAAACCAAGAGTAGAATGAGTCCAGAGTTCAGGAACGGTATCCCCTCTGGAAGGAGGCTGGGTGGAACCTTCTGTTTGAAAGGGCATCTACTATCTCTTCCAGAGGGTTGGCAGAATTCTCTGTTTGCAGAGGGTGCCCAATACAGCCTGGACTCTGATCTCAGTTGCGGCCCAGCTATCTCTATGGCAAGCTATCCACAATTGGGGTTAGATGAAGCCCTGATACCATTATATTTAAGTTTTAAGTTGAACTTAAACTATCCCCTTCCTAGAATTGTTGTTGTTGTTGTCATTATGTGCCATCAAGTCACCTGCCACTCATAGTGATCCTATGTACAATAGCCCTAAACCCTGCTTTATCCTGTGCCAATTGTCTCTGACACACCTATCCCCATTACCTCAGTGACTAAATCAATCAATCTCATCGAGGGCCTTCCTCTCATGCACTGTCCCTCCATGCTCCCAAGCATTATGTCTTTCTCCAAGGACTGGTCCCTCCTTGAAGCATGTCCAACATATGTCAGATGAAGCTTCAGAATCCTTGCTTCCAAGGAGCACCCTGGTTTCACCCCCTCTAGGATGAATTTGTTTGTTCTCCTAGCCATTGTATATTCAGTAGTCTTCTCCAGCACCACAGCTCAAGGGTATCAATTCTTCTATCATCCCTAGTCATTGTCCAGCTTTCCAAGGCATAGCAAGTACTTGCAAAGACTATGGCTTGGATCAGGTGCACCTTAGTCTCCTGACTGACATCATTGCTCTTCAATACTTTGGAGAGGTCTCTGACAGCAGGCTTTTCCAATTTTTTTTTCTAGGATTAGAACCAAGAAAAATTTATGCTTAAATAATTAAGCTATCAGAATCAGGAAGCCAATATTGACATGCACAGAATTGTTTGGGGTGCATGAGAGATATCATAAGTAGTGATCATTTGGGCACATGAGTGACATTAAAGAACAGAATGAGAACCACCCACTAACCTTTGAGCTCTCCACGACCTCACCTTATTGGCCAGACTCCAGGCCTGAGGCCGACCCAGAGAAGAAGGCCATAGAGCCTCACCTCAGTCGCATGCAGCCTTGCTCCTCCTCTTTTCTTTCCAGGAGGGAGGTCCAGCCCTCTAGGGATGTAACTTTCTAAAAAATCTGTCTTTATTATTTCACTCTCATTTCTACCTCCTCATTCTTATAAAAAGCTTTGGCCTATAATTTAATGCTCCATGCACTATACTCTGCTCTCTCAAGAAACATTAAAATTGCTGTATGTTGCACTACTTTGTACTTGGGAACTGTCTTCTTCTCTAGTCTATTCTGCCTAGCATAGTTCTTTTGCTTATGTGAAAAGGACAAACTAGGGCATTGATTTCAATGTAATACCCTAAAGTCTTTTTTAAAACAAAAAGTAGCTTAATTAGTCATGTACATCTGTTTAGAGCATGGTACTCTTCCCTTCCTCCAATTTATTAAAAAAAGTGAAAAGGTTTATTATGGTAATGCAAAAGAGGCATGGTTGGTAAAAGATAGTTATACGTTGTAAGAGTGTTAAGGAGAAAAGTGAAGAAAGGGAGAGAAACACTTCTGCAAAGTTAGGGGTGGACCCAAACCTGATGGTATGTTGCCAGGAGAAAAGAGGCATTGTTGTTGTTATGTGCCATTGAGTCACCTGTGACACGTAGGAACCCTATGTACAACAGCTCTGAACCCTGCTCTATCCTGAGCCAACTTTACTGTCTCTAACACACCTAGCCCCCATTACCCCAATCACTGAATCAATTAATCTCATACTGGGTCATCTTCTCTTGTGCTCTCCCTCCACCCTCCTAAGCATGTCCCTCTCCAAGGACTGGTCCCTCCTTGCAACATGTCCAAAGTATGTCAGACGAAGCTTCAGAATCCTTGCCTCCAAGGAGCAGCCTAGTTTCACTCTCTCCAGGATGAAACTGTTCTCCTAGAAGTCTGTGGTATATTCAGTACTCTTCTCCAGCAGCTCAAAGTCAACAGTTCCGCTTCTATTATCTCTGGTAATTGTCCAGCTTTCTGATGCATAGCAAGTAATTGTGAAGACCAAGGCCTGAATCAGGCACACTTTAGTCTCTAGACTGACATTGTTGCTCTTCAGTACTCTAGAGATGTCCCTGACAACAGACTTTCCCAGTGCAATCCATCTTTTGATTTCCTGGCTGCTGGTACCCACAGGTTGATTGTGGAGCCAAGTAAAGCTGTCAACAATCTCAGTTTCTTCAGCATCTATCATGATGCTGTCAATCATCCCAGCTGTGAGAACCTTTGTTTTCTTGATAATAATCTTCAATTCATATTGAAGGCTTTAGTCCTTGATCTTCCACAGCAAGCGCTTCAAGTCCTCCACAGTTTCAATAAGCAAGCTTGCATCATCTGCATAACGCAGGTGCTTAATGAGTCTTTCTCCAATGCTGATGCCACATTCCTTCTCAAAGAGCCCAGCCTTCTGGATGATCTGTTCTGCAATATATATTGAAAAGGTATGGAGATAAGACACATCCCTGACACACTCCATTCCCGATTTTGAACCATGCAGTATTTATTTATTTTTTT
>NW_006399846.1:4863766-4905810 GCF_000299155.1 Elephantulus edwardii | reverse complement strand
ATGGAAACCCAAAATCTCTGTAAATGTTTATGAAAATTAATAAAATATAATTATAGAAAAAAATAAGAGTGGTGGAATAATTTGGAAAAGGATCCTAAGTGTACATGTAGGAATTGTTGAATTAGTGTATCTTTGGTGTGTGTACATTCATAAATGTTGTTTGTTGTTGTTAAGTGCTGTTGAGTTTAGATGACTCATAGCGACCCTATGAATGAAAGACCTGAACAATTGTATAACTTTCATCATTTCTCCAAGTTCATAGACTTTCCACAAACAGACAGAGTTCTGTGGGCCTGGTGTATAGAAAGTTATGCTACCAAGTAAAAGTTGGGTGATTCTAATCTGTGGCGCTTAGGCCTGGTTTTAATTGTTTTTGGTCAAACATTCTTCTACATCATATAGCCCTGGTCTGTCCATTAGCTGTACAGAGGTAACTCATGGTTGCTGTGATGCTGGACACTGTGACACTGATGCATCAAATGTGATAATGGTTACCCATGATGGACTGTGTTTGGTGGAGCTCCCCGATTAAAACAAGCTTGGAAGCAGGAGTGGCATCCACTTCTGAAATAGCTTGCATCCAGAGACACATTTATGAATAGATGACACTTATTGTTAGTGTTTGGGCTTGTGACTCTTTTTCTTCAAGCTTTAGAAAGGAAGGAAAACAGCAATTCTGACCAAGTACTTCAAATATGTAATACTAGGTATATGTAGTGTCCCATTGTCTATGTTCAGGGCCATCATGCTTCACCTCTGGTCCCTAACGATAGTCACAGGTAACAGCAGGAGACTGACTTCTTAGCTGGACCATTTAAGGGATATGAGTTCTTAGATACAGAATCACTAGAGATTCAGCCTCAGAAAATGATGGAGGCAGGTGTATGTATCAGAAGCATTGTGTTCGGCCTCTGAAGAGCTCCTTGTTTGAACACTGTAATATGAGGCACTCCAACAGCCCCAAACTCTTCTACTACACTCTTGCCCCTCTAATAACTTTACACAAGACAAAACTCATCTTTTCCACATACTTGTCATATTGTGTTACTTCTTAGAACACACCAATGGACTCTCTTTGTTCTTAGATTAAAACTCAAGCTTCTTCAGTGAAAGAAGCCAGACATGAGGTACAATATTTCTTAACAGGTATCACTGAATGAACGAATGTCATAGACACAGAAATATGGACATCTGGCTTCAACCAAGGCAGAAGAGCTGCTGCCTTCCTGTGGTCATTGGCAGCTCCCTTTCTCCTCCTGAGCTTAATACCCATTTATAAGCTCTGGTAACCCACATGGCTTCTTTCTGCCAAAATAACTCATTCCCATTACTGTTCACATGTTTTCCTAAAGGCACGGTGGGGTGGGCGAGGGGAGGGTGATAAAAATGCAAATTGACCATGACTCAATGATTTGTTGTCAATTTTAATAGGAGGAGTGAACTCAGAACAGTTTCAAGTAATAACGTATAAAAAGATCTTGTACATTTTTTTCTTTTTTTGCCTGAACATGATATGGTTTGTGCATAGCACATACATATTTAAAAAATAGAAGCATCATATCTTACAAGCACATGATTGGACAGCTTCTAGGTTTTCCTATCTTCTGTACCAAGGCTTGAGGACAACTCTGCCCTGGGACCCAGTCTTAAGTACTTTTGATTTACAGAAAGAGAAAACCACATGAGGACACAGCTGTCTGAATGCTGGAATTCCAGTAGTTCAATGAGGTATACAAACATGGTTTCGTGTTGGCTTTTTGCACAATGGACTTGTCCTAATCATTCCTACTTTAGGACTTCTACTAGGAGGTAGTAGGACAAGTGACTTATTCCTTGGGGAAGAAAGGGTACTGCTATCACACGCTTGGTAGGCACAGGAGTGACAAGTGGCAGAGAACACCTCCTCAGTGACAGCTGACTCAGTCTTTGTGGAAAAGATTGAGACAGAAAGATGCAGGAGTTTTCTAATATATATCCAGAAAGGGACAGACGGGAATAGACATCCTGGTGAAGGCCAGCAAATGTATTTGGTAGATACACCTGCCAGAGACATATGCACCATTTTGGTTCCAAATGAGGAACAGCATTGGCCATCAAACACTAGGAGAAAGAAAAGAAAGCTCATGGACTTTTATATTTCCTTGTTCTGATAGACTTTCATAGAAGGAGAACTCGAAGGATCTGGAGTCTATCAAGGATGAAAGAGGCGGCCCACAGCTAGCATGGAAAGGACAATTCCAAACCACTCAGCATGGGACCTGATTAGGAGAGAATTTCAGGCCTGGGTGATAGGCCTAGGGAGAGGAGAGGGGTTTGTGCTGTGGCGCGAATGACAAGAGAAAACATTCTTAAGTCAAAGAATAATTCTGATAAGGGACTTGGAGTGTGTGTGACATTTTGGGAGGTTGGAGGTTTTGGAGGTTGGGAGGTGGCGATAGGAGGGGAAGGTTTGAAGGATAATTATAAGGAATTAATTGCAAAATTATATGCTGCTTTCCAAGGGAGGTAAAAAAAAATTATATGTACATGGGAAGTGGGAAGGGAAAAGGTCATGAAACAAACACAATCTACAGCGTATGCAAGGCATTTAGAGTTTTCTATGTGATCCTTCCACTGCCTTGAAGAAAGTGGGGACTTCATAAAGAAGCTGAGGCATCCCATCATTTCTGTGCTAACCTCTCCACACCTGAGAAGTGATTTTCAAGGCTGTGCAGATACACTGCTTTCTTCTTTATCATTTACTCTTGAGGAGGGACTAAAGCTGCCTCTTTGTTCCTGGAACCCAAATTTACATGCAGCTGCCAAAGAAAGATCAGGTAGGAGAGAGACCGATTAGCTACTCAAGTGTATGAACTAGGGACACTGCTTAGGATTTGAGGAAGGGAGATGCAAGTAATTTTTAGTACATGGTCAGTGGAAGGTGGGGCTCCTGCTTGTCCCACTGCCTCCAACAATGTCTTTTGCAGCCTCCTGGTCTCAGTGGGGCTGACACCTGACAACAGTGGGTGTGGTGAGCAGGTAGCACCCAACACCCAAGTCCAGACACAGTGGCTGGAGAGAAAGGACTGCAAAAGCCCTTTGCTGATCTCACTCTTCCTGTTCCTTGTCAGGAGGTACCGTTCTTTGGAAAAAGACCTCACACTGGGAAAAGCAGAGGGTCGGTGAAAGAGGAGAAAGGCTCTCAACAGGATTGATGGACGCAGTGACTATACAGTGGGCTTGAACATGGTGGTGATTATTTAGGGTGGCACAGGATAGGGTTTTGATCTGTTGTTCATAGAGTCATTATGGGTCAGAGTTGACTTGGCAGTTCCTAAGAACACCAAGTCATTTGTAGGCCAAAGAGAAAGCCTTTGGGCTGCTTCCTTTGGACGAGAGGATTTAAAAAAAATCAGTTATATATTTGTGAATCTCAGAAGGTTATTAAAAGTATTTACCAGCTGGTGCTGGTTGGGCTCTGCTACCAGTCAGAGCAGATGCCCAGCAGCTCCTGGTGGATGTTGTTCTTAAGACATACATGCCAAACTCTACTGTTATAGAGTCGATTTTTATGCATCGTGACCCTCCATTAGTTTTCTGAGGCTGTAAATCTTTAAGGTGAGAGACTGTTTCCTGTGGAGCAGCTGGTGTATTAGAACTGCTGACCGTTTGATTAGCACAACATGCAATTCACTACATCATGAGAGCGCCTTACATCTCTTTATGCTTGGCTGAATATTAAACCTGCTGATCCTAGGTATTTTAAAAAAAAATTCTATTTCTCACTCCTAGCATGAAAAATGGCTACTTGGGGAACTCCGTGTCAGGGTCAGGCAATTCTGTGAGCCCGTAGGGAGATGCAGAAAGGTCAGGCAGTCGAAGCCAGCTGACTCTTTTAGAAGATTGCCTCCTCCCATGCCAACGTGATTCAAAGAGATAGAATGAAACTTCTGCTTGAAGGTTGAAAACATTTTTCTCTTACTCATAACTCCATCTGCTCATCTATAGTGTAGAATATCCATTTAAAGTGGAGTTTTCCTACACTCCCACCAGATTACACCAGGAATTGATAACGCACCTTAATTCAGAGCACATTAGTTTCTAATGTGCTCTGTTAGAGACACATTGGTCCTGGCCAGACCTCCAGAAAGAGCATTCAGCCTCACCCCCTTCCTCCAAGTAGAGCAGCATATCCAACAGTCAAGGAGCACCAACTTTAACCCTTTTCTAGTTGATCCAAAGACTCTGCCATCTTCAGTTTCCAACCCAGCTGTGGTTGAGACCACACTGAGTGCATAAGCTTTTGTTCAGTCTCAGCTCACCTTGATGTGGCCTTGTCCTCCTTCCCCTGATACTTGCTGGCCAAAAGGGGTCGGGGTGGTCAGGATGGTGCCTCTCTCTTGGATTGCCAACACCCATCTCCATCTTCAGCTCACACCCCCTTGCCCCAGTCTAGATCTATCTATAGATGGATGCATCTACAAATAGAGCGGTATGTTGAAGATGAAGGTATTTGCAGCAGATGAGGGATTGTCTTGCAGGCAGCGGCCCCTGAGAATAGCAGAGGGTGTCAGGTCATTTTGTAACTCGATGGCTCACGTATGCCAAAAATATTTGCACTCTGATACGGCTCTCTCTGGTTTCAGATTTAGGAACGTTCCAATGGTTTAGGAATCCGAGGGCTCCAGGAAGACAACATTTATAGTCGCTTGGGGAACCTCTGCTTTAAATCCTCCCAAAGGACAGGAGGCAAGACGGCGAGGAGCTGGCTCAGCGTGGCTTCTTGATGTCTCAGGATTATCACTACAGGCAGAGCCCGAGTTACAGGCAAGACCCATTCCTAAGCATGTCTTGAAACCCACTTGTAGGTAAGTCAGAACAGGTGCCTGTGGTTCTTCTCTGACCTTTTCCTAGTGCAAGAAAAAGCTTGAAACCACGTGCAAAAAGTGAAGTTGATTGCAAAGAAGAATCTGTTGCAAAAAGAGGTCAGTTCTGTTGTTTCAGTATGAGGGCAAATTTACATAACAACAAGGGTAAGTTTGAATTGTCCCTAAATTGAAAGCGCTGAGGCCTGTAGACTGCCGGCATTCTTCTACCAGAGGGAGGAAGAGGGGTACATTCTGGAGTCTATGGTGCCTATTTGACTGCATTTAGGCCACAGTGTGTATGGGGATGGGGACAACTGGAAAGGAAGTGAGAATACCAGATGAGAACTTGGGTGAATTTCCTGGACATAGTTGGAGGCAAATGATCATTTGGAGTCCAAAGACTCTCTACTTCCTTCATGCCCTATTTTGCACCTCCCATCCTTTGCCAAGGAAGTTGCCATTATTAGGATCCTTGTCATACGAGGTTAAAATAAGACCTGGTTCGAAGTGAGAAAACATGATGGGCAAACAGCCTGGCCCTTGCTGGTTCCTGAAGCCATGCTGAGTCCTTCAGGCAGAATGGCTCTCCACAGAACATCCAGTCCCTTCCGCTGCCTCTTGCAGGCATCCTCCGCTCCTCTGACACTGCTCTGGGTGAGCTTAGGACTGTCTGTCCCTTCTCCCCAGCCTTCCGGACAATGCATCCCAGAACCCTCACTGTCAAGAGGTACCTGGTCACGCTCTTTCTGGGTTGCAATTACATCTTATTCCTTCTCAGCCTGTTCTCTCCGCACTTAGAAGACAGCTGTTCTGCACCACCTGTGCCACCCGTGCAGTTAGTGACCCCTGCATGGCAAGGTGATTGGAAAGAGGCCCATTGGGAGCACACATTAATCCTGCTGGTTTGACAAATGACATTCTTGCAGGCAGATTCCTGCAATGATGATGCTGGGACAGAGAAACCCGATGCTTTGAAATGCTTTTGCTCTGAGGATCTATGTCAAGATGTATTATATCAGCACACACATCCTGCCATCCTGACCACCTCCCGTGTGCATTCCACAAATGTCTGCTCTACCTTCTCTCCTCAGGTGAGGGCAGGGCTCGGAATCCCCTGCCATTCTTGGAAGTTGACGGCGACTCCTCACTTGGGTGGGTTCCGTGCCATGAGGTCCAGTGGCAAGAGGATGGGATGCAAGTGTGGCCAAGGGAACCAGCTGGAATCTCCTCAAACGTAAGAGAAGCCTGACGCAGGAGTCATGGTGGACGAGTGGAGTTGTTCACTTGTGCAAAATTCCAATAGAAAAGACGCTGCTTTCAACCCATCAGCCTTCTCTCATAGGTCCTTATATCCTGGGAAGGAAGTGGGTAACAGTCATGATTGGGGACACCTTGCTGCCCCGCTTTACTCGTCCATATTTGCTCAGTGCAATGTAGGTCCCTCGGTACAGGTCTGACTCATAAGCATTGTAATTGTTGGGCAAGAGGGTTTCTCTGAACTTGCATTCCTCTTGGAAGCTGGGCTGTGAAAGGAAAGAACAGACAAGAAAGGCTGAATTATGAATGATGAGAACTGCTAAGTCTTGCACAGGCTTCCCTGTCCGTACCCTTTCTCTTTGCAAAACAACCATCACAGCTCTAAGCCATCCTAGGTGGATCTAATGAAAGGGTGGCATTAGATGAGACTTCAAAGTCATCTTCTTTTCTTTAGGACACAGAAGTTCAGGTAGGGAGATAGGTAGAGCTATAGCTATTGTATCTGGATGTTCTGACTCAGTTCAGGGCACTGACTGGATGTTAAGCACAGAGAAGAGAACCTATTCTATTCAGAGAAAGGACCAGGCAAGCATATCGTAGTAGTTTTCTCAGGTGCACTATGAGAACAATCTAGTTGAGTAAGATCAGGAGCAAACTGTTATTTCCACTCCCTTGTTTCATGACGTAGGAGCTCTGGTGGCTTAGTCCAGAGGGAGTTGCACTGTTAACCCAAAGCCTATGCTTTTCTGACGGTTCAAGTCTACCAGTGGTTCCTCAGGAGAATAATGGGCAGTCTTCCACCATGTGATTCACAGAGCTATGCGTTAGGTCTAACTGATAACAGTGAGTATGAGAGTTCTGTAACCTTGAGCCAGTTCTTCCCTCTCAGCCTCCATTTCCTTTTCTGTAAACTGTGTGTCCTGGAGGGGAATGGGAACAGGCAGTGGGCATGCTGAATGCCCAGACAATTTCTTATCTCCTTCTTTCTTTGCTAGCACGGTGTATTGAGCATGCTAATATTGTCTAGTCTTTCAGTGTTCCCCAGTCCACTAACTCTGCTCTCTTGGTCTTGTCTTCGAGCCTAGAGATGCTCAGTGACTCCTGGTTCTCCAGGTCTGTAAAAGGACAGAGATGGTGCAGGAACAGTGAATTTTATGGGGTAAAGAACTGGGCTTTCTGTGTGACAATTGGTGCCATGGAGTCTGGGGTCAATGACAAATTGCCCCCTTCAGTGCTAATTTAGTGGAAAAGCATCTGTGGACCACCTGTTTAGAAAAAAGAACTCTGGACTTGCTGTCACATATCTACAAGTTTATTCCCAATAAATCACCTCAAGTCCTCCTTTATTCCTAGAAAAGAGTCTGATTTCCACCTTGAGCTTGTCAGGGCGGCTGCACTGAGTGAGAGTTAGAGGAATTGTTGTGCTATTGAGGGGAAGCAGTTTGGGGAATCTAGAGGAAGAAAAGACTACATGGGAATCAGGATACCTAGCATACAACCCGAAGAATAAATACTGAAATACAGAGAGAGAAACAAGTGGAGTATAAATTCTGACTGCTTCCTGCTGACTGAGACCATCAGCTATAAAAAACCTCCTCAATGGCTGGCTAGCTGTGCCAGGAGTGTCGTCTGACCGTCTCTAAAGGAATAGTAGTATGAGCATCCTGGCTTGGCTGACATTGGGGGATGGACGAGTGCCTCTTCCTGTTATGAAAGGATGGCAGCGAGCTAGTCCTCAGGGCTCCCAGGCTTTCACTGTGTACCTCACTGGCAGCACTTACCACAACATGCAGTCTGCACCCACACGGTCTCCTTTCCTGTAGACTCCATCATCCCTGAGTCTGCCTATCTCTGTGAGGATATGTTTGCATAAAGACAGCATGGAGAGAGGTGTTCCTGGGTGCTACAAACTGTCGAGAGCTCAACTGCCAACTAGAAGGTTGGAGGTTCAAACCACCAAGCAAGGTTGGAGGTTCAAACCACCAAGCAGTGACTTGGAAGAAAGGTGTCTGTTTTCAAAAAAAAGTTAAAGCCTTGAAAGCCTGGCGTAGTACAGTTATACTCTGCCTGGGGTCACCAGGAGCTGGAATCACTCAATGAAAATGTATTATTTTAAAAAATGCCCAAAGATACGAATATGTTCTTACTCCCACCATATATGGTTCTTTAAATGCAACATGAGAATGTAGTTATAGTTGCTGTGTACCATCGAGTCAGAACTGACGCATAGCTGACTCTCCAGTGGGTTTTCAGAGGCAGTTAACTGCATGGCAGGGGATTGCTTATCTTTTGTCCCAAGGAGCAGCAGGTGGACCTGAACAGTTTAACTCTAGGTTGCCAGCACAACTGGTTTTGGGGAACATCTTAAGCCTCTTCTTCATTTCCAGCGCTAAATGCATTTCCTTTTTTTCTACTCTCCTGCTAGTAATTTGGAGTCCTTGGGGAGCAAGCCGCTGTTGTTGTTGTTATGTGCCATCAAGGCTCCTGTGACTCATAGCAACCCTTTGCACAACAGCTCTGAACCCTGCCCTATTGTGAGCTAATCTCACTGTTTCCAGCGCACTTACCCCCATTATCCCAGTGTCAATCCATCTCATTCAGGGTTTTCCTCTCTTGTCCTATCCTACCACTGTTCCAAGCAAAGGCTGGTCCCTCCTGGCAACATGCCCAAAGTATGTGAGATGGAGTTTCAAAATCCCTGCCTCCAAGGAGCAACCTGGTTTTACCCTCTCCAGGATAGACCTGTTTGTTTTCTTGGCAGTCCATGGTATGTTCAATATTCTTCTCCAGCACCACAACTCAAAGGCATTGATTCTTCTTCTGTCATCCTTATTCATTGTCCAGCTCTCTGATGCATAGCAAGTAATTGCAAAGACTGTGACCTGGTCACACTTTAGTCTCTAGATTGACAGTTTTGCTCTTCAGCACTCTAGAGAGATCCTTGACAGCAGGTTTTCGCCAATGCAATTTATCTTTTGATTTCCTGACTGCAGGTACCAAGTGTGTTGATTATGAATCTGAGCAAGATGAAATTTTTAACAATCTCAATTTCTTCTTCTTCATCTATCATGATGCTGTCAATTGGCCCAGTGATGAGGGTCTTTGTCTTCTTGATGTTGACCCTGAATCCTTATTGAAGACTGCCGTCCTTGACCTTCTGCAGCAAATGCTTCAGGACCTCCTCAGTTTTGGTGAGCAAGGTTTTGTCATTTGCAGAATGCAGGTTATTGGAGTGTAAATAGTGAGCCTTGTGGTGCAGTGGTAAAAACATTCTGCTGCAACACAAAATGTCAATAGTTGGAGCCCACCAGTTTCTCTGAAGGAAGAAAAAAGATGTAGCAGTTTCTTTGTGTAAAGGTTTGTACAGCCTTATTTATGTACCTTTTGAAGAAGTTCTACTCTGTCCAGTAGGATCTCCATGAGGTGGAATTGACACGATGGCAGTAGGTTTTGGGTTTGGGTAATGTAAATGGTTGACAAACTTGGCTGATAACTGAAAGTTTGGAGGTTCAAGTCCAACTAGGGGTGCTTTGAAGTTAGGTTGCACAGTCTTATTTCTGAAACATCAGCTATTGAAAACCCTATGAAGCATTGTTCTACTCTAACACATACAAGAGGTGACTGTGAATGAGTTGAATCAACAGAAATTGGTTTGTTTTTTTTTTTTTAGAAATTGGTTTTTACTTTTGTTATTTTGCCTGTAATTTATCATTTACAAAACACTTTCATAAGCGTTGATTTGCTTGAGAGGGACATGGAATGTTTCAGTGCGGCATCATTTGGCCTATGAAGGTCTACACTGGAGAGTTTTAGCCTTCACAAACTCTCCTTTGTTTTTCTTGATAAGAGTATTAAGTGGATATTTGTGGACTATATTAATGAATGTCCTAAAGATATGAACAAACTGATAAAGAGCATATTTGCACAATTGCTTTTAGGTTGAATGAGTCATTATTAAATCTTAGTTCACTTATTATTTAAACCCACAACTGTGGAGTTGGTTCAGGCTCATGTCAACCCTCTGTTGAGATTTTGAGGCTGTAAATCTGTGGGAGAAAACTGTTCTTCCTACAAAGCAGCTGGTTTATTGGAGCAGCCCGATGTGTATGCTTACACCTTACCTGTCACTTAGCTATGTGACTTTAAGCAAGTTATTTAACCTCCTATGCCACAATTTTCTCATCTGTAAAGTATGAACAGTATGAGTTATTATCATACAGAGTTGGAGTCAGCATTGGTTGAGACAATACATGCTTGGTAAATAGTAAAAACACGAAACATTACTACTACTACAACTACTGCTACTGCTGCTACTAGTACTACTACTACTACTTCTACTATTATCCCATAACTATCTTATCCCATCAACTATCTTACATTAAAAATTCTCCAGTGACTTCTTAGTGGTCTCATGGCCCAGTTAATAAAGACTTGCATTGCCAACCCAAAAGCAGGCTATTTCGAATCCACCAGCTGCGCTGCAGGAGCAAAATGAGTAGTCTCTTCCTATGCAGTTTAACCTCTGAAAACTCAGCTGGAAGGTTAGCTGTGAGCCTGTTCTGACTGTTCTGATTCCATGGCAACGAGTTTTTAAGAAAGACTTCTTGAAGGACCCCCACCAGTGCAATGATTAAGTGCTTGACTGCTAACCTAAAGATCAGAGGTTTAAGCTCACGCAGGAGCTCTTCTGGAAAGAGACCCAGTGCTTCCTTAAAGATTTTAGTCTAGAAAGCTGTCTGGAGCAATTCTGCTTTGTCACCTGGGGTTATTTAGGGTCAAAAATTGACTTCATGGTACTCAACAACGATAAAGACTTCTTATCCGGAACCACTGTTTCCATAACACTTGAAGTGGGTTATTGGACAACTTAGCTGTAAGCACTGCAGTTATTGGCTGAGTAACTGGGGCACAGTGAGTTTGTGTGAAATAAAAGAGCATGGAGTCAGTGTAAGAAGACAGGGAGCCACTTGGGTCCATGGTTTTTCAACGGTGTGTGATATATAGAGCTTGTCATAGGCTATAAGAC
The DNA here is from genome assembly GCF_000299155.1 of Elephantulus edwardii. NCBI lineage: Eukaryota > Metazoa > Chordata > Mammalia > Macroscelidea > Macroscelididae > Elephantulus > Elephantulus edwardii. The sequence continues at coordinate 4,894,680 of NW_006399846.1, read as the reverse complement.
AGTGATCAAGACTCTGGAAGCAACAGTTTTAAGAGAAATTCAACCCAGAATAGATTGTGATAGTTAACAGAGAAATAAGACTACTGCACTGCAATCCCAAAGGCACATGGTTCATATCCACCAGCTGCTCTACAGAAGGCTGGGCAGTCTCCTCTCATGGGATCAAATTGTCTGAAAACCTGCTGGAAGATCAACTGAGAGTAGGTTCTGACTCAACAGCCACAGCAACAGTTACAAGTCTGGAATGGGGCAACAAAATAGAGTCTAGGAATGGATCCAAACCAAATAAATATGAGAATATAAATAAAATAAAAGTGAATCTGAACTTGAACATAAAAGTGGCCTTTCAAATCACAAGGACAACTGTTGTTGAAACAAATACCTTAGAAGAATAATAATAAGAGTTCAAAATAGATCTTAATTGGTTATGTCAAACTGTTCCAAAAGGAGTAACAAGAAAGATATTAACATGATTAATTAGAATGTTTTAAAAATTGTTTCTCTTTTCTAATAATCTCAAAGCTAGAAGGATATTTTTAAAAGATCTTACCATAAAATAAAGAAAAAAAGCCCTAATAAATCTGATCTCCACCGGGTAAAAAAATGAAACAAAATAACAAAATAAATGGCAAAGTGGGTAAAAATATTTATAATGCCTATCCGATGGCCTACCAAAAGAGCAAGAAAGGGTGCTTCCTTGGAGAGAAGGATGGCGAAGTTTCATTTTTCATACTTTGGACATGTAGCTAGTGAGGCTATTTCTTGGAATGATGGAGGGTCAGTGAAGGAGAGGAAGACCCCGATGAGATGGATTGACACAGTGACTTCAGCAGTGAGCTACAGCGTCTCAGAGATGTGAAGATGGGATGGGATAGGGCAAGTTTCAGGTCAGCTCTTCATAGGGTCACTATGAGTCTTACTCGACTCGAGGGCACACAACAACAACAACAACATGCCAAAGAGTAAATTTCTTTACTACCCTTTGAACTTTCTTTTTATTATTATTAATTTTAATGAACATTTACGGAGAGTTTGGATTTCCATTCATTCACTGTTGCACTTTTCTCCCTGCCCACCCCTCTCCCCCTGTACACTCTTCTCTTTGAAAAGTAAAACAAAAAAATAAAAATTCTTTCATTGTTTTACAATCTCACACCCCCCCGCCCCGCCATGAACTTTTAACTCGTGGGCAAAAAAGGACAAAATTTACAGACAGTTCACAGAAAAAGAGGTGTAAATAGCCTTTAAACATAGGAAAGTATGCCTGAGTATACACATCATGAAAGACATATAAATAAGAACTCTGAGGTTTATACTTTTCTGATTGCATAGAGAAAAATGTTTGTTAAATAATTTCACTGATGAGGATCTGAGCATGGGGTATTTACTATTATAGCCATAGGTACATATAAAAATCACTACAAAGAACAACTGATAATTATGATAGTAATAAAAATGGAATTTCTTTTGGACCAGAAATTCTACTTGAAGCCATCATCTCATTGGGAGTTTTTGGTAGGTTAGGTGGTGTTCTGTGCTGCTGACCAAAAGGCTTCATGCATATCTGGCAGTTGGAATCTGTCAAAGGATCGGCAGGAGAAAGATGGACATTCTCCTCTGGTTAAGATTTACACCTTTAGAAACTGATGGATGGTTGCTATGACTCTGAGCCAACTTGATGATAATGAGTTTGGTTTTGAGATTGAACAATTCTACTTTAAGAATTTATCTAATTGGCTGTTGTTGATAGGTGCTTTTCAGTTGATTTTCCACTCATAGTAACTGCATGTGACAGAACAGAACTGCCCCATAATGTTCCCTAAGTGTGATGTATGGGGACAGTTTGCCAGGTTTTTCTGTGAAGCCATGGGGTGGGTTCCTAGCACCAACTTTCTGATTAGCAGTAGAGCACTTAACTGTTGTGCCATCAGGGCTCCTTTCTTTGTGGTACCCTCATATATGTGTTCAAAAGTCTCTCATTAATTACAGCATTATTTGCAATAGGAAAAAGGCAAGCACCTAATTGTTTACTAAGAGGGAGACTGTTAACTCAGTTACAGTTAATCCACGCAAATGGAATATTATGCAGCCATGAAAAGAATGAGGACTTTTCTGTGCACTGATTATGAAATGATCTCAAAGACCTAAGACTTATTCTAGGATTTGAAGGGGGAAAGTAAGGTTCAGAGTGGTACGTATAGTATACTACTGTTAGTATAATAAAAAAAAATGCCAATAAGTATATACACACAAAGACACACACATACCCTTCAAAAGTAGCCTGATAAGTTACACTCTATGCCATCAGACTTTTCATGCACACATACACACACACACAGAGAGAGAGAGAGAGAGAAGATTGAGAGATTATTCCTGGAATGCCTTCAAGAAAGTAGTAACAGTGAATTGCTGCCTCTGGGGGAGAATTTTGTGACTGAGAGACAATGGTGAGAGTGAGTTTTATTTCCATTACATATTCTTTGTACTTTTCTTTCCCTTAAACTATGTCCATGTACACTTATTCAAATAAGGAAATTATTAAAAACCAGTGACAAAATTCAGTCTATAAAGTGGGGCAGGAAAGGGTGTGAGAAAGCACCTTATCGGAAGCTGGAGGTCTCCTTGCTCAGCCAAAGCCCCTCTGTGCCCGCCTGCTTCCCCCTCTCTTCTCACTTTATTTGTCCCTGGAGAAGAATCTGCTCCTGGTAGTTTCCAGGAAAATGTATTTCTGATCCACATGATGTTTAAGGGAGAGGTTTTGTGTTCTTTTCACAGACTTGAGAGAGGAAATTAAATCTTGGCTGGGGAAGAAGAGGGAGGAAAGGAAGAGAAGGGGGAAGGAATTGGGTAATTTGGCAAGAAATTCCAAAGGCATTTGTCTATCCTCTCTTATCTAGAATGTGACCATTTGCAAACCTGAAACCAAACCCAATGTCATCAAGTCAATTCTGACTCATAGTTGCCTTGTAGAGCAGAGTAGAGCTGCCCCATAGGATTTTTCTCCCATGGGGCCATGAGTGGGTTTGAACCACTGACCTTTTGTTTAGTAGCTGCCATGGCACAACGTAGTCTTTCCTCAGTGTCTGGAAGCCCTAACACATCATTTGCTAAGCTGTGTATGAAGGTAGTCTATATCCAATGTACATGATTTTCTGCTCAACAGATTTTTGCTTAAACTCTCCCTTTAAAAAGTTTCCTGCTTTTGATTTTTTCTTTTCTGATCTTTTCTTCTAGTCTAGCTCATATATAGACACAGCAGTTTGCTTTACAAGAAGATTCCCTGCCTTTTCCTTGCCTTCTTTCAGTGTCCATCCATAGGGTTCAGATGTCTGTGGAGAATGTGGACTGAGATCAAGACCGTGTGTTTTCCCTGAGCTCTGATGCAGCCCCACACTTTAAGCTTCTGAGATTTTCTGCTGCCCAGACTGGTTCTCAGGCTCTTAGCAAGGCCTGGCCCCTCAACACATCTCCATCCTTTCCCTTCACTCTGAGTTCATGACTCAGGAATGCTGGACCTCAGCACTGGTGAGCAGAGTCCTCTAGCCAAATAAACGGCGTGTTAATAAAAGCTGCTACCGTATATTATTACTTGAACAAATGAAAATAATTCCTCTGGCTCACTTTCCTTGGGCCTGCCTGCCTCAAACTCCAGCGTGACAATGTCTTAAATTCCATGTAGGTCTAATCAGACTTAATGTGGAACAAACTCTTGAAAGCTTTTAGCTTTCACAAGCTGTTCCTTGGGGGCAAGGATTCTGAAGCTGTGTCTCACATACTTTAGGCATGTTGCCAGGAGTGACCAGTCCTTGGATTAGACCATCATGCTTGGGAAGGTGGAGGGACAGTACAAGACAGGAAGACCCCAGATGAGATGCATTGACTCAATGACTGAGGTAATGGGGGTAGATGTGTCAGACACAATGAAACTGGCTCAAGATAGAGCAGGGTTCAGAACGGTGGGATATAGTGTCACTAAGAGTTGCAGACGACTTGGTGGTACATAACAACAATAACAACGTGGGAAAAGGGCAAATCTTTAGGTGTTCCAGCAGGAGCTACCTTGGGCAGAAATGTCCCTGAAGGTCTGGGGTAGACAAGAATCTACCCTCTTTTCTTATTAGACAATTGTCAGTAGACAATTGCTGTCATGTCAGTCTTGACTCAGGGAGGCCTTATGTGTGTCAAAGTGGAACTGTGCTCCGAAGAATTTTCAAAGGCTGAGTTTTCATTAGCAAATAACCAGGCCTTTCTTCCTAGTGGATTTGAATTGGCAACTTTCCTGTTGTGCAACAATTTGTACCAACCAGAGACTCTCTTTTTCTTTTGTTGTTGCTAGGTGTCATTTAGCTGATTGCAACTCATAGTAACTCCATGCCACTGACCAAAAAGGCTTCATAATGTTTTCTAGGCTGTAATCTTTAAGGGATTAGAGTGGCTGGATGAGTTTGCACCTCCAGCCTTTAGTTAGTGGCTGAGCACTTAACTACTATGTCACTGGGCTCCCTTTTCTCAGATCACAGGATTATTTTTTTGCCTTTTAAAATCTTCATATTCTGGCTTCTATTGCCCATTTGCCTTGGTCACTTCTAGCTGTTAGGCTGGGGGTAGGCTGGGATAGAAGGTGAGGCAATTAAAAGAAGAAAAGGAAAACTCTTTGACCTAAGACTTTCTTCATGCAGCCCTGGCAGCTGCTTTTTCTGTCCATAACTGAAATGGAGAAATATCTCCTAGCTCCAAAACTCATTACCATTGAGCCAGAACTGACTTCTAGCTTACCCTCCATTGGGTTCCCGAGGCTGTGAATTACACAGGAGAAGACTGCCCATCTGTCTTCCTCAGAGCCACCATGGATTTGAACTGCCAGAGAGGCTCAGACTTTGGGGTAGCAATGAACTCATACAGACTCGGTCACCAGAGCTCTCTTCCCAGATCTGAAGCGAACATCTTTTTCTAACACACGATCTGCACTGCTCATTTAGAAATGTCTTTAGAAAATGGCTTTTATCGAGTGCATAATTCTCATCATCGCTGTGCGGCTCTTTGAAGCACGCAGACCACAGGCAAGGCATGTTGTGAGGTTCATGTGCGTTGCGTGTGCACGCCTCCCATTTACCGCCCGGTTTTGGTTCCTGCCTGGCGCCGTCCATCTCCCAGTTCATCTCGGTGCTGACATACCCATGCCTGAGTCCCTTCCCACTCCTCAGGAAGCCCGTTCTCTGCTAGATGAATAGCACCCAACTGACAGAGGGAAAGATTGATCCCCCTGCCCCAGCATATTGCCCCAGGTGAGACTTCAAGGCCACTACAGATGAAATACAGTGTTTTGCATGTTGTACTATTATTAAAACTGTGCAATGGTGGTGATATTGCAATTTATAGTGATCTTAGAGAATAGAGTAGAGCTTTTTCTGTGGGGTGTTCTGGGCTGAAATCTTTACAGGCTCAGAGCACCACATCTTCTGTCCTGTGGAGTGGCTTGTGGGTTCCAATCTCTGACCTTTTAGTTACCAGTAAACCTGCAACCGTTGCACCATCAGGGCTCCTCTTATTAGGATGTACATGTTGCTGTCATTTTGTTGTTGTTAGGTGCCACTGAGTTGGTGCTGACTCTTAGCCACCCTGTGGACAACAAAACAAGACGTAGCCTGATCCGTCCTGACAATCACTGCATGTTTGTGCCCATTGTCGCAGCTGCTGGGCCAGGTCATTGTGTTGCGGGACTTCCTCTTTGTAACCAACCTTCAACTTCACCAAGCATGATGTCTTTCTCTGGGGACTTGTCCCTCCTAATAATCAAGAAGCCGCCATTCTAACAGAACAAGGGCATACTGAGTGGCTTAAGATCAGGAAAGGCGTGCTTCAAAGTGTGCATCCTAGTACCATACTTCCTCACTGTTGTAATTGGTAAAACGAAAATCACTTCAAAACTTCACTGAAATCCCTGGAGCTTGTTCCCAATGTACATCTTTCTCAAGCACTGTATTCTAAGGAGACCACTGTCAGGTGAACAGCCTTGATATTTTTCAAATTGTTTTTAAAGAGGATCACTCAAAACCCATTACCTCTGAGCCACTTCTAACTCCTAGTAAACTCACCCCACCTGTGACACACTAGGACTGCATGCTGCAGCTTTTCTCCTGGTTGCCTTTTCAGGAGCAGATGGTCAGTCTTTCTTCCTAGATGTCACTTGGATTTGAGCTGCCAGCCTCCTGGCTAGCAGCTGAGTATACTAAGCATTGGCACTCCCCAAGGGCCTAAAGATGATCAGCTAAAGACCAAACCCACCCCACTCCCATTAAGGTCGACCCCTAGCAGCCCTACAGTAAAACTTCCCCAAAGGATTTTTATGGAACCAGTTGTCACATCTTTCTCCAAGGAGCGAACGGTGGATTTGACTGCTAACCATAGTAGTCAGCAGCGCAACACTTAACTACTGTGCCACCAGGGCTCATTGAAAGAGGATCAAGGAGATTGACTGCACTGATTTCTGCCATGGTTTACAGCTGAGAGAGGCTCAGGCCCTGAGAAGTTTATTGTAGTCCAAGGGTTTGGTGGGTCTGCACTATATCTTGAATCCCAGTCTAAACTACCAAGGCCTGCACTGCACACTTTAATATGCCCGATCCGGTGCTCGCTTCGGCAGCACATATACTATAAGCATGATCCACAGAGCGCCAAAGGAACAACCCTGCTTGGCCATATGTGTCTTGGAGGTAAGTCTGCACAAAATAGGGCTTGGTTGTTAGGTGCCCTCAGATCCACTCATAGTGACCCAATGACCAGAAGATCGGAAGCTTGGCCTGTCCTGTGCCCCCAGAAAAGCCACATCTTGCATCTGTAAAGTGAGGATCATGCTCAAATGAACCTCACAGGGAACTCTGAGGTAATGCTTGTAAAGTACTGATGGAGGCCTGGCAATCAGTAAGTGCTCAATAAAAGCCAAAACAGTTGGCATCCTGTAAATTACAACTACTGGTGAGCCCTGTGTGCAAAAAAGCTCCATGGGGTTTTCAAGACTAACACCTTTTGGAAGCAGCTCTCCAGGTCTTCCCAGATGCCTCCGAGTGGGTTTGATTTTCTACCTTTATGGCTTAGCTACTTATATTGCTGGCTCGGTTGAGCTATTTGGCAATAAGGACAGATAAACTGTTACAAGGCTCTTTCCTACAGATAGATGGGGTGGCGGGGAGCGGCAGTTGTCCTATTGGGTTTCCCCCCAGATTCTCAGGGGTCATTGTGTAGTTCTCACCAAACCCTTCAGCAAGGCTCTCCCCCGCCCCCACGAGAAAGCCCATTAGCGGCAGCAGCAGCTGAGCGACAGAGAGAGGAGGCAGCTCTGGGGGCTTAAATTGAAATAGTGTGAATGAAATCATCACCCAGCGGGAGTCTTCCTGGCTCCGGGGATCAGTTGGCAATTGTTTTTTTAGACTGTGATAATGGGCCCCTGAGGGGCAGAGGAGGGAGGGGGGTGTGTTGGGAGCACCTGGTTCCCAGCTGCATAGCTCTGCAGGACCCTCCAGCCTCACTTTTTGCAGGGGCTGCCTGGCCTTGGGGCTCAGGAGGGAAAAGGTCCAACTTGGGCCAAAAGCTATATGGAGGGTGAAGAGTGTGTGGGATTCTCTCAGAGAAATTAAAACAAACTCATTGATGTTAAAACCTCATTGGCGTGGGGTCTCAGCCAACTCATGTCAGACCCTCCCACAGGTTTTCAGGTGGCAATAATTTCATAGGAGGAGATTGCTCATCTTTTTCCTCTGTAGTTGCTGGTGGATTCGAACTTGCGAAGAGATTCCACCCTTGGGTTACCAGTCCGACTCCCTATGGAATACCCCCCACCACCAGAGCTCTCTCTCCTTAGAAAAGTCCCTCTTTTTCCTAGACTCTCTTCACTAAGGGACTCTCTTTACCCCTTTTAAAGTCAGCACTTGTCTGCTGGGGCTGCCAGATGAGGGCTCAGGGTGCCCTTACACTGTGAGTCAGTCAGTCCACACATCAAAGATGGTTCTTCCCCCCCCCCTCCATTTTCTCCCCGTATTGTGGGTTTGTTTTTTTATCCCTCTGACTGAAATCTCATAGTCCCAGGTTCCTCAGGTTTTTGTTGATTTTTTAACCTTCCAACATTACTAGATTTATAGTGGGAAAATGGATACATTTATTTTATATGTGTTCCTGTCCAGTCCCCAAAACTGGATTCCTTTCTGGGTAGAAGAATGAACATTTTTTAAAAAATCCAAACAAATCAAAAAACCAGCCAATGACTTATTTGTTAAGAAAGGTGGCAATGATAAGCCAAAATCCAGCACACAACTGAAACCAGCTGCCCTGAGTCTATCCCAACTCACAGGAACCCCATTTGTGCAGAGTTCAGATGCCCCATTAGGTTCTCATGCCTGTAACTTTTTGGAAGCCGATTACTGGCCCTTTCTTCCAAGGTGCTTCTGGGGAGGTTTGAACCTTCAGTCTTCCAGTTAGCAGTTGAGGGCTTAACCATTTGTGCCATTCAGGGGCTCTGTGGATTCTGATTTATGGCACTCCCATAAGTTTAAAGTATACTTCCTTCCTGGATGTTTATCTGCTTTAAAACAATTCTTTAAAAAAAAAAACAAACAAACCAAAAACCGGGGGTCCACTGTGTCCAAGCCTCTAGATCAGGTGCCGATCGCTGCGCCCCCGAAGATAGCAGCGCCTGCCAGCCCTGCAGCACCCAGGCGGCGCCCGCGGCCCCTGTCTCCCCGGCTCGGGACCCAATTACTAACTGCTGGAGCTGCCGCGTGCTCTCGGGCACAGGGCTGATCGGGGCGGGGGGCTACGTGTACTGGACTGCGAAGAGGCCCTTGAAGCTGGGATACGCCGCAAGACCCGGGCAGATTGCGCAGATGGTGATCGGCATCAGTCTTGCAGTTTGGGGTCTAGTCATCCTATTAGATCCCCAAAAGAAGACTCAACAGGCAAATTGAAACTGAAAGGACCATCACGAATTGTCATCTGTTGTATTTGTCCTCAGAACATACACATCCTCTTGACCCACAGAGGGAGCATGGTGTCAGTGAACATGTATGGACATGAACATACTTAGCCTTGAAGCTACTAGAAGACTGAAAAGCCAAAGCATGGGTTCTCGCCCTCAGCCAGGACTTTTTACAGCCTTCACTTCAGGCCCCAGATCAACCATTATTTAAAGAATCTTTTGTACTCCTTTCATAATTGAGTTAATACCCAGTATGATCCTGACCCTGGATAGATGCCCTGTACTGTTCAGAAGTACACACAACATCCTATTTGTTCTGCTCGCTCTTTTCAAGTTTCTTGCAAATGCATCATTTGAGTGCTTCCTAGCTACTCAGGTTATTATACTGGTTGTGAACCTAGACCAAGTGATTTGTGGAGTGTCAGCAATGGAGCAAGACCTAATACTTACGAACAAGGATGGCTTCAAGAGAGAAGATTGACCTTGGAGGAACAGACTCATAAAAGTCAGATATAAAAACTTATAAGTGTCAAAACATTTGAGAGGGATTTGAAACTTCTTATAATAATAAATATTTTTTAAAGTAAAAAAAAAACAACACCAAAAAACCAAACCAACACCCTGCATAGAGTCCCCAACAACCCTAATCCCAGGGTTCTTCAGTTCAGTTCAGTAGGGTTCCAGGCATTAGGAAGACTGATAAGAAGGGGTTCTGGGATAATGCCCTTCAGGTTATTCCACAGTATAGGTCACCACTCCACTAAAACTGAGGGTGAACCCAAGACTGTCTCTTGTTCTCCTCAACAAAACAGAGGGGATTAGGGAGCTCTGGCAGCCTCGTGATAAGAAGCTGCCTTGTCAACCCCAAAGGCACTTGGTTAGAATCAAGACATCTGCAGCTCAGTGGGAGGAGGATGGGTAGTCTCCTTCTCTTCAGTTTATTGCCTTTGAAAACCCTCCGGAGGGTCGGCTATGAGTCAGTTCTGACTTGATCATATACAACAACAGCATCACTTTTTCCAGTAAAAAGTGTGCTTGAGCATCCCACGTCTAACCCTTTGTTCATTTCACCCAGCTCGAGCAGTAGATCTCAGGGACTAAGTGATTCCTCTCCTCTGGAGATTGTAATGAAAAGAGATGGGTTCCTAGATCTGCCTCTGCCTCCGCAACACTTGAGAAACATCAAAACAAAACCCAACCCAGCAGTCCTCCAGGCCCCTGCCTCAGCTCAGACTCTCCGAGGGAGGCCTTCGGAAATCTGTGTTTTTAACAGGTTACCAAGATCATGTGGATATCAACAGTTCATGGAACTATGATCTGTCCCTGTCTCTAAGTAACCCAACCCAGAAAATCAGTCTCACTCAAAGGTGTTAGTGTGAAAGTTCTAGATGCACAGACCAACTGGGAAGTCCAGTCTAATATGTTGTAGACCTCTTCTCCGGAACGCAGCACCCCTTCAAGTCCTCAGTCTGCCCTCCAAGGAGAGGAGGATGGCCCTCCACTCCCTGCCCATAAATAACTCTAGTATTCCCTGGTGGCTGCACTGACTCTTCCTGTATAGCTTTCTTATTTCTGCCTTGGGGGAAATTGCCACCAGAATGCTCCTGAGAAGCAGGAGTAAGATGCATCTCAGGCACTTTGGATGTCCTACAGGGTGAACCAGTACCTGGAGGAGATCATGCTTGCTCAAAGGTCAGAGAAAAAGAAGTAGCCTTCATGAAAAGAGGTGGGTCGACAGTGGCTGCAACAGTGGGCTCAGCATCACTGGTTGGAAGATGGAGCAAGACAGTGTTTTGTTCTGCCACACGTAGGTTTGCTGTGACATGGATTCAACTTGACGGCACCCAGCAACAATGATCATAAAATTTCTGTGAAAATAATTCTGTTTCTTCAACCTCTAAGGGATCTTTTTCGAATCCATTTTCTGAAATTCTAACCACAGACTGAGATGCTCAGAAATGAGTGGACCAAAGAGGCAGGCATGGTTTTTTTGGTAGACAGCTTAGGAGTTGGTTACAATAATTGAAGTGCCAGCATCCACCTGCCCTGGGGTGACACCTGCAGAGTAAGAGTGGCAGGGTAGGGACAAGGGCCAGCCAAGGGGAATAAGTAACTGGGAGGACATTTCTCCAGCCTTTGGGATGAGAAGTCAGAGGGCTTAAAACTGTAGGATGAAAGTTCAACAAATTGTAGGTGAGCAAACCCTGGCTTTCATTTTCATTTCTTTTGTGTAAAAAGGGGCGGGGAGGCGAGGGAGGAAAGGAGTGTCTGTCCCTCAGGGAATGGTCACGGACAGTTACATGTTCAGTCTTGTAAAGGTCAAGCCTGAATTCCCTGAGTCTGACTGACTGAGCCAGGATGAATGGCTTCATGTTTGAACCCATGTTTCTTTCTGACCCAACAGTTTTCTCACTTAAAGTTTCTATTTGCAAAGGCTCTGGCAATTTGGATGAAGGAAAACAGGTTCACGATAAAACTAACTAACTGAAGCTTCTCTAGTGCATTACTTCCTGTACTGCTAACCAAAAGATTAGCAGTTCGAATCCACCAGCTGTTCCATAGGACAAAGATGGGTACTGTTCCGCTCCCTGTAAGATTTATAGACTTGGAAACCAGATAGAGGGTCACTATGAATTGGAATTGACTTGACAGCAGTTGAGTTTGGATTTTGGTTTGGTAATGAGGTGTGGTAGAGGGTGAGCTAAAATGAAGAAACCGTAGTGAGATGGACTGACGTAAGAGTCACAAGAAAGGCTCACACATGCCAGTGACCATGAAGCTGGTGCAAGGCTGGACAGCATTTCATTCTCCTAGACTTCTGAGGATGTGATGAATTGAAGCTGGCTCCTTGGCAAATAGTAACAATGAGCTGTGGGTGTCAAGGACCCTCATTTGCACTAAAAATTCCTTTTTAATCAATCGCATACCTAACTCCTTCCACAGTGCCCCCCTCCCCGTTATAGATGAGTATTCTTTTCAAACAGGTTCGTCCTGGAGAGGATGAAACCAGGCTGCTCTTTAGAGGCTAGGATTCTGAAGCTCTATCTGACATGCTTTGGGCATGTTTCAAGAAGGGACCAGTCCTTGGAGAGGGACATCATGCTTATAAGGATGGAGGGGACAGCACAAGAGAGGAAGACCCTCGATGAGATGGATTAATTCAGTGACTGGAGTAATGGGGGAAGGTGTGTCAGAGACAATAAGGTTGGCACAGGATAGAACAGCTTTCAGAGCTATTGTACATAGCGTCACTATGAGTCGCAAGCAAATTGATGGCACATAACAACAACGACAACTCAAAATTTCACGTTTTCTTGAGTTGTATAAACTGCAGGCCTCATAAAACCCAGAGCCGCCTCTGGTCTGATGAACTCACCGTTGTGTACAATCTTCCTTTGCTGTTCATGGCAACGAAGAGGGCACTTTTCACCCCAAAGAGACTCACTACTCCTCGCTCCACTGTGGAAATTTCCAGCAAACCTGACAAAGAGAGAGGGCCACGTGACTTCAGGTTTGAACAGATCACAATGGGGGTCAGCCTAGTCTAAGTGCCGAGTCAGCCTTTGCTCTGGAAGGCTGCCTCTCCCATGGTGCCTCTCCTTTCCCTTCTAACTCTATGAGAGTCCCTGCTGCTGGACTGGTCACTGCCTGCCTGTATGCTGTTTAAATCCCACTTTTGCAAGGCATGTTCTGATGCAGCATTAAGAAGTAGAAGAGCCATTCATGTGTCTATTTGGGTTTAATTTTTAATCTAGGCTTTCCCTGACCTGAAGTCTTTGATTTGCATAAAAAATGGCTTCAGATTAACTTCTTATTCTATTTGTTAATATCTATTCCATCTGTTTCAATAAGTTCCTATCATCTAACGTCAAAAGCACTGCTGTCACATAAAGGCCGATGGTTTGCCTGCATCCTATGACCTCATTATTTTCTTGGGTAGGAGAGCCCATCAAATTGTATGAGAAGAACCTAGGGCAGAAGGGTGAGCGTGGAAAAAGACTGATGTGCCCCAGCTGGAAACTTTGCAGACCATTTGCCTTTTTTCCTGAAAGAGAGACCTGAGTAAAAATAAGCTGGTGTCTAATTTGGGCCAAGTATTCCCTACTTACTCTCCCCAGCTTTGCTGTGTGGCTTCCCAGGCGATTGGTTCTCACTGATCTGCAGAGGGTCTGTAACTCTGTATAGTAAGGAACTGGGGCACAGTGGTTAAGCACTCAGTTGTTAATTCAAAGGTCAGTGGTTCAAACCCACCAGCTGCTATTTTGGGAGAAAGATGATCATGGTCTACTTCTATGAACATTATGGTGTTGGAAACTCCATGAGGTTGTTCTCTTCTATCCTATAGGGTTGCTTTGAGTTGAGATTAATTCAGTGACAAGTAAGACCAATAACAATGCTCAAGTAACTGCAGCCACAGGATATGCTGTCTTGTCTGTCAGATGATGGCCAAGGACAGCCAGGATGCTTGGACCTTAGTATCCAGAGCCTGCCAGTGCTATACTGAGTCTTAGGAGATGGGTATTCTTATAGGCATATTAGTGGTAAATAACATTCTTTCTCCTTTATAGTCCTTGGGTAGTTTAAATAGTACGTTTAACAGAGAATCAAAAGGCTGGAGGTTCAAGTCCACTCAAAGACTGGCTATCTACTTTTGTAAAATCAGCCATTGCAAATCCTGCAGAACACAAGTCCACTCGGACACACATGGGGTCACTATGAGCTGGAATTGACTCAGCAAGATTAGTTTGCATGAAGTCCAGCCAAGCAGACTCCCATTCTCTCAGAGCCACGCCTGACCCACGCCCCTGAGCATCCCAGTGGGTTGCAAGTGCACTCACTGTAAGGGTTCTCGTCGTGGGTCCCGCAGATCCGACCGTCAGGGGTCACCTGGAGGTGAAAGCCGATGCCAACGTTGCAGTAGAGCCTCCGCTGCCTTTTGATTCCCACCAAATAGCCGCTTTCCCAATTGACCCCGGCGATGTCTCCAGCGAGCCCGGCGCGAGACCTGGACAGCAGCGTGCCCCAGCCCCTGGAGTCCAGCAGCGTGCTGTTGGCGCGGCTGCCCGCGGGTGAGGGCACCACCATGCCCACTAGGACGCCTAGGAAGACGAGAGCCTGCAGCGTGCCCTGAAGGCGTCCTGCTCCCCGGGACATAGTGATGAACAGCCTCTGTCCCAGGGCCATCCACCTTGCCTCTCAGGCACGTGGTCAGAATTAAAGGCCCTAAAAATACCGCCCTTCTGGTTTTTTTCCCCTCGGCATGGCGGCAGGGGCTTATTTTTGGAAGGCAGAAGACTGCTGTCATGAATCCAAAGCCTGCTTGGGGCACTCGAGTTGCGGCTGGTCGGGACCATGGCTTGGGGACACTCGCTGGCCCGCCTCCCCGGTCCCGAGTTGATTATATTTGATTTGACCTATCTTTATAGTTCAGGAGCCAGGCCCTCCCCCTCCACCCTTCACCATCACCCTGACGTCAACTGGCCCAGCTCTCTGATCTAGGGCTGTAACTTAACCTGCTCCTGGGTCTGGCTGCCTCCCCAGACCCTCATCACCCTCCCCATTCCCTAGGGACTCCAGGAGCCACTGTCATTCCAGCTATGAGGGAGGAATGAAGTAAGCAGGGAGCATCTCTTGGGGGTGTGTGTGGGGGAGCTGGCTGGAGGCCCAAGGGGAGAAGGAGGCCAGAGGCCACCGAGGACCCAAACTGGGATGAAGTTCTTAGCCCGGCAGAGCTGGCTTTCTTATTTAGAGGGGAGAGGTTAAGACAGGGATGCAGAAAGGCTTGGTAGTGACAGGTGATGGCTGTGACCTACAAGTTACTTTTGAGAGTGCATGGTTGAGAGCAGGGGCTTGGCACATACAGAAAGTCTCAACCCCTGAGAAGGACAGGACAGATCCCAAAAAGCTTTAGGATTATGAAAGGAGGGCAATATAGCCGGGCCAACTCTGCTGCTTGCCTTGATCATAGGGCTTACCCAGCTAGTGGGATATAAGTCTTGACATAGCCCATGGTTCGTTTTCTTACCTGGTCTCTCTCTTGGATTCTAAGTATTATTATTCATTTTTTAATTAATTTTAATGGAAGTTTACAGAGACTTAGGGTTTCCAATCATTCATTGTTGCACTTTTCTCCCTGCCCACTCCCTTCCTTCCAATTCAATCTTCTCCCTGAAAAATAAAAGAAAAATTCTTTCATTGTTATTCAATCCCTCCCCCAAGTCCACTCTACTGTGCAGCCTTCACCCTGGACTCCTGTCATGACAAGAATACCCAATCATTTTGTGCCCAGCCAGGGATGCAAAAAAAAAAAAAAAAGAATACCCAATCATACTTCCCTTTTAAACAGTTCTCTCCCTTATCTGTGTCAATGCAGTATACATCATCCTTCCCCTCCTTCTCTGTCTTCCCTCAACCCCAATGTCAGTCCCATTTTACAACAGTGGCACTATGCAATATTTGTCCTTTTCATGTTTTAGAGATAAAGAAAGCAAGGTTTAATGAGGTTCAGTGACTTGCCTGATTTACCACAGCTAGTAAATGACAAAGCCAGAAGATTAAAAAATCTGCCTGACTGAGAAGATGAGTTAATGATGGGTGTAATTCAATAGGGATTAAGTTTATAATAGGAATGATTGTATGAAACACAAAGTGAGTGAGGGAAAGTGTGAAACACAATGTTTGTGAATTTTGTATGCAAATCAATATAAAATTCTTTTTTAAAAAACCAAATAAAAAAATAGGAAAAGTCTGCCTGAGCCCAAAGCCTATGCTGGTAATGTCTACGATATTGCCCATAGCCAGTATTAACTTTCTAGGCTTGTCTGCAAAGTCTATTTCACTCATATGCCAACAGTAGACATGGGATTATTTTGATAGCACAAAACAATTTGTTTAAAAAAACATTTGTTGAATGCCTTGGATGTATGTGGAATTTCTGCATTGGTGGACAGTGTTTGCTAGGGTGCCTATCAGTTAAAAAAATAGTCAATCAAACAAAACCAACTCAAACTCATTGCTATTGAGTCATAATTGACTTGTAGCTGACCCTCCAGCATGTTTTCAGAGATTGTAAATCACATGGGAGGAGACTGCCCATTTTTCTCCCATGGAGCCACTGCTGAATTTGAACCACCTGTTAGCAGCACAGCTCCCTATAAACTTTACCACTAGGGCTCCAATTAGACCCTAAAGAAAAGATTTCTGCTAAGTACTTATCCCCACCTCTAGTTTTCTTTTCCCTAATTGCCTTTAAACAGATCACACATCTAACCACAGTAAATATCCTCTAAGACATCCTATAAGATGAAATATAAGGTAGAAGCTGCTTTGTCTCTGGGAGTGACATTGACAAACAAGGTTGAGTCAAAAATCTAGGGTTGTTATCTTTCAACCCACATCTTGGTGAAATTTCAGCAGTGATTGTGCAAAAATACTGAAAACTATGTGTGTGGAAATGTGAGGAGTGGATTTGAACCCCCAGTGCAGTGAAGAGAAATCCTAGCTCCCTTGGCTGTACGACACCACATTACCAGGGTGAGATCCACTGTTCAGAGTGTCTTGTGGAGTACCATGAATCTCTTCTCAGACTACAACATGCCTCTGGGTTTGAAGTTCCAATCTCTAGTTCCTTGGCTTCTACTTACTTCTGCCCTTGTCCATAGCTCGTTTTGATTGATGCTTTGGCTAGATTTTCCACTAAGCAATGCTTTTCTAGTTTTCCCTGGACATGTTCTAACTGAAAGACATCATGCTTGGAAAAATAGAGTTTCAGCAAAAGAGAAGAAGCTCTTCAATGAGATGGATTAACTCAGTGACTGTAAGAATAGATTTGGAAATTGTGTGAATAGCACAACATAGGACAAGGTTTTGATCTGTTATTTATAAGGTCACATTGAATTGCGGTTGATCCAATGATACCTAACAACAACTACAATTATGTTGTATAACTCTTACCAATCATCGTTGCTAAATTTTCCATCACCATAAGCAACCTGGCTGTTCATAGAATCAGTAAGAGTTCAGATCCCTTGAAGTCCCGACACCCCTCTTTCATTCCTCAGATGGTAAAATGAATGGTGAGGGGTAGATGTACCTCCATTTGATATCACCTGCATTAATGTCCCCTCCAGCTTCCCTTCCATAATTTATCCTTTCACCTCCATTTTCTTAACATCCAACCCCTTCAACATCAGGGCCATGATTTCCCAACCAGTGAGACACTGTGTAGTCTTTGGTGAAAGAGAGAGAGAAAGAGAATGGGAATGAGTTGAAAGAAAGGAGATATGCAAAAAAGCTACCTGTTAATTGTGTGTTGCTAGGAGGGGCTATTCCTTGGAAAGGAGCATGATGCTGGGAAGGGTGGAGGGTCAGCGAAGGAAAGGAAGACCCACAACCAGGTGGACTGACGCAGTGATTATAGCAATGGGCTCTTGTGTGTCAGGAAGTGTGAGGATGGCACAGGATAGAACAGGGTTCAGATCTTTTGTTCATAGAGTCGCTGTGGGTCATACTCAACTCAGTGGCAACTAATGACAGAAAATAACAACAGCCTGTTAATTGGTGGATCATGAATAATCAAAAGACACAACTGTCAACAAGAAAGATGTTCTTTAAAAAAAAGAAAGATATTATTCCTTTTGGATTTCAAACTTGATGTCATATAGTTTAGCCTTTATGGATGTAAAAGCAGTAAAGACTCTCTCTTGACGATATTTAACTTGGAATTATATGTTAGTTAGCAGTTGTACCCACTTAGGGAGGAGGCACACCGGAAGCATGCTGAGTATTAAGGATAAGTTACCCTTCTATTAAAATTTGCCTTGCTGATATCTAGAACAGGCAAATATATAATGACCACGACTATTATTGGTTACTGAGCATGGGAGAGGTGGGGAAAGAGTCATAGATTAGGGAGGCAGTGAGTTACTGTTTATAGTGATGGAAAATTTGGCAATGATGATTAGCAAAGGTTGTACAACATAATTAGTGTAACTGAAATCACTAGCTTGTCCATGTGAAAAATGTCAGATTGGTGAGTGTGTTTTATCTATCTATCTATCTATCTATCTATCTATCTATCTATGTATCTATCTATCGAGAGAGAAAGAGAGAGCTCTGGTGGCCTAGTGGTAAGGAACTGTGCTGTGATTCCGAAGACACGTGGTTCAAATCCACCAGCTGTTCCACAGGAGAATGATGGGCAGTCTCCTCCTGTGTGATTAACTGCCTCTGAAAACCCACTGAAAAGGCCAGCTATGGGTCGGTTCTCACTCAACAGTACACAACACAGCAACAACATATTTATATATGTATTTATAAATATATATAATACATATTTATGAATATATATATGTTTATATATTTGTTGTTGTTAGATGCTGTTGAATCTGATGCACTCATCAGAAAAGGTCAGAATCTCTTGGTGGAACTCTTTTTGGCATCCATCATCCTAGAGGAGAGACAAACTTTAGCAGATCCAAGCTGTATATAAATACAAATGGAAAAATGTCCTTAAGGTTTGCTCACCCCAGATTATTCTCTGCAGAAGATATGGTTGGTATCTTAAACAGCAGGGGACTTTGGAATGAGAAAGATCTGGATTTTAATCCCGTCTACAACACAGATTAGCTGAGTGACCCTGGGAGAGTTTGAAACCTCTCTGAGTCTCATTTGTTTTTATCTGCAAAATGAGATTGTTTTGCCATAGGCCTTTTGTTACAGGTAATAATGAAAAGGGCCTAGTGCAAGAGCACAAGATAGCTGTCGCTCAGTTCTTGCTCTGAAACACACTGAAGATCTGTCATTCAGTTAAAGGAGAACACACTCAAAGTAAGAAGTACCATTTCTCATTTCAAGGGTTGGGAGAGACCGGAGAGCTTCCAGCACCTAACTGCTGTCCAGCAGAACATATGTTGTGATGGCTGTTAACATATGCAGGAGCTGGCAGCCCAGATTCCTAAAATATTCTGAAAACCAGTAATAGCCTTAGTGTCGTTCCCTGTTAAATTTAAAGCTTAAGTAATTCATTCTATTAAAAAGCCTGCACCTTATTTTTATCGGGTGATGTGATGAGGCCCTGTTCAAAATGCTCCTCCTGTGGCCATCTCTATAGAAACTCTGCTGTGCTCATATATCCATATATTTTCCTGAAGGCTAATTAAGTTGACAACTGCTGGGCCTTCTTGGTTTACCAGATTTGCACTTGACCCTTCACTTGGGGCTTAGGGACCCCTGCGGATGTGAAGTGATAGAGAACAGAGTAACAGGTGGGAGAGGCCTCTCCAGGGACCCCTCTTTCAAATAGTTGTTTAACAGCCTTTTGAGGGTTGTCATTCACTCTCTACATGAGCCAAGGTTTACTGTATGTAGGTGGGAAAAATGTTAATGTCTGTCTCCTTCTATGACAATGTTCTTGTGCCTGAGTGGGGCACAGGAAGTATGGATTGGTCAGATTTCGCAGTGCTTGGCTGCATGTCCAAGCCATGATATTTGCAATCACCTTAAATAGATGGTGCAGGATAGAGCAGGGTTCAGGCCTGTTATTCATAGAGTCACTCTGAGTGGTAGTCAAGTCAACGGTACCTAACAACAATAACACATGTGTATAATAGCTGGTCAATGAAGGAGAAAGGAAGAAATGACGCATTTAAATGTTGCTATTGGTGAGGACAAACACCGAAGATACCATGAACTTCTAGAAGAATGAACTACTATTTTTGAGGAACAATAGCTAGACTACTTCTTCTTCTTTTTTTAATTAGTTTATTTATTTTTCATTTCAATGACCATCTACAGAGATTTTGGAATTCCATTCATTCATTGTTGCACCCTTTCTCCCGCCCACCCTACCTCCACCCACCCCCCCAAGACTACTTCTTACATGTAAAGATGTTGTTGTTACGTGCTGTGGTGTTGCGACTAACCCACAGCTGCCTTTCCAGCAGGATTTCTGAGGCTGTGAATTACATGGAAGGAGATTGCCCATCTTTCTCTGAAAGAGCAGCTGGAGAATATGAACCGAATGCCTTGACTTAGTAGCACAGCTCCTTATGCACTAGGCCACCAGTGCTCCCTTCAATAAGAACAGTGGGATTTAATGAATGTCCTTTACCCATGTTATCAGGAGGGATGAATCCCTGAAGAAGGACGTCACTCTTGGTAAAGCAGGAGGTCAGCAAAAAAGAGGAAGACGCCCCAATGAAATAGAATGACAGAGTAGCCACCACAGTGGACTCTAACACAGCAATGATTGTGAGAGTGGTGCCATGTTTTAGTCTGTTGTGCACAGCGTCACCGTGTGTCTGACCTAGGCTAACAGCAGCAACAACAACAAACCTACACCAACCTTTCACGTCATCCGCACAATGGAACTATCTCAGTCACCAGCAAGCTAATGGTTATGACTCTTTTTTTATGACATGAGGAGGTTCAAACATCTCAGAAGTATCCCTAAGAGACTGCATATAAACCTCAGAAGAGCTGATAGGTGTAGATAGTGAAATGCTGTTTTTGCACCTGCTATTATTTGGCTTTTTGAAAGTAGCATTTTCCTTCTCTGTAGGCAATTCGAGGTCCCTTGGTGTTGCAAGCAATAGACTAGGCTGTTAAATTAAAAAAATTAATGGTTTGACTCCACCTTTAGGCAGCATGAAAGGAAGGTCAGATGATCGACTTCTGAAAAATCCACTGTTGAAAGCCCTGTGGAGTAGCGTCCTTCCATCTGACCCACAGGGAGTTGCTATGAGTTGGAATCAAGTCAGTGACAAGAAGTTTAGGGTTTTTTTAAATTTTTTTATTATTATTTGTATGTGTGTGTGTACCATCAAATCAGATCTGAGTGTACAGGAGGGGATTGCCCCTCCTTCTGTAGCATCTGGTGTATTTGAACTGCATACCTCTGGGATTGCAGTGCAGCTTCTTGCCATTAACTAGGCCACCAGAGCTCCCTTGAAGTTTAGGTTTTTAAAGAGGTAATTTGGAAAATACAGAAACATAGAAGAAGGAGATAAAATACCTATTCATATTTAATGCCTTTATATCTTTTATCTCAACATTTTCTTTGATCTCCTTTCATCTCTTCCTCTCTCTTGCTCAGACAGGCCTTTGTACACATATCCCTGTGTTCAAGACTAGAGGATGCTCACAGAATTTAACTGGTAGGAGATGAGTATGTGAAAAAGCAAAAGAATCGGAAGGGCCCCTGCCCTAGATAATGTGCTCATGAAACTTGCTTAGAGATGGGATGATTAAACAAAAGAAGTTTCAGCCGGAACCAAGGACTCTATATTAGATTTCTCCAGGGAAGAGTTAGATACTATCTTGTCAACTAAATCATGAATGAATTAATGTTCTTTACTTTCCAAAGGAACTTCGACTTCACTTCAGGCTGCACATGTATAAATGGCAGTGAGAACCCAAATTTCCCTAACACTTGCCTCTGTCAACACAACCCACTACAAATTGCCCCGCTAGTGGTTTCTGGAATCCAGATGATAGTTCACCTGTGTAAATGCTGACTGCTCCTGTTGGGGACCACAGCTGGGCTTCAGTGAACTACCATGCACACCAGCATCACGGATTTTTCTCAGCACAGCTCTAGCCCTGAAAGCCCTCAAGGAGGCAACAATGCTTCATGTTCTGTCGTAAAACAAGGAAGGCTGCTAACATCCCAGCTTTGTGTTAATCTAAGTATAGGGTACTACCTGTTCCTTGGTGTTTTCTTTTTATTAACTTTTCTTTTCAGACTCTTTGACCTGTACAGGACTCCATCTTTCATATGGGCTAAGCTCATCAGGTTGGATTCCCTTTCCCCTCAGATGGATTCTTTCCCAAGAGGCTCTTGAACTACAAGGCAAATAAATAGACTTCTCCTGGGGTCCGGCCCACCAGTTGTCTAGATATGTCTGGAATCCTGGCAAGAGTTCAGAGTGGAAACCCTGTTTCACTCCCTTCAACCTCTAGCCTTGGAGGGAGTGAACTAGCCTCTTAGCTTTGTGTCTGCATCTGCGCTCTCACCATGCTGCATCTCAGATCTCAGCGTGCCTTTCTGTCTCTGAGCTCTCTGTCTTATCTTTAAGGTCTCACCACCTTATTCACTCTCTTTCCTTTTGTCACTCTGTTCTCTCTTCCCTGCTCTCATTCATATTCTCTCTCTCTCCCTCCCTCCCTCCTCCACTCTCCCTCCCTTCCTCTCTCTCCCTCTCTCCTTACTGTTTTTCAGCCATATATCTAAGCCTAGAGAGTTAGCTAGCTGCTATGGAGCAGCACCTCTACGCTGGTTGACCACCCAGGTTGCACACCTCAGCTGAATTTGCAGATAGAGGAATCAGATAACTCTCTCTGGAGCCTCGGAACGTAAGAGATTTTGGCTCTGCACAGAGTTTTGCGGTTTCTCAGATTTGTCTTTCATGATCATCGTCTAATAATAATACCTACTGCGTGCTGAGGCGGGCATGCACTCTGCCAGGCTTCAGGCAGTTATATAAAGGACTCAACCCTTAGTGGCAGGCTCCCCAATGTGGCATGAAAGGCCTTCTGTGTCCTGACCTCTGCCGGCCTTTCTAGCTCCATCCCTTGCCTCTCCCTCTCTGGGAATCTTTGCTTGGGCAACCTCAAATGGCCTGCATACATGGTGCTGTTTCTGCTTCCACATCTTTGCTCTTTGCCTGGCTAATTGCTTTCCGTCTTTAAAGACTCAGCTTAAATGCCACCTCTGAAAGCAATCCCTGACAACCTTCCACCTGTCCCTAAACTGGCTTTAACGCCCCCCCCCATTAATGGTTTGCACATATCTCTGTTGCTTCCCTTACCAGATTGTATTATGATAACCCCTACTGGCATACTCATTTTTCTAGTGAATTGAAGTAGCACTTGCTTCTTATTAAGATTTTCAACCTATTTATAGTGCCTGCTGCATAGCAGGATTTAAGAAATACTTGAATAAAATTTGTTGAATGGGAAGTTTTAAGCCAATATGTTTCACTAGATGAATGATCCTCAGCCGCAGACCAAATCCTTTGTGGTCTTAAATTTCAAGGAATTTTACTTTTCAAAGAGAAGAGTGAACTGAGGGGGAGGGGTGGGGCAGGGAGAGAAATGCAACAATGAATGAGTGGAAATCCAAAATCTCTGTAAATGTTTATTAAGATTAATTTAAAAAATTATAATAAAAAAATCTTTCAACTTTATAAAAATTCAAGTCAGTAGATCTCATCGCTAAAATGAGATCTTTTGACTTGAAAAAATCACTTTCATAGTCCTGATTTGTATTTTGGTCATCAAAAAACAAAATCATTAAATTGGAAACTGCTTCTTTTATGATGGAAAAACTTATAATGGGATGTACATTCTCTGATAATCATATAACTAGCAAGAAAACTGGACAAATATATGCAATTACTTTTTACACGTTTTTATTGGTTTGCATACAATAATTCAGATACATTGAGTTTCATACATGTACATTCTGTTTTATATAATCTTTTGTTTACAATGTGTTTTGTTCATGAGCATTTTGCTTTATATAATCATTCATATACATTGTATTTTATAGAACTACTATTGATCTATGCCTATTATCACCCCATCTTTTTAAGTACCCATTGAATCTTTCCTGTTCCTTCACACCCAACCACATCTGCCCACTAAGCTCTGCTATCCTAATGATTTTCCTCCTTCCCCTTTTCTTTTCCCTTTCTTCCCTCTCCCCTCCCTTCTTAGACCATTTATATATTGCTTTTTATCCTTCTATTTTTGCAATAATGGTCTTATGTGGTATTTGTCCTTAATGAAAACATTTATTTTGCTCAGCATAATGCTCTGTAGACTCTCCTACCTTACTTAGTATTTTACAAAATTGTTGTTCCTCAGTGCTGAAGGTACCACAATTTCTCCATCCATTTGTTTGTTGATGGACATTTTCACTGTTTCCACTTTCTTGCTATTGTGAATAATGCTGCTATGAACAAACATGTACATATCTCTGTTCATGTCTGAATTCTGATTTCCTTGGGGCTTTTTTTTTTTTTTAGATATTGGCTAGCAGACCACACAAGATTATGATTCCTGAGAGAAAAGATGCTGGTAGATCCTCTGGTCACCTTCCTTCCTGCCCAGAGGCAATTTCTAGAAAGGTCAAAGCAAACTGAGCCCAGAGGTCACAATGAGCTGAGTAAACAGGGATTAGTGTGTAGGGAGGCTAAGACAGCAAGAATTTGCAGGGCTGAGTACCAAAAGAAGAGCAAGCAATGTGGAAAATGGTCTTGAAATCTCTATAGGTTTGCCCTTCATCAACTTTAGTTAACCTTTCACACAACACCAAATATGTGTGACTTAAGTCTTTAATATAAGAACAGGGACAGAACAAATACTTAAAGAAATAATGGCCAAAAAACCATTGAGGAACACTATAAACTCACAAAACCAGTTTTAAGTTTCATGTAGTATTCCTTTGTCCTGTTTGCACAATTGCTTCTTGGTCTATACATAGGTTTTGAATAAGCACAATTACGTTTTATAAGATTCCTATTTTTCTCAGTATTAAGCCATAATGTAATTTGCTATTATCCACACTGTCAAAAGCCTTTGCACAGTCAATAAAACACAACCAAGCGTGTTCCTGATATTCTCAGCTTCCAGCCAAGATCTTTCTGACATCAGCAGTGATATCCTTTATTCTACAAACTCTTCTGAATCCAGTTTGAATTTCTCTGTTGACACAGCTGCTTTTATAAATAATCTTCAGCGAGATTTTGCTCCATGTGATGCTAATAGTACTACTCTTCATTTCCTACTGGATCATCCTTTTTGGAATGAGAACAAAGATCTGTCCCAGTCAGTTGACCAGGTAACTGTCTTCCAAATTTCTTGGCATAGGCTAGGAAACACCTCTATGACTACAGCTGTTGTTGAAACATGTCAATTGATATTCCATACTTTCCTGAGTCCCTATTCTGCCACTGCCTTGTGTGTAGCTTGAACTTCTTTATTCATTACCACGTTTTTCTTGATCATAGCTACTTCCCAAAATAGCCCAATGTCAACTAATTATTTTTGGTATAGTGACTCTTATCCATTCCTTCCATGTTCTTCTTTTTAAAAAAGTTTTAAAAATGATTTTTTATTTTGACGTCAACCTTGATTCTAATAGAAGAGGCAGAAAGTACCATGTCTTTTTTAAATAAATTTTTATTTTATACTGATTTATTTATAAAGTTAGTATACATTATTTTTCACACTAGATCTTTCCCATTTCCTTTACCCACTTCTCCCTCTCCCTTCACATTGTGCGACCCTATGCCTACCCCCTACCCACCCTCACTCCTCTGCTCCTACCATCCCACCCTTAGATCCTTATACCCATTTACTTGTTTCTTTCTATTTCTACAAGAATGGTCTTATACAGTATTTTTCCTTATGGAACTTAGTTCATTCACTTAGCTTGATGCTGTCCAAACCCTCTCAAGTTAGGTAGCAATTTTCAAAGTCATTGCTCCTGCATACTGCATAGTATTTCATCATGTGATTGTACCATAATTTCTCAATCCATTCTGTTTGGTCATTTGGGCTGTTTCCATGTTTTTGCAATGGTGAATAAAGTTGCTATGAACATTGGTGTCCAAGTCTCCGTTTGTGCCTCAGTTCTTATTTTCTTGTGGTATATTCCAAGCAATGGAATAGCTGGATCATATGGAATTGCCATGGTCAGGTTTTTGAGGAAACACCAAACTGCTTTGTATACTACTGGTATGATTTTACAGTCCCACCAACAGTGTGTAAGAGTTCTTATCTCTCCACGACTGCTCCAACATTTATTACTTGCTGTCCTGTCAAACTTGGCCATAGCTCTTGGGGTGAGATGATATTGCATTGTGGTTTTGATTTGCATCCCTATTTTTGCCAGTGATTTTAAGCATTTCTTTATGTGTCTGTTGGCCATCTGACCATCTGAATGTCCTCCTCTGTGAAAAGTCTTTCCATGTCTTTTGCCTGTTTTGTATTTGTGTTATCAGTCTTTTTCTTCTGGAGGCCCTTTAAGGATTCTGTAAAGTTTTTACATGAGACTGTTATCTGAAATGGTGTTGCTGAATTATTTCCCCCCTAGTCAGTAGGTTTTCTTTTTACTGTGTAGGATTTTTGATGCACACAGTATGTCATCTTTAGCAGGTCCCATTTATCAATTTTATCTTCTCCAGATTGTGCATTTCTGGGCATATTTGTCAGTCTCTTTATACCGTAGACTAGACCACCTAAGCTTGATCCTAGTTTGTCTTTTCTGAACTTTATGGTTTTGGCTTTACTCCCAGGTCTCCGATTCACCTTGAGGTGATTTTTGTATATGATGTGAGATATAGATTCTGTTTCAGCTTTCTGCAAGTAGCAGTCCAGTTTTGCCAGTAGCATTTGTTGAGGAGGTTGTCATTTCCCCATTTGATAGGTTTCATTTCCTTGTTGAGCCATAGATAGCTGGGTCCATTTCTGGGTCTCAACTCTATTCCATTGGTCTGTGCCTGTCATTGTACCAGGATCATACTATTTTAATTACTACTACTGTGTAGTGTTGTAGGTTTTGAAGTCAGGGAAAGGAGTACTATGCCTTCCACTTCATTTTTGTTTTTAAGAAGTGCTTTGCTCATTCTGAGTCTCTTTCTCTCCAAATGAATTTTACTATTTCCCTTTTAATCTCTTTGAAAGGTGAACTTGGTATGTCTTGGGATTGCATTGAACATGTAGATTGCTTTTGGAAGATTGCCACTTTCACTATATTGAGTCTTCCTATCCATTAACAGGAAATATTTTTCCATTTATTTAGGTCTTTGAGTGTGTCTCAGAAATCTCCTGCATGTTTTTGTTTTGTGGGTTTTTGTTTGTTTGTTTGTTTTTGTATAGGTCTTTTGTGTCTCTAGTTAGATTCACTCCCAAGTATCACAATTTGTGGTTGGCTATTGTAAATGGTATTGCTTTCTTGGTTTCCTTCTCTGAGTTCTCTTTGTTAGTGTAGAGGAATCCCACTGATTTTTGAATATTGATCTTATATCCTGCCACTCTACTAAATTGATCTACTAGCTCTGACAGTTTATTGTTTTTTGTCGGGTCCTTGGGGTTTTCTGTGTACACCACCATATCATCTGCATATGTTGTTGTTGTTGTTATGTGCCGTCGAGTCGCTTGCGACTCATAGCGACCCGATGTACAACAGCCCTAATCTCTGCTCTGTCCTGTGCCAATCGCACTGTCTCTGACACTCCCATCCTGATTACCCCAGTCACTGAATCAATCCACCTCATAGAGGGCCTTCCCCTCCTGCGCTGTCCCTCCACCCTACCAAACATGATGTCCTTCTCCCAAGACCAGTCTCTTTTCACAACATGTCCAAAGTATGTTAGACGGAGCCTCAGAATCCTTGCCTCCAAGGAGCCACCCAGTTCAACCCTTTCCAGGATGAATCTGTTTTTTTCCCCCTAGCAGTCCATGGTACTCTCAATACTCCTCTGCAACACCACAGCTCAAAGGCATCAATTCTCCTTCTATCCTCCTTGGTCATTGTCCAACTCTCTGATTCATAACAAGTGATTGCAAAGACCATGGTCTGAATCAGATGCACCTTAGTCTCCAGAGAGACACCATTGCTCTCCAGTACTTTGGAGAGGTCCCTAACAGCAGACTTTCCCATGGCAATGCACCTTTTAATTTCCTGGCTACTGGTGCCAAGACTGTTGACTATGGAACCAAGCAAACTAAAGCTTTAAACAATCTCAATCTCTTCACTATCCATCTTGATGCTGCCAATTGGCCCAGTGGTGAGAATCTTTGTCTTCTTGAGATTGAACCTCAATCCATATTGGAGGCTGCAGTCCTTCACCCTCTGCAGCATGTGCTTCAGGTCCTCCTCAGTTTCAGCAAGCAGGGTTGTGTCATCTGCATAACACAGACTGTTGATAGATCTTCCACCAATCTTGACCCCACATTTCTCCTCATAGAGCCCAGCCTCCCGGATAATCTGTTCTGCATATAGTGACAATTTAATTATCTCTTTGATGATCTAGATGCCTTTTATTTCTTGCTCTAGTCATATTGCCCTAGCAAGTATTTCCAATACAATATTTCATAGTAATAGTGGCAGTGGGTATCCTTGTCTGATCTCTGTTCACAAGGGAAATGCTTTTAGTCTTTCTTCATTGACAATGATATTGGCTCTTGGTTTTGGATATATACTTTTCACTGTGTTGAGGTAATTCCCTTCTATTTCAATTTTGCTGTGTATTTTTATGAAGAAGGGGTACTGGTTTTGTTAAATGCCTTCTCTGTGTCAATTGCTAAGACCATATGGTTCTCTATGGTTCTTGTTACTTTTATTCTGTTAAAATGGTGAGTTCTGATGATTGTTTTTCTTTTTCTTTTTTTCTAATGTTGAACCATCCTTGCATACCTGTTATGAGTTCCACTTGGTCATGATGAATTTCCACCCCCACCCCCGCCGTGTTTTTGGATTTTATTGCCTAGGATTTTTGTTAAGGATTTTTGCATGTATATTCATGAGAGGTATTGGTCTGCAATTTTCTTTCTTGGTAATATCTTTGCCTAGTTTTGGTATTGGGATTATACTTGCTTCAAAGAATGATTCTCAGAGTATTCCTTCTTTTTCTATTTTTAAAAAATATTTTAAGTAGATGGTGATAGATCCTTTCTGAATGTTTGGTAGAATTCAACTGTAAAGCTATTGGGCCCAGGACTTTTCTTATGAGAAGACTTTTTATGACCTGTTCAATTTCTTCTTTTGTGGTGGGTCTGTTCAAGTGTTCTACATCTATCCTTGACAATCTGCATAGGGCATGAGTATTAAGGAATTTGTCATTTACTCTAAGTTTTCATATTTATCAGGGTATAGCATTTTGTAGTATCCCAATATTATCAATTTAATTTCACTTGGTTCTTTTTTATGTCACTTCTATCATTTCTTAATCTAGTTATCTGTGTTTTCTCTTTGTTTCATTTTTAATGATAACTTAGTACTTTTTTGCGTATGTCTATGTGTTTCTTTTTTCCATTTTTTAAATTTTAATTGAGATTAACAAAAGTTTATAGAGAACTTGGATTTCCTTTTATTCATTGTTGCACATTTTCCTCCCTACTCCCCCATCCCCAGTTCACTTTTCTCTTTGAAAAAAAAATTCTTTCATTATTGCACAATTTCCTTCTCCATCCCCTAACCTCCCCCCACACCCCCCTACCCCGTCCTGAGTCCATTTTGCTATGCAGCTCTTTATTCTGGACTGCTGTCATGCAAATAATATCTATTTATATATTCCTTTTAAACAGTGTTTTCCCCTCATCTGTTTCAATGCAATGTATATTATTTATCCCCACTTTTCTTAGTTTCTCCCCAACCCCCATGTCAGTCCTGTTTTATAACAGTGCTATTATGCTGTATTTGTCTTTTTGTGACTGAGATATTTCACTTAGCATACTATCCTCCAGGGTTACCCATTTTGTATAATATTTTATGAAGTCTTTATTTTTCAGTGCTGCATAGTATTTAATTGTGTGAATACACCACAGCTTCTCTATCAATTAGTTTGTTGATGAGCACTTGGGTTATTTTCATCTCTTTTCTGTTGCAAACAGCACAGTAATAAACATAAGTGTGCATATATCTGCTTGGGTGGCAATCAATTCTGGTTTCTTTAGGGTATAATCCCAGTAGTGGAATTGCTGGGTCAAATAGTATTTCTGTTTCCAATTTTTTTAGAAAGTACCATATTGCCTTCCACAGCGGTTGCACCATTTTATACTCCCACCAACAGTGAATAAGGGTTCCAGTTTCTCCATAGTCTTGCTAGCATTAGTTGTTTGCCGCTCTGTTGACAATTTTGCTATTCTTACTGGGGTGAAATGATATCTCATAGTTGTTTTGATTTGCATCTCTCTGACAGCTAGGGATTTTGACATTTCATGTGTTTGTCATCTGAATGTCTTCTTTGGTAAAGTATCTATTCACACCCTGTGCCCATTTTGCAATTGGTTTAACTTTATCTTGTTGAGATGCTGGAGTATTCTATAAATTCTAGATATAAATCCCTTCTCAGACATGTCATTACCAAATATTTTTTTACCCCCCAGTCTGTGGCTTCCCTTTTTACCTTGTTGGAGAAGTTTTTTTAATGTGCATATAGGGATTTGATTATTAGAAGGTTCCATTCATCTGTTTTATTCTTTCCTGGTTGTAGGTTTTTCAGGATGCGTAGAAGACTGTTCATGTTGTGTATCAGTGCTTCAGGAGTTCTTCCAAGCTTTTCTCTAATGAAGTTTATAGTCCTTGGTTTTACTCTTAGGTCCTTGATCCACTTTGAGTTGGTTTTTGTGTATGGTGTAAGGTATGGGTATTGCTTGAGTTTCCTGCAGATAGCTTTACAATTTTGCCAGCACTGTTTATTAAAGAGGCTGTCATTTCTCCATTTCATTGATTTCATGTCCTTGTCAAAAATCAGTTTACCATAGGTAGATGAGCTGATTTCTGGGTTCTCAATTCTATTCCATTGCTCTATGTGTCTCTCATTGTACCAGTACCATGCTGTCTTGACCACCGTGGCAGTGTGGTAGGATTTGAAATCAGGGAGTGTGATGTCTCCTACCTTGTTTATCTTTTTAAGGAGTGCTTTGCTTACTTGGGGTCTCGTTCCATTCCAGATGAAATTGGAAATTGCCTTTTCTATATCATTGAAGAATGGGATTGGGATTTGTATTGGGAATGCATTGAATTTGTAGATTGCCTTTGGTAGAATTGTCATTTTCACAATATTAAGTCTTTCTATCCAAGAGCATGGTATACTCTTTTACTTCTCCAGGTTTCTTTTTTTTCTTGTAGTTTTGTAATTTTCTTTGAATAGGTCTTTTGTGTTTCTAGTTAGATTTACTCCCAAGTACTTAATCTTGTGATTAGCTATTGTGA
>NW_006399846.1:4858924-4860351 GCF_000299155.1 Elephantulus edwardii | reverse complement strand
TCTTGAAACAAATGACAATGAAAACACAACTTACCAAAACATCTGGGAAACAGCCAAAGCAGTAATCAGAGATTAATCTATAGCAATAAGCAAACACTTGAAGTGATAACTGACTCTCTAATCCAACATTTCAAACAAATTGAAAAAGAACATCAGGAAAACCCAACACCTTCTAAAAAAACTGAAATTATAAAAATTAGAGCAGAAATAAATGAAGTAGAAAACAGAAAATCAATTGAAACCAAAACCATCAACAAATCCAGGAGTTTGTTCTTTGAAAAGGTCAAGAAAATCAAAACCGTTAGCAAAACTAACAAAGGGAAAGAAAGAAAAGACAGAAATAATCCAAATAAGAGATGAAAGGGGCAGTGTCACAACAGAACCTACTAAAATAAAGCAGGTAACAATGAAATGCTATGAAAAACTATACTCAAAAAATTTGAAAACCTAGAGTAAATGGACAAATACTTAGAGACCCACAACCCACCTAAACTGACACAGACCAAAACAGTTTTTTCTTTTGTTAAGTTTTCCAGTGGTTTGTCAATTTTATTTACTCTTTCAAAAAACTAGCTCATGGTCTTTTTGATGCTTTCAATTGTTTTCTGTTTTCATTGCTTCATCTGTTGTTGTTTTTTTTCCCCCATTGGTTTCAGGTCTTGTCCTTATAATTTCTTTTCTTCTAGAGGCAGTAGGATTAGATTGTTGTTCTTTTTCTATTTGACAAAGGTGTTGAGTTCGATCATTGATTTTTCTTCTATCTTTTTTATTTTATGTGTGTGCCTATTGCTATGAACTGCCCCCCTGAGAACTGCCTTAGCTGTATCCTGGAGCTTTTGGTATATTGTATTTTCATTTGTCTCAAAGAACTTTTTTTTAAAAATTACGCTCTTCATTTCTTTTATAACCTAATTGTGTTCTAGCAGTGAGATATTTAGTTTCCACATGGGTGGTTTTGTAATCTTTACCCTCCTGTGGTTAATTTATAGTTTTATGACTTTATGGTCTGAGAAGATACTTTGTATTCTTTCAGTGTTTTGAATTTGTTTAGACTTGCTTTGTGTCCTAATATATAATCAATTCTGGAGAATGTACCATGTACACTTGAGAAGAAAGTGAATTGAGTTTTAGTTGGGTGCAATATCCTGAATACATCTGCCAAAATAAAGTTGGCTAATTGTATAGTTTAGATCGTTTGCATTTTTGTTAAGTTTCTTTTGAGTTGACCTATCCTTAGATGATAATGGTGTGTTGATGTCTCCTGCCACCATTGTGGTGCTGTCTAAATCTTTCTTCAATTATGTTAACCATTCATTTATATGGTTTACAGGTCTATCATTAGATGCATAAGTGTTGACTAAGGTTATGTCTTTTTTTAAAAAATTTTTTTATTTTTTCTGTGTGTACCATCAATTCAGACCTGACTG
>NW_006399846.1:4796658-4857554 GCF_000299155.1 Elephantulus edwardii | reverse complement strand
CTTCCTACTTTTCTCCTAGTACTTTTTCTACAATTTTCTTAGTGACTTCCCTGTCAATCTCCTGCTCTGGAATTCCAGTCATATGTTGTTCCTTTTGACGTCATCCCACATGATTCTAATGTTTTCTATATTTTCTTTACATCTCATCTCTGATTTTTCTTCTAGTATGTTTTTAGTGAGGCTCTTGTCTTCCAGCTCACTGACTTTCTGTTCCACCTTTTCAGTTCTACTTTTCCCCCCTACCAATGTGTTTGACATTTCTTCCATTTCAGTCTTAATATTCTGGATTGCTTTTTCATGCTTTTCAGTTGCTTCCAGTACTTTGTTGGCTGTACCCTCTCTATTTTGTAATGATTTTTTAAATTCTTGTGCTTCTTTATCTATACTACTATCAATTCTTTCTTCCTTCCATCTTCTGTAGCTATTCAAGTTGTTCCTCATCAACATATTTCTTCTGGATTGCCATCTCTGGGGTATTTGCTGTCTTAATGGATTCCTTTACTTCTTCCATCATTTACATCTTTTTATGTAGCTATTCAAATAACTTAACGTCAACATATTTCTTCTGATTCTCTCTATCTGGGGTAATCATTGGGTCTACCATTTTAGGAAAATGGTTATTTTGTTTTTTTTCCATTTGATTGTGCTAATGCAAAACCTATACTTGGACCAAGAGGCAGTCATCAGACAGAGCAGGGAGACATTGGATGGTTTAAAATCAAGAAGAGGGTTCGTCAGGGATGTATTCTGTCTCCATACCTTTTCAATCTGTATGCAGAACAGATCGTCTGAGACACTGGACTATATGAGGAAGAATGTGGCATCAGGATTGGTGGAACAGTCATCAACAACTTGTGTTATGCAGATGACACAATCCTGCTTGCTGAAACTGAGGAGGACCTGAAGTGCTTGCTGCAGAAGGTCAAGGACTGTAGCCTCCTATATGGATTGAAGCTCAACATCGAGAAAACAAAGATTCTTACCACTGGGCCAATTGGCAGCATCAGTATGGATGGAGAAGAGATTGAGATAGTTAACAGTTTTAGTTTACTTGGCTCCACAATCAACACTCTTGGTAACAGCAGCCAGGAAATCAAGAGATGAATTGGATTGGGAAAGTCAGTTGTGAGGGACCTCTCAAGAGTACTGAAGTGCAATCACATCAGGCTGGAGACTAAGGTGCGCCTGATTTGGGCTATAGGCTTCACAATTATGTGCTATGCATTGGAGAGTTGGTCAGTGAATAGGGATGATAGAAAGAGAATTGACACCTTTGAGCTGTGGTGCTTGAAAAGAGTGTTGAATGGACTGCTAGGAGAACAAACAGGTTTGTCCTGGAGAGGGTGAAGCCAGAATGTTCCCTGGAGTCAAGGATTCTGAAGCTTTGTCTGACATACTTTGGGCATGTTGCAAGGAGGGACTGGTCCTTGGAGAGGGATATCATGTTTGGCAGAGTGGACGGGGGGCAAAGGAGAGGAAGACCCTCGATGAGATGGATCAATTCTGTGACTGGAGTGGTGGGCAAAAGTGCACTTGAGATGGCTAGGTTGGCACAGGATAGAACGGCATTTAGAGCTCTTGTACATAGGGTCGCTATGGGTTGCTTGCGACTCGATGGCACACAACAACAACAACAACAACAACAACAACAACAACAACAACATGGTAACTAAGGCAAACTGCTGCTTTCCTGACATTACATAAATTTTCTTAGCAGAGGTTAGGTTGTTGTAACTATATAACATCCCAAGGTATGACAGTGTTTTGTGAAAGAACTGTATATTGGTGTTTCCCTCTTGGCCCAAGGCCCTGCAGGCTCCAAACTTAAAACAGGAAGTTTATTTCCCTCCAGAAACCACTTCTTCCTTCACTTCTTCCGCTTGAGCTTAAGAAGTCCCAAGCTTTGCATGTGATATAGCTAGACAGTAGTGTTCATAGCCACAGTACCTGAATGTCAGAACAGAGGCATCACCCTTCCATCTTCTTTTGATATTTCCTGCATCATTCAAGAATTTGCCCAAAGCATCCTTCAGTATTACAACTTAAGACTTGACTTTATTCTGTAGTTCCTTCAGCTTGAGAAATACTGACCTTATTTTTCCTTTTGGTTTTCAGCTCCACTATATGAAGAAGAATGTGGCATCAGGATTGGAGGAAGACTCATCTTATTATCCAGACTATGCAACCTTACTTACAGACTATATAACCTTACTTACAGAAGATAAAGAAGACTTGAAGCTTTAACTGCAGAAGATCAAAGTCTACAGCCATCAATCAAGATGATCAAGATGATCCTTGCTATCTGGTGTTTAGACACTTGGTTAGTTTCTCCATATTGAATCAAGGTTTGTTTGTGTGATTAATAAATAGAGTGAGATGGATGGTGGTACCCCCTGAGATTTGATCATATGGCTTCATGACTTTTTAACTTGGTGTTTTTTGATCACTTATGCTGGAGAATCCAGTCACCATATTTTGGGGACACTCAAGAAGCCTTGAAGAGAGGTCCAGGTGGGTGAGAATGTAGATTTCTCAGACATCAACAACTTATCAAGCACATAAGTAAAGCAACTTTTCCAATCTCAGTTGAGCTTTCAGATGATTACAGCCCTGGATGACTTATACATTTTGAGAAACCATGAATTGAACAGGCTGACTAAGCATTCTTGAACAACTATTGACCCAAAGAAATGATGTTGTTACGTGCTGTAGTCAGCATTATGAGTTGACTCCAACTCAGTGATTCTGTGTACAACAGACCAGAGCCTTGCCTCTTCCTGCGCCAGTCTCACAATCTCCTCTGTACTTAAGCCCATTGATGTGCTTACTGTGTCAATTCATCTCTGTGAGGATATTCCTCTCGTTTTCTGACCTTCTGCTTTATCAACCGTGATGTTCTTATCAGCAGGTCTGGTTTCTCTTGATAATATGCTAAAAGTATGTGAGACAAAGTCTTACCATCATTACCTCTTAGGAATTCCCTTTCTGCACATTTTTCCCCAAGATATATTTATTTATTTTTTTACAGAGTATTGAATATTCTTTGCTAACACACAACCCTTTAAAGGCATCATGTCTTCTTTATTCATTGTACAACTTTCACCAGCATATAAAACAATGAAAATATCATGATTCCAGTCAGGTACACACTAGTCTTTAAACTTATATTCTTGCTTTTAGCAACTATCCTTGAATAGAATGATCTCTCCTTGATGTACACCTAACCTAAGGAGTCTTTGTATCAAGCAGTACTGTTTTGAGGGGTACAAGAGCTACCTTGGCTGTGGGAGGCACTGTACCAGCACCCACAGGAAGGTTTTCCAGGTTTTTAATGCAAAATGCAAGTTGGCATAATGCAAAATGCAAGTTGGCATTCCTCACCCAAAGGAACTCAGGACTGTCTCTTCATAAGAAAGCACAAAAAGGACCAATTGGAATAACCCATTGTGCAGTCAAATTCCAGAGGGCCATTACTGGTGTATCTCTTGCTAATGTACTGGTCAAGAGGAATAAACATTTTGACGTTAGAAAGTCTCAGTGAGAACAGGCTATCAGGGCTTCCAAGGACTCAGAAAAGGCTAAGCAAGTGCCTAAAAAGACCACAATGGCTGCTATTAAGTCTCCCACAAAGTAGTGCCTGAACAAAAGACTGTGAAGACTGGGAAAGTTTCTGCTCCCTGAGTTTGTGGAAAAGGTTAAGTTAGCAGATGTTACTTTTAAATAAAGATCTAATTATAACTCTAAAACCAAACCAAACCCAACCCAACCCAACCCAACCCAACCCTTACATTCTTACTCTTTAGCATTTTAAAGAGATCTGTGGCCATATTGTATGTCCAATACAATGCAATGCAATGCAATGCAATATGTCAGAATTTTTTTGTTTGTTTTGTTTTTGTTTTTAACAATGGACTATGTCTTTTGATTCTTGGTGACAGTTTCTATGGGCATTGGTTATGGAGTCAATTAAGATGAAATCTTTTGACAACTGTGATCTTTCCTCCATTAATCATGTTGGCTATTTATCTAATTATGAGTATATTTGTTTTATTGTTGTTGAAGTTTGATCTATACTGAAGACTGTAGTTTTTTATCACCTTCAGTAAGTACTTCAAGCCTTCTTTGCTTGCAATAAGTGACATGGTATCATCTACATAGCACAGATTGTTCATAGGTCCTTTTCAATCCTGGTGCTATATTCTTCTTCATATAGTTTAGCTTCTCAGATTGTTTTTCCAGCAAAAAGATTGATCAAGTATAGAGAAAGACGATAAACAGCTGAATCTGGAAGCCACTGGGCTTTCAAATACCAGCAGAGTCGCCCATAATGGACAGATTTCAATGAAACTTCCACACTAAAGAAACTGTGTTGTTGTTATATACTGTCAAATCAACTGCTGCTCACAGCAACCTTATGAACAACAGATCTGACTCTGCTCTACCTTATGCCAAGCTTACCATCCCGGATACCCTTCAGCCCATTGTTATAGTTACTGTACCTCTTCATCTTTCTTGAAAATGGAGTTGAACATCTTCCTCTCTTATGCTGACCTTTCACCTTTCCAAGCATGAAGTTCTTCTCCAAGGATTGTTCCCTCCTAACAACATGCCCAAAGTATGTGAGACTAAGTTCCCCTATACTACCCTTCAAGGAACACTCTGGTTGCACTTTCTCTAAGGTAGATCAATCTGTTCTCTTGGGCATACATAGGATATTCAGTACTCTTCTCCAACACAGATAAAAAGCATCAATTCTTTTGTCATTCTTGATCATTGTCAAGATTTCAGATGCACAGCAAGCAATTGAGAAGACTATGGTTTGGGTCAGGTATACCTTAGTCTCTAGACAGACATTATTCCTCTTTAGCACTCTGGACCAATCCATGAAAGCAGATTTTCCCAATGTGACTCATCTTTTGATTTCTTTACTGCTGGTACCAAAGGTGTTGATTGTGGACCCAAGTAAGATGAGATTGTTGCCAACTTCAATCTTTTTTCCATCTATAATGATGCTGCCAGTTGGTGAGGATATTTTTCTCCCCCTCATGTAAAAATCCATTATTACCTATATATATAACAAGACTACAAGGAAATGTATCAAACTTTTATAAGGGCTATTTTTACATCTATATCTATGGGTAATTTTTTCTTACTACTTTTCCATACTTCCATGAGTACACATAGTTTTAATTTTCTTTATAAATTATTTTTCATAAAGGTAATTCATGCTTATTGTAGATTGTTTAGCCATATAGAGCATTACAAATGAATCACTTGTCTTAGAAATTCTGAACATTATCAGCCTCACTCACATCCCTTAATTCTAAAGCGGCTACATTCCTCATTAACTTTGATAATTAAGGGAGAAAAAAACCCCCAATTAAACCCCAAACCTATTCTACAAGGGTCTTGTATACTGTCAGATTTAAAGAATGATTTCAGTTTATGTAATTGAAGATGAATACTGAAGATTATGGTCTTTGATCTTCTCCAGCAAGCCTTCAAGTCTTCCTCACTTACAGCAAGGCTTAAAACAGAAACAAAGTATAAAAAATAGCAAATGGGTGGATGGGGTGAAGAAAATGGGAAGGTCAATGTGAAAAACAATGTATTCAAACATTGTAAATAAATCAGAATAAAAAAAAGAAATAGCAAATTATTATTGGTTTTTTTAAAGCCACTAAACTTTGTAGTACTTTATTCGACCACAGTAGAAAACCAGTTCTTTAACATTAGGACCTATAGTCCTCTAAACTGCTTTCTTTGTAAGCTAACTATTAGAAAACAGCCCTGGCTGTTTGTCTACATATTATCTTGCTTCTTTCGTGCTACAGTGGCAAAACTGATCAGCTATAACAGAAACCATGACTTAAAGCTCAAAATATGGACCCTATACGGAAAAAAAAATTTTGGACCCCCCCACTTAAAATCCCTATGTTTCATACTGTTTCCCAATCTTCTGTGTTATAAAACTTAAGAGGAGAATTAGTCACAGTCACAATGTGGTGATGCTGGATTAGATCAATCTGAGGGAGTTTCATTTGGCTAAAATGACCAGAGTGATCTCTGGATCCTAGCACAGTTCCTGTCCTATATTCAAGCTGTGTAAATAGATTCTTATGTAGCTTTTCTCATATCATGTGGTGGTGCTCACCTTTATAATCTAGGATATCTCTTTGTCTACAATAAACACCAATAATCCACAACACAACCTCACTTTAGTATTTTTATTTTGTTCATATTGGAGTGCTCCTTCCAGATGTGAAGTTGTGGACGTGAAGGAATGGGATCTCCCCCACCCCCTTTCTTTCCCTTCCTCCTTCCTTCTTTCCCAATAAGGATGGAGAAACTATTTTTAACATTCACTTGTAAATGTAAAAAAAGAAAAAATCATGGAGATGGGAAAATTTTGGTTCTGAAAGTGCATACTCACATATATGCGCACATACATAGACACAAAACCAAAGCCGGGCAAGTTTGGCGTGGAGCTGTCATGCCCTGACCCATAATCACAGAGCACTTCTCAGCTGTGGCCCTTCAAAGAGGAAGAGGAACAAGGGCAATTCCAGCTATTACAGGCTCCTGGGCACCAGAGGAAGCACTCGGTTGTAAATTGTATATAATCAGTGAGGAAGACTTGTATTTCTCTGTGGTTATGAATGGGGCTTTTCCTTCCTCTTGTCTAGGAGGAAAGAAACTGGTTTAGATCAATCTGAGGGAGTTTCATTTGGCTAAAATGACCAGAGTGATCTCTGGACCCTAGCATGGTTCCTGTCCTATATTCAGGCTGTGTAAATAGATTCTTATGTAGCTTTTCTTATATCAATATCCCTTCTCCCCACACAATTTCTATCCTTAGAACAAAGTCGTTCAACTGCAGTGTGGTGGAAAATTTCAGATTATTGAAAGTGATGGATAAAGAACACAAACACCTGTTCATCCTGTAATATTTTTACAACTCTTTACATGAAGTCTCTGCTCTTTGGGAATTCACAACTATGCTGGGGAGATCAAGAATTTATAGAAGCATGATGAGTTACAGAGGTTTAGACTCTTGGGGGAGGTCTCATCAGAAACTGGATGTTTGTTTTGTGTTGGTTTTGTTTGTGTGTTTTTTCCTGTGCCAGTTTCCTCTTGGTTAGACTTTTTTTTTTTCTTCTTTTTTTTTTATTTGGTTAGACTTTTAAAGATGAAAATTCAATGAGTGATTGGTGCTGTCCAACAGGATGGTGAAGGTTGTAACTGAAGACTGGCAAACCCTTACTCTCTCTACCCAGCTTCATACCAAGGCTATCCTTCAACACATTTCTCTCAGTCTCACACTGGCTAGGAAACCAAGAAAGTGTGAGTGCCAGACTCCACTCTTGATGAGGACACATTGTCCTGGGATGGGGACAGGAATTGCATACACAAAACAACTGGAAATCTAGACATAAGAAATTTCATAACTGTTGGGGCAGAAGGCAGTTCCTGAGAGAAGAAAGAGAGAATTGTAGGTTGAAATCAGAGAAGATGGAGCTGAGCTACAGGGTAGGCAGGGTGGACTGGGAAGAGCAGTCTGATTAGCAAGGGGCCAGCAATCTTCACAGACTAGAAGCCATTCAGAATCTTTTCACCTAGTCTTCATCACCACGCTCCCTATTTCCTTATTTCTCCTGGCCCCAATGAGCAACTAACACCAATATCTGTATTTTATCTGAGTTTATCATCTGCACTATCATTGTAACACTTTATTACATTTCTCTATTATTTTCTTAAATTTCCCCCCTTGTATATGGTCTATTTCTTTATCACCTTATACTTGCTGTCACCCTTCTATCTATATGATCATTGATTTCTCTGCCCTCAGTTTTCTTCAGCCATCTGTTTTTATTTTCCTGTATTGGTTTTAGTGTTTCATTTTTACTTTTATGGCTAAATGATCCTATCTTAAATCTGCCATCTTTAACATTCTACTTATTAATCGAGTTTTGCTCCACTTCAACACTATAGTTCTCTTCTCTCTCAGTCAACACTTCTCCTTCCAAATTATTTCTTTTCTCTAGTTAGTTATATCCATTTATAAAACATCCAACATTTACATTACTTACTATATTCCAGGCACAGAACTTCCTCCTGTTATAATCTACACTCTCAGAATCCTGAAGGAGGGACACTGTGATTGGAACTGACTCAGTGGCATTGAGTTTGAGTTTTTAGTATGTCCTAGGCAGTGTTATTGTTTCATATATATTCATTCATTTAATTCTCACAACAACAGTGAAATAGTTCATTCTCATTATTCTTCTAGGTTATAGAGATACTGTTGTTATGTGCCATTGAGTTGGAATCAACTCAGAGTTGACAATCTGGTAGGTTTTCAGAGGCTATAAATCACCAAAGAGGAGACTGCCCATCTTATAGAGAGATTAACAGATAATAAATAATGGCATTGAGATAATAAATAATAGAGCTGAAGCTCAAACCCCTGAAGTCAGGCTCCAGATCTTTGCCACAAACTACCCTGCCATACTTTTTCAAGAAAGTACTTCATCGTCTTTAAATGTGACTTTGAGCTCCACTTTGCCAAGCTAGCAGTTAATATGGTCTTCATTATTATTGGGCTTCCCTTACCTCTGGGTAAGGCTCAATGTAGAGCAATTTACTTAAGAAAAGGCCTTCTGAGTTTTCATTCCCCCTAGTCACAGTTGAGATGTTCACTGTATAAATCCAGTCCTTTATTTTTTGGGGGGAAAAGCATCAGAAGATTTCTGTACTATATTTAAGCTGTTAGATGTCAACAAGTTAGTTCTGGTTCATAACAACACTGTAGACAACAGAATGAAACATTGTCCAGTCATGAGCCATCTTCGCAATCATTGCTATGATTGGGCCATTGTTACAGTCACTGTGTCAATCCATATCTTTAATGGTCTTCTTTTTCACTGATTCTCTCTTTTACCAAGTATGATATCCTTCTCCAGAAACTGACCTTTCTAACACGTCCAAAGTGTGTTAGATACCACTTCTCCATCTTTGCTCCTGAGGAGCATTCTGGCTACACTTCTTTTAAAACATTTTTTTTTTACTGTACTTCTAGCAATGCATGATATAGTTAATATTCTTCACCAATAACATGATTCAAAGGCATAAATATTTCTTCAGTCTTCTTTATTCATTGTCAAACTTTCTCACATGTGTATAAAGCAATTGAAAATATTATGGTTTGGCTCAGGCACACATTATTCCTCAAAGTGATGTTCTTGCTCTAATTCTAAAGGGGTTCTTTCCCGTAGATTTTTCTGTATAATCAATACATCATTACATTTCTTAACTGAA
The DNA here is from genome assembly GCF_000299155.1 of Elephantulus edwardii. Classification (NCBI taxonomy): domain Eukaryota; kingdom Metazoa; phylum Chordata; class Mammalia; order Macroscelidea; family Macroscelididae; genus Elephantulus; species Elephantulus edwardii. The sequence continues at coordinate 4,848,236 of NW_006399846.1, read as the reverse complement.
GTAGAGTTCATGTGTATTGACTATAAAATCCTTCACAACTTCAATATTTCCTTCATTTATAATAATGTTGCTTCTTTGTCTAACACTGAGCACTTTTTGTTCCCTTTATGTTGTTTTTGTTAGAGGCCACTGAGTCAACAACAGATCTGAATCCTGTTCTATCTGTGCCATCCTCACAATCTCTGATGCACGTGAGCCCACTGCTGTAGTCACGTGTCAATCCATCTCATTGAGGGCTTTCTCTCTTTTGCCGACCCTCCCCCCTTCCAAGCATGATGTTCTTCTCCAGGGAATAGCTCTCCTGGCAACATACCCAATATATCTGCAATAAAGCATTGTCACCATTGCCGCCAAGGATTGCTCTGGCTGGACTTTCTCCAAGATACATCCATTTGTTCTTTTAGCAGACCATGGGATGTTCAAAGTTCTTCTCCAACACCACAGCTCAAAGGCATAACTACTTCTGTTACCCATGTTCATTGTCCAGGTCTCAGAAGCATAGCAAGTGATTGAAAAGAGCATGGCCTGAATCAGGCACACCTTTGTCTTCAAACTGACATTATTACTCTTCAATAATTTAGACAGCTCTCTGACCACAGACTGGACAGTCCAACGTAAGGTACCATGGGTATTGATTGTGGATCCAATTAAGATGAAATAATTGACTATTTCAGTCTTTTTCCATTTATCATGATGTTGCTTATATGTCCAGTGGTGAGAATTTTTGTCTTCTTGATGTTGAAATACAATCCATCCTGAAGGCTATTATGTCGAAGTGTTATGTATTCTGAAAGCAGAGTCTTTCCTTTTTGCAATAAGTATTTCAAGTCTTATTTGCTTTCAACAGTTAAGGTTGTGATCTACTTACAAGTTCTTAGTAAGTATTTTTCAAAACCTGATGTCACATCTTGATTATATAGCCTAGCTTCTCAGATTATTTGCTTAATATATAGATAGAACAAGTGAAAAGATATAACCCTGATGCATGCCTTTTTAATTTAAGCCACATGATATTCTGTTCTGGCCAAATGACTGCCTCTTAGCCTTTGTACAGGTTCCATGTGACCACTATTAAGTGTTCTGGAATTACCATTCTTCTCTTGTCATCCATAATTTGTTATGATCCCACAGTTGAATACCTTTGCATGTTGTTGTTGTTGTTACGTGCCATCGAGTCATTTGCGACTCAAAGCAACCCTATGTACAACAGCCCTAAACCCTGCTCTATCCTGTGTCAATCTAACTGCCTCTGACACACCCATCCCAATTACCCCAGCCACTGAATCAATCCATTTCATAGAGGGTCTTCCCCTCCTGTGCTGTCCCTCCACCCTCCCAAGCATGATGTCCCTCTCCAAGTACCTGTCCCTCCTTGCAACATGCCCAAAATATGTCAGACGAAGCCCCAGAATCCTTGCCTCCAAGGAGTTGCTTGGTTTAATCCTCTCCAGGATGAATCTGTTTGTTTTCCTGGCAGTCCATGGTACATTCAATACTCTTCTCCAGCACCACATCTGAAAGGCATCAATTCTCCTTCTGTCCTTTCTAGTCATTGTCCAACTCTCTGATGCATAACAAGTGATTGCAAAGACCATGGCCTGTATCAGACACGTCTTAGTCTCCAGAGAGACACCGTTGCTCTTGAGTACTTTATTAGAGAGGTCCCTAACAGCAGACTTTCCCATCGCAGTACATTTTTTGATTTCCTGACTGCTGGTGCAAAGAGTGTTGACCGTGGAGCCGAGCAAACTGATAAAGGTAACCATCTTTCTGATATTCTCCACTTTCTGCCAAGCTCCATCTGACATGAGCAAAGATATCCCTCACTCCATGTCCTCTTCTGAATCTTGCTTATATTTCTTGACTTTCTCTGTGAAAATACTACTGCAACCATTTTAAAAATTATCTTCAGGAAGATTTTACTTGCATGTGATAGTGATGATATTGTTCTGTAAGGTCCACATTTTTGAGGAACACCTTTCTTTGAAATGGGTATAAATAGGAAGCTGTCTTCCAAATTTCTTTACATTTCTTTTACAAGAGTACCTCCAACTCTGCATTTGTTTGTTGGAACATTTAGTTTCATATTCCATCAACTTCTGGGGGTTTGCTTTTTGTTTATGCCTTTAGTTCAGCTTGGCCTTCTTCTTTCGATACCCTCAGTTTTTGATCACATGCTACCTCCTGAAATGGTTGTACATTGACCGATTCTGTTTGGTACAACCATTTTAATGCTTCCTGAAGAGTTCAGTATTTTGTCCATAGGATCCTTCACGATTGCCATTTGAAGCTTGAGTTTTCTCTTCAATTATTTCAGCTTGGGAAACACTGATCGTGTTTTTCTCTTTTGGTTTTCTAACTTCAGTTCTTTGTATACTTCATTATAATGCTTTGTCTTCTCAGCTATCCTTTAAAATCTCTGTTCATAGGGAGCTCTGGTGGTCTAATGGCAAGAAGTTGCACTGCAGTCCCAGAGGTACACAGGTCGAATCCACCAGATACTCTACTGGAGAAGGAGGGGCAATCTCCCCCTGTACCAGTCAGATCCGATTTGATGGCGCACACACACACACACACACACACACACACACACACACAAAATAATAAAATAAAATTTTTAAAAATCTCTATTTTCTTTTTACTTCACCATTTCTTCCATTTGAGCTTCTCTATGTTTCAGGTCTCTTCTGACAACCATTTTGGATCTTTTACATCTTCTCTGTATTTTAATGACCCTTTGCTTTTATTTTGTATGATATTCTCGATGTCATTACACAATTCATGTGGGTTTTGGTTATTAGTGTTCAAATACATCAAATATTTTGTTGAGATGATACTTAAATTTAAGTGGGATACTTTGATTTGTTATACTTTGGCACTTGAGGCTTGTGTTCATTTTCTTCAGTTTCAACTTGAACTTGCATTTGAGCAACTGATTATTTGTTCCACAGTCAGCCTCTGGTTTTGTTCTGGCCGATACTTCTGAGCCTCTTCATTGTATCTTTCCACAAGTTGTTGATCATATAAAGCTCTATCATGAGATCTCCAGTGTTGTTCCTATCATCACACCAATGTTTTCTAAGTACTTTCCCTTCTTCTCTCCAGCTTTTTCATTCTAATAATTAGCAATTATCAAAGTATCCTACATGCATTTTTTTTATCAGACTTGGGCATTGGAGTAATTTTTGAAAATTGAGGTCCCGGAGCTTTGAAGTGTAGGTCAAGTCTCCTAGAGTGAAACACTCTGAAGTTGCCACCCTTCTCAGAGTCAGAAATTGTAGGCTCTTTGAAGTTTGGAGGTGGGCTAAGTCTCCTTTACCCTTCTCTTCTCTTTGGCTATCACCTTAATATCTTCATCTTCTCCCCCCAGATAAACCTAAAATTGAGTTTACCTTTTCTAAGACAGAAGTCAATAAAAGAGGTTGTCCAACTCCCTAAACAGCATAAGCCACAAAACACAAATGTCTGGCCACGTTCTTAGAACAACAGAGGGAAAAATATAAAGAGAAAAAGCACAGATTTCAATATAATATCCTTACATAAAGGATGTTATGTAAAAACATTCTTTACGTTATGAGTAAGGTGTTATAAGTACTGCTCTGCTCTTATGAGCAAGGTGAGCAGAAAGGAGATGGAATGTGCTGTGTTCTGCCCCATGTCTTCAGGCCTCTGAGTCTCTCAGTCTCCCTCTTGAGTCTAGCTTTTTATACTCTGGAGACATTCTTAGTGTGGGGTAGGATAATCTGCTTGAAATGAAAACCTTTTCATGTCAATTCTCTGTTGAAAAGTGTTCAGAAAGCTATTATCTCTTCTGGAATTAGATGGTGTTAATCGCTGCACCATCTTGTGACTATACTAAGAGCCGGTGAGTTGCATATTTTCAAAGGGTGAATTTAAGGGTATGTGAATGATGTTCTTGTTGTAGTTGCCCTCCAGTCAATTTCAACTTGTGGCAACTCTATACTTACCTATGAGAAGTGCTCCAAAGAGTTTCCAAAGCTGTGATTTTTCAGAAACCGACTATCAGACCTGTCTTCTTACTTGCCTCTGAGTGGTTTCTAATCATCAACCTTTTGATTGGTAGTCTACCACTCAACCATGGTGGACACTTAAGAGTATCATCATCTCATCAATGCTTGATCTTCCAGATTTTCCACAATATGCTCCCTCTTTATTTCTTCACGCTTACCTTCCACTTTTCAACTCTCCTCTCCATGTCCCTCCTCTGTCTTCCTCTGTTCATACATGTCCTCTAATGGCATTTCTTTTCTCCTCCTCTTCATGAGCTCCTATCTCATAGTTTCTTTAAGTCTGGATGAAGTTATATCTCCTTCAGGACAACTTCTCTGACAGCTTTAGCCCTTACTGATTTTGTCAGACTCTAAACTTCTTTTGCATTTATAATATTCCCACTTTGGTATACATTTTGCTAGATTTATGATTCTTTGAATGAAGAGATACTTCTTTTGCATCTTTATAACTCAGAACCTTGAATGTACCTGGCACGGAGAAGGCAACAAAGTTAGAGAATAAGTGAATGAATAAATTGCATTTTTACTAATCTCTAAATGGTACAGAGGTGCCTGTCTTGTGTTTTCAACTAGATTGCATAGTGTTGAAGTCGAAGACCATGTTTTCTACCTGAAATCTAGCACTGATTCTCAACAGAACACATATTTGACCTTTAAGAAAGATGACTTTTCAGCTGTATGATTACCTGATGACTTGCAGAGAGAGGGTTGGTCCTTTTTCATTTTATTGGTGATAGACTGGAAATGGGAGATGCTGAACAGACAGGGAAAGGTCCTAGGATGCCTGGCTGAATGGCGGTTTCTCCACCCTTAACCACAAATGGTTCATTGTCTACTCCTTTGGCATCTGCCATAATCTTTGGAAATAGATGTAGCAATTTCCCCCCTCGGGGTTTATTTTTAAAATGAGTGGCTAAGGATGTTTGCCGGAAGAGGTATAAGACAGAGTCAAGAGCTCTTTGTTGCCTGGTGAATGGGTTGGGTGCTGCCTAAAAGGAGATACAGTGGTTGGTCCTTAATTTTGGGCATCTATTGCTTTGGAAAAATAAGTCAAGCCAAAAGGAAAGGATGACTTGTCCAACACAGAGCACAACTTCCATGGAGATACAATCCCCTAGTAAAAAAGTGTCTCACCCAGCCCTGCTGCTTTTAGGCTAGTGCTAGATCAACCAGAGGCCCACTGACCTTCCATTCACCTAAGGGCAAGAAAAGATTCATGGGTATTGATGTGTGTTAAATATTCTGCTGGTTAATAGATATTAAAATGTGGACCTGCATCGCTTCTTTCCTCTAGAAGCTTATAGACAATTAGGAGAAGACAGACAAGTAAACATTAGTGTGGCACATTTAAAAACGGAGGAAAAGAAATGGAAAATTGAGGGAACCATTCTTTGAAGAATAGCATCCACATTGCTATCAGATGAGAAATGGAATTTAGCCACACAAAGGGGGGAAGTACTCCAGATAGAGAATAGATCATGCCAAACTAAAGAGAAGGGGGAGGGGGAGATTCTTGTTTAGAGATTTGTAGGCCAGTTGTCTAAAACAGTGTGAAGAAATGATAGCCAATAAGTCAGATACAGATAGCTTTAAAGTGGATCAGAGACCTGGATGCAAAGCCCAACCATAAAGTTCCTCAGAGACAAACTAGGATCAAGCTTAGACGGTCTCATCTATGGTATAAAGATGCTGCCAAATACAGCCAGAAATGCACAGTCTGAAGAGGATAAAATTGATGAAAGGGACACCCTAAAGATTAAATCTCTGTACACATCAAAACTTTTTCCAACAGAGTGAAAAGAAAACCTAAAAAACATTTGGCAATACCATTTCAGACAAGGGTCTCATATCAAAAGTTTAGAGAACCTTACAGGGCCTCCACAAAAAAGGGCTAATAACACAATTACAAAATGGACAAAAGACTTTCACAGAAAAGTCTTTCACATTGGGATGGATAACAGACACATGAAGGAATGTTCAAAATTTCTGGCAATAAGAAAGAAAGATTCAAATCAAAACCACAATGAGATACTATCTCACTGCAGTGGCAGTAGCAGAGTTTAACAGGGCAGCAAGTTATAAACGTTGGAGAGGATGTGGTGAGATAGGAACTCTTATACACTGTTGGTGAGATTGTATAATGGTACAACCAGTCTGGAAGGCAATTTGACGTTTCCTCAAAAAGCTGAACATAGAAATTCCACACGACTCAGCTAGTTATTTCACTACTTGGAATATGCTGTTGTTGTTAAATGCAGTCAAATTGTAGATGACTCATAGAGACCCTATGAACGGAAGACCTGAACACTTGGATAACTTTTGTCATTCCTCCACATATATAGAGCTTCTGGAGGCAAGAAATTTCAGAAGTGGATGCCACTCCTGAAGCTTCACCAAACACTGTCCACCATGGGTAACCATTATCACATTTGACACATCAGTGTCTCAGTGTTTAACTTCACAGCAACCATGAGTTACCTCTGTACAGCAAATGGACAGACCAGTGCTATACCACTTAGAAGAATGTTTGACCAAAAACAATTAAACCCAGGCCTGAGGGCCGCAGATTAAAATCACTCACCTTTGGCTTGGTAGCATAATTTTCTATCCACTATGCCAATAGAGCTCTTTCTGTATTGTTGTTGTTGTTACTGTTGTTAAGTGCTGTTGAGTTGTAGATGACTCATAGTGAGCCTATGAAAGAAAAACCTGAACATTTGTATAACTTCTGTCATTTCTCCATGTTCATAGAGTTTCCAGAGGCAAGTTAATTCGGAAGTGGATGCCACTCCTGCTTCCAAGCTTGTTTTAATCGGGAAGCTCTACCAAACACTGTCCACCATGGGTAATCACTATTGCATTTGACACATCAGTGTCACAATGGTTAGCATCATGGCAACCATGAGTTACCTCTGTATAGCAAATGAACAGATCAGTGCTATACCACTTAAAAGAATGTTTGACCAAAAGGAGGCCGAATCACATCATCTCACCCCTATTAGCGAACCAGAACCAGCAAACAAGCCCTCTGTAGAATCCAGCTACTGCAGACGACTTCCAAACTGGATTTCAGCCCCATACTGCTTACCAAATGTTTTTTTAAATAGAAGCCCAAATCACACCATTACTGAGAAAATTAGAAGTGAGGTGCAAATGAAGATTTGTACACCATTGTTCCTAATAATGCTATTCACCATTGCAGGAACATGGAAACAGCCTAAATGTCCAACCACAAGGGAATGAATTGAGAAATTGTGGTACATTTACATTATGGAATACTACACAGCACGCAGGAGCAATGATTTTTAAAATCAATACTTGGGAGGGACTGGAGAGAATTATGCTAGGTGATCTAACTCAGTCCCACAAGGATAAATACTGTATACTGTATAGAAATAGAAAGATGACTAGTAAAATGTGTATCAGGATCCAAGAGGGGGAGGGGGTGCATAGGAGCAGAGGGGAGAACATGGGTGGGATGGGGGTAAACACAGGATCATACAACTTGATGGGTAGAGAAAGGGGTGTATAAAGGAAATGGGAAAGATCCCATGTGAGAAAAAAATGTATACAAACTTTGTAAGTAAACCCATATAAAATAAAAATTTAACTTAAAAAAATAAACTATGAAAAGCATTTAAAGCAAGTGAAATGATCCACCTTTTGTTCTGAAGTGTTTTAAGCAGGAACACAATGTTATGGCATTTTCTTTTTAGGTAATTAGGGTAAGATTAAGAAAGAAGAGTTAATGCTGGAATAAAGGAAACATGTTTTAGGAGGATAGTATCTAAATCAATGCTCACAACAGATACTTATTAAATATTTACTTAATGAGTAATCTTATTTTTTCTTCTATCTACTCATTCACCCATCCATGCCCTGCTTCATCTCTCAGAGATGATATTAATATCACCTATATTAATAAATCACCTTTCCATAAAATATTAAATTAAAACCCTTATTTTTCTGTACCTTTATAATTTGGAAAGCATTTTCACAACTCATTTTTTCTTACCTTCTTCTGTGAAGTAAGGAATGAATAAAAGTAATAATAGTCCTTTACAGATAAGTATAATGAGTACAAAATCAGGAGAGGAGTGTGTCAAGGATACAGCCTGTCTCCATATCTTTTCAATCTCTATGCAGAAGAAATAATTTGGGAGGCTGGGCTTTATGTGGAGGAATGTGGCATTAGGATTGGAGGAAGACTAGCCAACAACCTATGTTATCCAGATGACACAACCTTGTTTGCTGAAACTGAGGAGGACCTGAAAGGCTTGCTACAGAAGGTCAAGGACTGTCATCTTTAATATGGATTGAAGTGCAACATCAAGAAAACAAAGATTCTCACCACTGGGCCAACTGGCAATACCATGATAGATAGGGAAGAGATTGAGGTTGTTAACAGTTACAGCTTGCTTGACTCCACAATGAATACTTTTGGCACCAGCAGTCAAGAAATCAAAAGGCAAATTTCATTACATAAATCTGCTGCCAGGGACCTTTCCAGAGTACTGTGAAGCAACTATGTCAGTCTAAAGACTAAAGTGTCCCCGATCCAGGCCATGGTTTTTGCAATTACTTGCTGTGCATCAGAGAGCTGGATAAACACCAAGGATGACGGAAGAACAATTGATGCCTTTGAGTTGTGGTGCTGGAGAAAAGTCTTGAACATATCGTGAATTGCCAAGAAAACAAATAGGTCTGTCTTGGAGAGGATGAAGCTGTTTCTCCTTGAGGCTAGGATTTTGATGCTCTCTCTCACATACTTTGGACATGTGGCTAGGAGAAGGAAGGGTAGAGAGACAGCCCAGGAGAGGAAGACCCTCGATGGATGGATGGATGGATGGATGCAGTAACTGGGGCAATGAGGGTTGGTATGTTGGAGTCAGTGAGACTGTCTCAAGACAGGGCAGGCTTCAGAGCTGTTGTACATAGGATTGCCATGAATTGCACGTGACTCGATAGCACTTACCAACAACAGTATGATTTTATTTACTTTGATCTACTATCAACACTGTTGGTACCAGCAGTCAAGAAATAGGAAGATGTGTTGCATTGGAATAATCTGTTGTTAGGGACCTCTCCAAAGTACTAAAGAGCAAGGATGCCAATTTAAAGACGAAGGTGTGTCTGATCCAAGCCATAGATTTTTCAATTACTGCCTATGCATCTGAAAGTTGGACAATAAATAAGGATGACAGAAGAATCAATGAATTTGAATTGTGATGTTGGAGAAAAGTATTGAATATCCTATGGACTGCCAAAGTAACAAGCAAATATATCTCGGAGAATGTGCAACCAGGTTGCTCCTTGGAGACAAGGATGGTGAAGCTTTTTCTCACATACTTTGGGGTGTGTTTTTAGGAGGGGCTAGTCTTTGGAGAAGGACATCATGCTGCAGAAGGTGGAGGAGTAGGCTAAGAGAGGAAGATCCTCAAAAAAGATGGATTGACACAATGACAGTAACAATGGGCTCAGGTATATCAGAGATGATGAGGATAAGGCAGAGTTCAGATCCATTGTTCAAAGGATTGCTTTGATTCATTGAGTCATAGCTGATTCAATGGCACATAATAACATTAGACATGTAAACAGATTGCAAGAGGGGCAATGTTTCCCACAGTTGGACTTAGTCAGGAATGGAGGTTATAAGTTAGATAAAGAGGAGGCTGAGGCAAGTGAGGCGCCTAGGGAGCAGCATGTTAACTCCTTCTCCCTGTGTGCACGCACTTGAGAATATGTGCACAGTCCTTAGCATAGATTCCTTCTTAAAGTTTGCATTTTCTACATCACACTTGTTTCATCGTTGTCTTGGCTGTGCTCATGGGTCAATGCAGAATTTTCTGATTTCTGATTTCATTCTCCTTCAATATTTTGGCAGAGAGCTCCAAATAACTGTAACAGTCACACATTCAGAACTCATTTTCATTAATGTTTGGTGAACTTTAGAATCGTGGAAGTCTGGGTTTGAGTCCAAACTCCTGTACTTATTTAGGGAAGTTCTTTTCCTCTCACATACGGAATGGAGACAACACCGATTGCATAGGTTCATTCTAAGGTTAACATGATGTAATGCAGACTTGACAGTTTGCTGCTTGTCTTTACTATTTGCTGTCTTCTTCTTCCACAGATACATGGACTCTAATTTTTAGCTGAGTGCATGGATGCATGAGTTCCATCCTCTCTTGCAGTTCAAGTGGTCAACTGGTAAGAACTCGCACTATAATCCTAAAGGCATGTGATTTGAATCCACCAGCTGCTCCTGTGCGACTGACTGCCTCTGCAAACCCACTGGAGGGTGAGCGCCATTCCTCTCAACAGCACACAACAACGTGCAGCCAGATGTGAGTATATTCCAGCCAATGAAATGTGAGCAGTGGTCACATGTATTTCTGTGTTCCATTCCTGCTTCCCCTTCTTGCTGAATGAAATGCTAACATAGTGCAAGTCGACTTGAGCAATGGATTTGATGGCAACATCCTAGAAAGGCTTGAAAAAAAATAAATCAAGAAAGCTGCCAAACTGATCTGTAGTTCATTTATGAGTGAGCCCATGGGAAGGCTGCTAAGTGATCCATTGTTGTTGTTGTTATGTGCCATCGAGTCATTTACGACTCATAGCGACCCTATGCACAACAGCCCTAAACCCTGCTCTATCCTGCGCCAACCGCACTGCCTCTGACACACCCATCCCGCACCTGTGCTGCCCCTCCACCCTCCCAAGCACCAAGCATGATGTCCCTCTCCAAGGACCCATCCCTCCTGGCAACATGTCCAAAGTATGTCAGTAGAGTCATAAAAAAATAACTAATGATCACAGTGGAGTTTACAGTTGGTTTGCTACTAAAATATTCCTTGTATATAAAAAAAGAAAATAGAATTTTATAAGGATGTAAGAAAATGGATTTAATTACATCTTTGATTTTTATATAATTTTAAAAATGAGTGTTAGGCTGCTAATAGACGGATTGGTGGTTCAAATCTGCCAGCTGCCCCATCAGAGGAAAATGTGCAGTCTGCTCCTGTGAAGATGTGCAGTCTCAAAAATTCAAGGGAGTTTTTATCTTCTGTTCTATAGGGCCACTGTGAATTAGAATTCGGCCACTGTGAATTAGAATTCATCCAATGGCAATGAATTGGAGTGAAAACAAATATAGCTAAATGTTAAGATATCATAAATCCATGTATGGGCATTTGTTAAATTATTCCCCCAATTTTTTTTCTTTCTCTTTAAAAAAGTATTTAACAATAAACAAAAATGCAAATAGAAGAGTAAATGTGCTGGAATATCCAAGACTACCAACATGACTTTTTTGAAAAAAGAATGAAGAGAAGTACTTGCTCTTGTGTCTCTCCCCTTCTCCTCCTTGACCACCGTACAACATAGACAAGTGATTTCTATGCCTGAAGTACCTGAGTCTGGTGCATTTCTCCCATCCCCAAGACATCTTCTCTATACCTTCCTAGCATTTAATCCTATTGCCAGCATTAACACCTCTTGTTTCAGTCCTCTGTAAGACAGGACCCATCTGATTAGCCCACTGGCAAGTGAATAGTAAGTGGAAGTGAATCAGGAAAGTGTTACAGGGGTAACTTCTAGCTATCTGGTATGTAGGTATAAGATTTAAAGTTTCATCACTACTTCATATTATTGTGTCTAAGATCCACATTCACCTGATAAAAATATGATCGTCCTTCCTGCCCCACTCAAGTACAGGGTTAGTCACCTACCACATGTGACTTCCTCCTGACATTCTAACCTGCTCTGTCCTTTGTATCTGAAGCCATTGCCGCTATTGGCACAGGTGGCATTCTGTCCCTCTGCCAGCAGAATTTGTACTTGACCTATGGGAAGTGGCAAGAGCTACCAGAGGATAACACTGAGTCTGTCACTCTGCCCAGAGTTACACCCACTCAGTGCCAGCGGAAAGCAGGACTAAGCAGTTTGTTGTCAAGGGGCTCAACATCCCTCTCCTGCTAATGTTTCTATTTTGACTTCCATAGCACTGTGTGTACCCTTTCTTCTGCACTGACTGTGTATCCTTCCCAGATACACTGGCCAGTACTTCCAGTGACCATGCATAATCTTCCCAACCCAATTAGGCCGTAAGCTCTTTGAGGATATGATGTCTTGAGTGACTACATCTATATCTCCCCGTACTAGCTAGTGAAAGGAAGCAAGAGAAAGGTCAGGCAGAAAGGAAGGAAGGAAGAAAGAAAGGTGAGACAGGAAGGAGGAAAGGTGAGACAGGAAGGATAATAGTAGCAAATATTTATAGTATGATTATGTATCAGGCAGTATGCACTTTTTTCTTTAATCCCACCAACTACTCAGTGAGGTAGACACTATTATTAATCCTTCCTAGCTTAGAAATGGGGGAACATGCTTAGAAGGGTTAGGTAATGTGCTCAACATAACAAGCCACAGCAAAGAAATAAGGAGTCAATATTCTAACTTGGTTTGTTTAACTAATTGCTTTACAATTTGTTAACAACTATTTGTTGTTTAACAAATGGGTAGGGCGTCTGTTCCTAATCCAGGATGCTATACTATTGCTCTGAGGGGAGAGCTCTGAGCACAGATGAGCAATTAGATTCCTACAGGAAGAAGAAATGGAAGGGCAAGGGGGAAGATACAGACCCATGGAGAGGAAGAGTCCTATCAGCACACTGTTGTCTTGCAGTTGTTACATCTAACCTATTGCAGATGACTCAGTTCCTAAACATCTGATTTCTGCTCAATTCCTGAGTACCTTCTGAAGGGATCCATTTGGTACTTTGGTAACAAGTTCCAGGTCTAATTCTCCATATTTCAAGATACACACAAAGACCTTATCCTCTCTTTTCCTGTGAGAAAAGACACATATAAATGGACTGACGTTCTGCCAAGCCTTGGATTTAGATACATCAGAAAGTCTGATATATCTTACATTCAGTTATAGCTGAAAACTGGCTTTCTGTGGGGAAACAGAAAAAGGACAGAGACCTGAATAGGTCTTAGTATCTTAGCCGTGTATGTTTGAATAGGGTACTACAAAACCATATTAGTTCTGCAGGGAACATCAGGCAGCTTACTCCTTCATTCCCTTGATTTAGTTGGGATTTTGTGTGGATTGTTTCAGAGCTTGTTGGCATCACAGATCACAGAAAGCTTGTCGAGTCTTCTTAAAATAATTTCTCAAATCCCATTATTTTTTTAAATTTTTTTTCTTTTTATTTCAAATCCCATTATTTTTGCATAACCTTCCAGAAGTTGAATCTTGCCTAACATTGTGCTTATGTATGAAAGGAACTTGGTAAATTTTTGTTATTTATTGAATGGAAATCTTAGGGTCACTCTGATGCTCATATTGTTCTTTTCTCTGCTTTCTTGTTATAATTACACTCTCACACATATATTGCTATTTAAAGTTATGGTCTAAAAACTCAAAATTCTTTTACTTAGTTGTCCTTTATGATGAGTTATTTAAAGACTTATTTAAATGTGGGGTTTTTTTTTCCACACTGAGATTAAAACTCTACCAAGGAATTTTGATGGTGTAGTAATTAAGAGCTTGGCTGCTAATTGAATGGTCAGTGGTTCAAACCCACTAGTTTCTCCATGAGAAAAAGATGTGGGAGTTATCTTCTTTAAAAGATTATAGCCTTGAAAACTATGGAGAAGTTCTTTCTTGCTTTATAGGGTTTTATGAGTTCGAAACTATTAAGTGATACTCAATGATACAACAAGACTACTAGCTAAATACTAGGGTTTTTGTTTTGTTTTTTGCAAATTTGACTGAAATTAAATAAATCTGATAATCAGAAATTTAAGATGATAGTGAGAAAATATGGACTTGGTGACAGGAATAAGGCTGGAGACAGAATGATAAAATTTTGTACAATCATTGATTTATCCACTGCAAATAACCTTTTCTAAAAAACACAAAAGGTGACTATACACATGCAGCCCAACTAATGGAATACACAAGAATCAAACTGACTACATCTGTGGAAAGAATGGAGAGAAGCTCAATATCAGCTGTGAAAACTAGGCCAGGTGCCAATTGTAAAACAGACTATTAACTACTCATGTGCACACTCAAACTGAAGCAAAAGAAAATGAAAACAAATCCCTAAGAACGAAAATATGACCTTCAGTCTATCCTACCTGAATTTCAAAACCATCTCAAGAATAGGTTAGAGGACTTGAACACCAGTGAACAAAAACCAGATAAGTTGTGGGATGATATGGAGAATATCATCCATGAAGCATGTAAAAGGTCATTATTAAGATAGAGGAAGAAGACAAGACTGAGATGAACATCTAAAGAGACTGAATACTGCACTAGAACACCAAGAAGTCAAAGCAAAAGGAAGAAATCAGGAAATTAAGAGCTGGACAGAAGATTTCAAAGGGCAGCTCAGGAAGACAAAGCAACATATGATGAAATGTGCAGAGCTGGAGTCAGAAAATCAAAAGTGCTGAACTTGCTTGGCATTTCTTAAGCTGAAGGAACTGAAGAGCAAATTCAAGCCTTGACTTGCAATATTTAAGGGTACTTTGGACAGATTATGAAATGATCCAGGAAGAATTAAAAAAAAAGATGGAAGGAGTATACTGAGTCACTGTACCAAAAGGAATTGGCAGACACAGATCTATTTTATGAGATATAACCAAGAAGCAGTGGTGACGAAGGAGGAAATTTAAGCTGCTCTGAAGGAACTGTCAAACAATAAGGCCCTAGGAATTACTGAGATATCAATTGACATATTTCAGCAAACAGATGCAGCCTCAAAAATGCTCACCAAGTTGTGCCAAGAAATCTAGAGGACAGCTAACTGGCCAACTGATTGAAAGAGATCCATATTTATTCCCATTCCCAAAAAAGGTGATCCAAGAGAATGGGGACATTACAGAACACTATCATTACTATCATACACAAGCAAATTCTTGCTGAAGATTTTCCAGAAACGACTGGAACTGTATATATATATTTACAGAGAACTGCCAGAAATACAAGCTGGGTTTAGAAGAGACCATGGGACTAAGGATATCATTGCCAATGTTAGATTGATCTGAACAGAAAGAAAGTACTAGAAGAATGTATATTTGCATTTTATTGACTATGCAAAGGCATTTTATTGTGTAGATAACAACAAATTGTGGTTAACATTGAGAAAAATTGGAACCCCAGAACACTTGATCATGCTCATGCAAAACCTATACTTAGACCAGGAAGCAGTTGTATTAATAGAGTAAGGACTACAATAGCAAGCTAAGCTGCATGGTTCAAATCAAGAAAGGAATACATCAGGAATGTGTCCTTTCTCCATAGCTTTTCAATCTATATGTGGAACAGATCATTTGGGAGACTGGACTCTAGGAAGAAGAATCTGGCATCATGATTGGAGGAAGACTAATCAATAACCAGTTATGCAGATGACACAATCTTGCTCACTGAAACTGCAACTGTTTGCTGCAGAAGGCCAAGGACTGTAGTCCTCAATATGGTTTGCATCCAACATCAAGAAAACAATGGTACTGACCACTGGACCAACTGATAGTATCATGGTAGATGGAGGAGAGATTGAGGTTGTTAACAATTTTGTCCTGCTCAGATCCACAACCAGTTCTCTTGGCACTGTTGTTGAGTACCGTAGAGTCAGAACCGACCCATAGTTGACCCGCCACTCGGTTTTCAAAGGCAGTTAATTGCTGGGAGATTGTCCATCCTTCTCCAGCAGAGCAGCTGGTGGCCTCAAACTGCATGCCTCTGGGATTGCAGAACAGCTTCTTGCCCCTAGGGCACTAGCAGTAAGGAAATCAAAAGAAGAATTGCTTTGGGAAAGGCTGTTGTCAGAGACATCTTCAAAAGTGCTTAGGTACAATGATGTCAGTCTAGATTAAGGTGCATGTGATCCAAGCCATGGCCTTTTCAATTAAGTGCTGTGTGTCTGAGATCTGGACATTGACTAAAGGTGACAGAAAAAGAATCAATGTTGCCGAGTTGTGGTACTGGAGAAGAGTATTGAACATAACACAGACTGCCAGGAGAACAAACGGGTTTGTCCTGGAGAGGGGGAGGCCAGGTTGCTCCTTGGAGGAAAGGTTTGTGAAGCTCCATCTCACATACTTTGGGCATGTTACCAGGAGGGACCAGTCCTTGGAGAAGGACATCATGCTTGGAAGGGTGGAGGGTCAGTGCAAGAGAGGAAGACCTTGGATGAAACACATAGACACAGTGACTGTAGTGATGGTGGCAGGTGTATCAGAGACAGTGAGAGTGGCTTAAGATAGTGCACGGTTCAAAACTATCGCTCATAGGGTTGCTATGTTTGGACCTGACAACATCTGACAACAACAATATGATAAGTCAGCACCACAGACATCTCTTTGATTTAGAAAACAAAAAAGCAAACAAAACCAGATCACTGCCAAATAATTCCAATTGTTTGCTAAGCAAGAACTTCTAAACTATTTCAGGAAAATGTGGAAAACAAAGTTTCTCTGAGGATTAAGGAATAGAAGACTACTGTTCTAAATAAGGATTAAGGAATAAGAGACTATTGTTCTAAATAGTTTTGAATGCTGTCAATTCAGTTCTGACTCATGAGGACTTTACACCATAAGGAAACATTGCCTGTTCCGATGTCATCTTCATGATCGTTGGCATGTTTGAGACCATTATTAAGAGTTTTGTGTCAATCCCACGTCAATGTGTTTCCCACATTTTTGCTGACCCCTTTATGAAACATGATGAAGTTTCCAGTGTTGCCATGTGCCCAGTGAGTGATTCAAGTCTCAACATGCTTTGCTGCTAAGGAGCATTCTGGTTGTATTTCTCCTTGTTTGTTTTTATGGAAGTATTGCCGTATACAATATTCTTGTCCAAATACCACATCTGTGAATACAGTATGCCAAGATTTTTTCCCATTTGTCATTGTCCAGCTTTCACATGTATATGAGATGACTGACAAAAATCATGGCTTATCTCAAATAAACCTCAGTCATCAAGATGGTATCTTTGTTCTTAAAACTTTCAGGGGAAAAAAACCTTAAAGGTCTTTTGCAACAGATTTTTAAAAACTGTTGTGAAGGTATACAGAGCAAATTGGTTCTCTGTTTATACACATTGTTTTGTGACTTTCTCACTTCTACCTTGTGTTTTCTGTTTCCATTTATCTGGCTTTCCTATGCCTTCCTGTCTTTTGTTGTGAAATGATAAGTGCCATGGAAGTAACTATGACTTATAGTGACCCTTTGAACAACAGAGAGAAATCTTGCCTTACCCTGTATCACAATCACTGACATTCTTAAGCCCATTGTTGCAATCACTGTGTTAAAATATCTCACTGGGGCCTTCCACTCTTTCAGTGACCCTTTGCTTTCCCAGTACGATGTCTTTTTTCCAAGGACTGATGCCTCCTGGAAACTAGTCCAAAGTATGTGAGATGAACTTTAATCATCCCTTCCTATAAGGAGCACCCGGGTTGCACTTCTTCAAGACAGATTTGCGTGTTCTTGGCAGTCTATGAAATATTTAATACTCTGTTCCAACACTACAATTCAAAGATACTGATACTTCTTTGATCTTCCTTTATTTGTTGTTCAACTTTCACAAACATGAGGAAAATGAAAATACCATGGCTTGGGCTAGGTGCACCTTAAACTGACATCCTTGCTCTTTCGCACTTTAAAGAAGTCCTTGGAGGAGAATCAAGACTGTGAAAATGATGATCTTACCAAAAGTAATCTACATGTTCAATGCAATCCCCATATAGATATACCAAATTCATTTTACAAGGAGATAGAAAGGGAAATTGTCAAGTTTATTTGGAGAGGAAAGAGACCTCAAATAAACAAAGCTCTTCTGAAAAACAAAATGAAGTGGGAAGCATAGCACTCCTTGACCTCAAAACCTACTTATTACACAGTGGTAGTAACTTAAACAGCATGGTACTGGCACAGTGACAGGCACACAGATCAATGGAATTGAATTGAGAACCCAGAAATGTACCCATATATCTGTCTGTGGTCAACTGATATTTGACAAGGAAATAAAATCTATCAAATGGGGAAATGACAACCTCTTCAACAACTGGTGGTGGCAAAACTGGACTACTACCTGCAGAAAGCTGAACCAGGATCTACTTCTCACACCAGACACAAAAATCAACTCTAGATGGATCAGAGACCTGGGAATAAAGTCCAAAACCATAAAGTTCATAAGAGACAAACTGGTTCAAGCCTAGAAGGCCTAGTCTATGGTATAAATTGACTGACAAATACAGCTAGAAATGTATAATCTGGAGAGGATACAATTGATGAATGGGACCTCATAAAGATTAAATCTGTGCTCAAAAATTTTTTCAACAAGGTTGAAAGGAAAACCTACTGATTGGAAACAAACATTTGGCAATACCATTTCTGACAAGGGCCTCATAACAAATTTTACAGAATACCACTGGGCCTCGAGAAGAAAAAGACTGATAACCCAGTTATAAAATGGGCAGAAGACAATGAAAGACTTTTCACAGAGGAAGACATTCAGATGGCTGATAGACACATAAAGAAATGCTCAAAGTAAGTGGCAATAATAAAGATGCAAATCAAAACCACAAAGAGATATCATCTCACCCTAGGAGCAGTAGCAAAGTTTAGCAGGGCACCAAATAATAAACACTGGAGAGGATGTAGAGAGATAGGAGCTCTCATACACTGTTGGTGGCATTGTAAAATGGTATAACCACTCTGGAAGACAATTTGGCATTTCCTCAAAAAGTTGAACACAGAAACTCCATATGAGCCCGCTATTCCACTACTAGGAATATACCCCAAGGAAATTAGAACTGAGACACAAATGGAGATCTGTACATGAATGTTCATAACATTATTCACTATCGCAAGCTCATGAAAATAGCCAAAATGTCCAACCACAGTTGAATGGACTGAGAAATTGTGGTACATTTAGACAATGGAATACTATGCAGCACTCAGGAGCAAGGCATGAAATAACAGAAATATGTAGTACTTCAAAAAATACCACATAACTTGGGAGAGGCTCAGTCTTATAAGGACTAATACTGCATAAGACCATTATTGTAAAAATGGAAGGATAACTAGTAAAACATGGATAGGGACCCAAGAGAGAAGGGGAGGGAAGCAGAGGGGTGAGGATGGATAAGGGTTAAACCACAGGGTTGCAGTTTGGTGGGTGGAGGGAGAAGGGAAAGAAATGGGAAGGATCTGGTGGGGACCTAAAAAGATTCGGTAATGATGGGTAAGGTCCAATAGTTATTTATTTTATAAAACATAATACATGGGAATAATTGTATGAAACACATTATGAATGAAGAATATTGTGAAACACATATCCTTGGAAAGCAGATATTCCCAATGCAAAGTGTCTTTGATTTCTTTACTGCTGTTACCATTTGTGTTGATTATAGATCAAAGCAAAATGAAATCACTCACCGATAACTTTATTTCCCCCCCTCCATCTATCTGTCTGTCTTTCTATCTATGTGCTTATCTATTATGATGCTGCCTATTAGTGTAAGAAGTGCTTTATGTCTTAACTTTCTGATAACAGGTTGTGTCATCTGCATAAAGAAGATTATTGATGAGTCTTTTTCTAATGCTGATGTCCCATTCTTGCTCATAGAGTCCAGTTCCTTGAATTATTTGCTCAGCATACAAAATGAATAGGTGTGGAGAAAGGATACAACACCTTTCTTGATTTTAAACAATGTCATAACCCTTTGCTGTGTTTAAGCATTTGTTTCTTGATCTACGCTCATGACCACAGTTAGGTATATGGAATTCTCATTCTTCTCAAACTTATCCAAAACTTACTAGGGTCTACACAGCTGACTGTCTTTGTCTAATCAATAAAATACAAGCAAGCTTCTTTCTGGTACTCTCTACTTTCAGCCAAGATCCATCTGATGTCAGTAATGATATTCCTTGTTCCAAAGCCTCTTCTGAATCCAGCTTTTATTTCTGACAGTTCCCTATTCTACTGGGTCAATTTTTTTTTATTTTAATGAACATTTGCATAGATTTTGGATTTCCATTCATTCATTGTTGCATTTTTCTCCCTGCCCACCATCTCCCCCAGTTCGCTCTTCTCTTGAAACACAAACTTTTTTTTTTTTTTTTAAGAAAAGGAACAAAATAGACTTTTTCCAGTCTGTGGGCTGGACAGTTGTCTTCCAAATTGCTTTTCATAGACTAGTAAGCACATCTAGGGCTCTATCAATATGCTGAAACACTTCAGTTGCTGTTCCCTCAATTCCTGGGTCTTATTTTTGTTCAATGTCTTCAGTGCAGCCTGAAATTCAGCTTTTGTACCATTGGTTCTTGGTCATATGCTAATTCATGAAATGATTCATTGTCTATCAATTCTTTTCTGTACAGTGATTCTATGCATTTCTTCTATTTTGTTTTCATGCTTCCTGCCTCATTCAGTATATTACTGAGAGACCCCTTAGTTTGATTTCTTAACCTGCTGCTTATATTGTTTGTTCATCCATGTAGAAGAAAACTGTTGATAACTTCACCTGTTTCTCCATTTGTCATGATATTGTTTACCAGTCAAGTTGTAGAGATTTTTACTTTCTTAACATTCAGGTGTAGCCATGTGAAACCTAAAGTGTTTGACCGTTGTTACTGAGTACTTAAATCTAGCAAGCAAGTTTCCTGTTTATAAGCGTGCTGCAAATACTTTTATCATAATTAATACTTTTTACACTGCTGTTACCACTTTTGAGAAAAGCAGTTCAATTTTATCTAAATAGAAAACTAGGTCAGAGGAAAACAGCTTTATTCCAAAACAGTCTTAAGACTTGACACTTCAGGCTTTCTTCTTTCTGTCTACAGATTTTCCTCCAGAGCCTCGAGAACAGAAATGCTTCTATGAACTCATCTTTCCATCATGGAGCATATTTTTCTTCCTGTAGAATTATCCAGGATATAACCTAAGTGACAAACGATGGCGTGTACAGTGCCAATTAAGAGATCTGCCAACTTCCAGGAAGGCTAATTAGCCTTCCCGTTGAAATTCTTTCTATGCATTTCTTCCATTCTAGTCACAGTGTCAGACTGAGGAACAGCTGGTGTCACATTTCTTCATCAATGGCAAGGTTATAGCTTCCCTTAACTTGGTCCTTGGGAAGAGCCAATGGAGAAGGGCAGGAAAGGACAGTACACAACAGAGAACCAAGTTCAGTAGACCTGATGGACCGATTTCCTTTACAAAGCATATTTTCAAGGTATTGTCAACTGCTTTAGGAACAATTTAATTATTTATACAAATAGAAAAACTCATACGTGACACTCCACACCAGGAGTACAGGCCTACAGATCTCTCTCCAAATCTGTGGTTGGCTTCTCAAGAATCTGGTCATTTCACAGCCTCGCCTCCCAGCTACAGATTGTACTCACAAATGTCCCCACTCCAGGAATAACTGAAATTAAACTGCCAAGAAGCCCTTCTAGAAAGCTCGAGAAAGGTTATAATTTTACTATCACTTGTCCACACATAGTGCTCCTGACTACTTCCTCATATAGTTCACTCAAATCTCCACTGAAGTGCATCTAGATGGTATTTTAAATTATATATTTGAATTCTGATCATTATCTGGTGTGATTCCATATCAACAGTTGATAATATCATAAGCATTCTTTTCCCAAGTTATTGTTTCTGCATATTTCATATTGTTGTTATGTGCCATTGAGTCGCTTGCGACTCATAGCAACCCTATGTACAACAGCCCTGAACTCTGCTGTGTCCTGTGCCAATTGCACTGCATCTGACATACCCATCCCGATTACCCCAGTCACTGAATCAATCCACCTCATAGAGGGCCTTCCCCTCCTGCGCCGTCCCTCCACCCTCCCAAGCATGATGTCCTTCTCTAAGGACCAGTCTCTCCTCACAACATGTCCAAAGTATGTTAGACGGAGCCTCAGAATCCTTGCCTCCAAGGAGCCACCCAGTTTAACCCTTTCCAGGACAAATCTGTTTGTTTTCCTAGCAGTCCGTGGTACTCTCAATACTCCTCTCCAGCACCACAGCTCAAAGGCATCAACTCTCCTTCTATCCTCCTTGGTCATACCGTGTAGAAAATTGGTACTTTATAAATTTATCTTCACTGCATAGACTAAACAGTACCTTTGAGTTGCCTTGGGGTAAAAACTATTATTTCCTAAAGTAACTTACTTTCCCTGGGGTGGCAAAGAAAAAGCTCAGCAGCATTCATCGGGCTGTTCTGTGAATGAGTCCTGGCTCCTAACAAGCTGTTGGCTCTGTGAGAAGGTTCTCAGTCCCTCTTTGCTAATGCTTCTTATTAACCTCACTACTCACTTCCAACTTGGTATATCCCTAACACTGATCTATCGTACTCCTAATCTCTACCTGTGATACTGCTTTTCTTTAGGATTGGTATCAATGAGGACAATGGTACCTGGAAGATAATTTCTATAAGGTAACTGGATTTATGCTCAAAACACTTACCTTATGATGGGATCACTAGGCTCTCTGACAAAGAATTTGGCAAGGTTTCTTTTCAAATGGACGAATTGTTGAAATTAGACAAATTGTCAGGAGAATTGGCTTTTCTTTGGCTTGTTATTTGGATACACCTTTTCTTTGAAAAGAAAACAGAGATGCATTCTGAATTATAGGAAAGCACTGAGTGTAAATCTAGGGATTCTGTAACAGTAAACATATTTAAACATACTAATAGTACTAATAGTAAACATATGTAAACAGACTAATAGAAAGCTTTTGGGCTCCTGGAATCAAGTGCACCATTTTCTAATAATGCTAAAAGTTCTCCACTTAATTCAGTTGACCCATTACAACAGTCACCCAACTTGGATTTGAGGAAACTATGAAATGTGCATTGAGAAAATCAAAAGGGCTGAACTCGCTCAGCATTTCTTAAGCTCAAGGAACTGAAGAACAAATTCATACCTTGAGATTCAATACTTAAGTATGCTTTGGGCAGAATATTAAATGATCCAGGAAGCATTAAAAGAAGATGGAAAGAGTATACAGAATCACTGTACCAAAAGGAATTGGAGAATACAGAAGAATTTAATGAAACAATGTATGCGCAAGAGCCTGTGGTGATGAAGGAAGAAGTTCAAGCTGCTCTGAAAGAATTGGCAAAAAAACAAGAAACAAAACCCCCAAAAACCCATTGACATACTTCAACAAACAGACGCTGCCCTGGATGTGCTCACCAAGTAGTGCCAAGAAGTCTGGAGGACAACCGCCTGGCCAACTGACTGGAAGAGATCTATATCTGTTCCCATTCTAAAGAAAGGTGATCCAACAGAGTGTGGAAATTATCGAATAGTATCACTGATATCACATGCAAGCAAGATTCTGCTGAAGATTATCCAAAAATGACTGGAACAGCACATCAACAGAGAACTTCCTGAAGTGCAGACTGGATTTAGAAGAGGCCGTGGCAGTAGGGATATTATAGTTAATGTTAGATGGATATTGAAAGCAAAAAGTACCAGAGGAATGTCTATCTGTGTTTCATTGACTATACAAAGGCATTTGACTGTGTGGATCACATCAAACTGTGACTGACTCTGAGAAGAATGGAAATCCCAGACACTTGATTGCATTTATGCAAAATCTATACTTGGACCAGGAGGCAGTCATCAGAACAGAGTAAGGAAACACTACATGGTTCAAAATTGGGAAAGGTGTGCATCAAGGATGTGTTCTATCTCCGTATCTTTTCAATCTATATGTGGAACAGATTATCAAGGAGCTTGGGGTCTATGAGGAGAAGTGTGTGGCATCAGGATTGGAGGAAGACTCATTAACAATCTGCATTATGCAGATGACACAACCCTGCTTGCTGAAGCTGAGGAGGACCTGAAGCGCTTGCTGCAGAAGGTCAAAGATTGCAGCCTTCAATATGGATTGAAGCTCAACATCAAGACAACAAATATTCTCACCACTGGGCTGAGTGGAAGTATCATGAAAAATGGTGAAGAGATTGAGATTGTTGACAGCTTTAGTTTGCTTGGCTCTACAATCAGCACTCTTGGTATAAGCAGCCAGGAAATGAAAAAATGAATTGTATAGAGAAAGTCTGCTATCAAAGACCTCTCCAAAGTACTGAAGAGCAACAATGTCAGTCTGGAGACTAAGGTGTGCCTGATACAGGCCATGGTCTTTGCAACTGCTTGCTATATATCAGAGAGCTGGACAATGACTAGGGATGATAGAAGGAGAGTTGATGCCTTTGAGCTGTGGTGCTGGAGAAGAGTATTGAATATACCATGGACTGCTAGGAGAACAAACAAGTTCTTCTTAGAGAGGGTGAAGCCAGGCTGCTCCTTGGAGGTAAGTAAGAATAAGAAATAAGCTTCAGAAGAAGTTTCATCTATCTAACTTTGGACATGTTGCAAGGAAGGATCAGTCCTTGGAGAGGAATGTCATGGTTGGGAGGGTGGAGGAACAGCTCAAGAGAGGAAGACTTTCAGTGAGATGGATTGGTTCAGTCACTAGAGTAATGGGGCCCAAATAAGATTGGGAAGGCATAGAGCAGGGCTTAGGGCTGTGTTACATAGGGTCAATATGATTCACCGGCAACTTGATGGCACATAACAGTAACAACATTGCTTGTATAAATATCTGGAGATTACATTTTGTTCAATATAGTTACTACTCAAAGCAAATATGTTACTCTCAGTTTTTGCCATTAAGTTGGAACTAACTTAAAGCTAACCCTCCCCTGGGTTTTCAGAGGTTAAAAGTTGCTTTGGAAGAGATCGCCCATCTTTCTCCCTTAGAGTGGCTAGTGGATTCAAACCAACCTTTTTTTGTTTGTTTTGAGCAAATGTTAGAGATGGGATTATGGCGGTACATTGTCTGGTATAGTAGTACCAAGGAAATATACTAGAAACGAAGGGGAAATAGAATAGAAATAGAAATGTAGACATACCAGCAAAGAAATTCAAGGGACAGAAAAATGGGTGAGGAAGCTGGGAATGCAGGGAGGGTTGTTGTTGTTGTTATGTGCCATCGAGTCGTTTGCGACTCATAGCGACCCTATATACAAGAGCCCTAAACGCCGTTCTATCCTATGCCAACCTCGCTGTCTCAAACATTTTCATTCCCACCACTCCACTCACAGAATCGATCCATCTCATCGAGGGTCTTCCTCTCCTGTGCCATCCCTCCACTCTCCTAAATATGATGTCCCTCTCCAAGGACCAGTCCCTCCTTGCAACATGCCCAGAGTATGTCAGACGAAGCTTCAGAATCCTTGACTCCAGGACAAACCTGTTTGTTCTCCTAGCAGTCCATGGTATATTCAACACTCTTCAGCACCACAACTCAAAGGCATCAATTCTCTATCATCCCTATTCACTGTCCAACTCTCTGATGCATAGCACATAATTGTGAAGACTATAGCCTGGATCAGGCGCACCTTGGTCTCCAGCCTGACGTCGTTGCACTTCAGTACTCCTGAGGTCCCTCACAGCTGACTTTCCCAATGCAATTCATCTCCTGATTTCCTGGCTGCTGTTACCAAGAATGTTGACTGTGCAACCAAGCAAACTAAAACTGTTAACTATCTCAATTTCTTTACCATCCATATCGATGCTGCCAATTGGCCCAGTGGTGAGAATCTTTGTTTTCTTGATACTGAGCTTCAATCCATACTGAAGACTGCAGTCCTTGACCTTCTGTAGCAAGTGCTTCAGGTCCTCCTCAGTTTCAGCAAGCAGGGTTGTATCATCTGCATAACGCAGGTTGTTGACATTTCTTCCACCAATCCTGATGCCACATACAGCCCAGCGTCTCAGATGATCTGTTCTGCATACAGATTGAAAAGGTATGGAGACAAAATACATCCTTTACAGACCCCTTTCTTGATTTTGAACCATCTAGTGTCTCCCTGCTCTGTTCTGACGACTGCCTCCTGGTCCAAGTATAGGTTTTGCATTAGCACGATCAAATGTTCTGGGACTCCCATTCTTCTCAGAGTCAGCCACAGCTTGTTGTGATCCACACAGTCAAAAGCCTTTGCATAGTCAATGAAGCACAGATAGACATTCTTCTGGTATTCTCTGCTTTCTGCCAAGATCCATCTTACATTAGCTATCAAATCCCTAGTACTGCGGCCTCTTCCAAATCCAGCCTGCACATCTGGCAGTTCTCTGTTGACATATTGTTCCAAACGTTTTTGGATAATTTTCAGCAGAATCTTGCTTGCATGTGATATCAATAATATTGTTCGATAATTTCCACACTCTGTTGGGTCACCTTTCTTTGGAATGGGAACAAATATCGATCTCTTCCAGGAAGGAGTGTAGAGATATAGGAATGTTTTTCTGTGAATAGTGTAGTCTGATTGTCATAATGTTGATGAACATTCAAATATTACCAGATAGACTTGACTTTACAAATGAGCACAATATTTTTCCAGACAATTGAATGCTGTTATTAGAAAAGACAGAATCAGGGTTACAAAAGAAAGATGAGATGGGGTAAAGAATTTCAAGCCTTTTTCTGACTCTAACTTCCAAAATTTGACAGAGTACACCAACAGCAGTTTTTTGAGATAGAATTTATAAGACTCAGCACATATGTGACAGATTTGTTTCTACCAAAAGATTTTAACAAGAGTCATACTTTCATATTTTAGTATGTTTTTAAAACAAAAATTCATTTGATAAAGCATAAAGAAGAGTATAGTTGCATGCTCAGTTAAACTTTATACAGACTTGACACAATTCAAACCTTCTGAAAAAGTACTATGTCTCCGTGAAAATGGCAAATGCCCATGTGTGGTAAAGGGAGTTTCAACTTTCTAAGATTCTTCAACATGCATAACAGTAAAAAAGAGAGAGACATTCTTTCACGAGGAGATTTTAAGAATAAATTTGTTCACAGGGTTGCTATGAGTTGTACTTGACTCAATGGCATCTAACAACAACCTAACAAATTTGTATAGCATACCAATTTTGGAAGTAATTTAATAAACACATATTCATGTGGCATGGCTTGTGGCTGGGGCTGCAGGTGATCTTTCCTGGCATCTCTCCCTTGACAGAGTCCCAGCAGAGCTTGTTCCTGGAGAGTTCAGCAGCCCTCTCTGGAAATCCATCTGTCCAAATGGTCCTAGTGCTTGGATGTCAGAGTGAGAGTTGAAGATACTCGGAAGATCTGAGGAAGCATGTTGCTAAGCTGATAAAACATTTCTTCAGAAATACTCTGGAAGAGGTTTTCAAAGAAATTGCATTTGTTACAGTATCATTTTTAAAAATTTAGAACTATTTTAAAATATTGAACTAGTTCCAGATATGGCAGGCAATATGTGAAAACTGTCTTTAATGGCTGACTCAAGTGTGTCTCGAAAGGCAGCTGGTGTCTTTCTGGCTCCATCCTCTGAGCACCTATGCTATTCCTGCCATATAGTTTGACTACTAGACCTCTTCATGGACACTAGTGTAACTGGTAATCAATGTTATCACCAGTTTTGCTAAGGTCTACAAACTCACTGCTAGTGAGTTAGAGTCAATTCAGAGCTGAGCGTTCAGAGACTGTAAATCGCATGGGAAAAGACTGCCCATCTTTCTCTTATGGAATTACTAGTGGACTCAAACTACCTGGCTTTGGGGTTAGCAGTGCAACATTTTACCCTCTAGATCACCAGAGTTGGGGTTCTGTGTTGTTGTTGTTGTTAGATGCCATCAAGTCAAGTAAGACTCATAGCTACCCTATGAACAAAAGATCTGAACCCTGTTCTATGCTGAACTACCCTTATACTGGCTGACAGACATTCCTGCCCATTGTAGCAGTCACCCTGTCAATCCACCTGGTTGAGGGTCTTCTTCTCCCTCTCTGACCCTCCACCCTTCCCAGCATCATGTCCTTCTCCAAGGAATAGCACCTCTTAGCAACATATCCACAGTATGTGAGGCAAAGCCTCACATTTCTGCCTCCAGGGATTTCTATAGAGAACAGAATCACCCTATACTAATGCCTTTATTATGAACTCTTCATAATTTACATGTAACACATGGGAAAACAAAGCAAAGATGAATCAGATATAGTTTTAGGGTAAAAAAAAAGTTCTTTGAGTAACAGATACAGACATCTTTGATGACAAATTAAGTACCTTTATGGTAACTAAACAACTTTTCCCTTAAAAAATAGGAAATTCTTAGCATTTTATTTTATTTAGGAGTTTGGAGCAGGACATCTAACTATGTCTATGAGGAACAGCATTAATACAGATTAAATTAGGGGGCTATCTATTCAGATAACCTACCTGTGGTACCAGAAATTGCACTGTCCTAGAAATTCCACCATCCCATGAAGCCATTTCCATCATGAAACCTAAAACAGAACAACAGGAAGATATTGCTGAGTTACAAGTTCTGATCTTCAAACCTACTAGTCACCTACTGAGATGGACAGAATTTTCATTGTAGGGCTTCATGCTTTAAGTAGCCACTAGCCTCTAAAAGAGGTTACGCCAAAGGACAGAGAGACTTCTGCAATCCCTAATTCTCCACGCCAGAGAGGTTTAACTTCATTTTGACAACACATGCATACTTAGAATTTCTCAAGTCAGTTTTAGTCTCCATACTGTGAAGCTAAGAAAAGTTATTAAAGGTTAACCAAATATTTGACTCTGAGCTTCCCCCCTCACTTATTTTTAAGAACGTAAAAAACAACAAAGAGCAAGCTAGAAGCAGAGCCAAGTATAAATAACATTTTAATATCCTTGGATCCTAGGAGGGTTAGAGATTTATGCTGTGACTAGAAAAGGGTAAATAAAAAAAGACCCTTCACAAAATATTGTCACAAGGCACCAGCTGACAAGAATAATCCTCATATTCTTTCTTCTAGGTTGCTCAACTTTCAATATCTGGGAGAAAAAAAGTAAAGGTCATTTGTTATTAAAAAATAAAGTAATATGCTTACCTTTGACACACTTAAACACAAGTTCTGCTCTCTTTAAGCACCAGGGTATAGTCATTTCCTAAAAACAGAAACAAAATGGATCATATGTTAACAGAATTTATAGAAGAAAGGGAAAAAAGAGAAGAAATTCAGTCAGCTTTTAATTTATCCTTAACCATGACCAGGCAACTATTTGCTAATTCCAGCTGGATTTCTTAAGGTTTTGAGACATAAAACTTTGCACAGCTGTTGGAACGAAAACTAAATTAGCCTAGCAAATATAATTAAATATAGCCTTAAAACTTTCAAGGTAATTAATTCTAAAGACAACGACATATATAAATGATTTAGGAATTCCACCTATTGCTCTCAATATGTTAGCATGAATAATTGTACTATATTATATAATACTTGCATAAGCTATGCATTAAAATGTTTTCTTAATATAACATCAGTTATTAGAAGAGTAATGGAAATAAACACCACATTGCAGACAGACCTCCAATGAAACAACTACATTCACTTTCCTATGTCACATTTCATTCACTGACACAAGCCAAGCCAATGACAGTGCCAGACTACACCCAGAGTATGTATAATTTTTCATGGTTATGGACAACTAAAAATAATTATTTTTTCTAAATTTTCTGTTTTGTTTTTGTTGAGAATATACACAGCAAAACAGACACCAATGCAATAGTTTCTACATGGAGAAGTCACAGATTCCATTCTGCAAGTGTGTCACCATTCTCACCTTCTTGTATGTTTTCGATATAATTCCATAATGTTGTTGTTGGGTGTCACTAAGTTGACTACCAATCACAGTGACCCTGTGAACAACAGATCTGAACCTTATCCTATCCTGTGCCATCAGCATCAGCTCTGTCATACTTGAGCCCATAGAAGCAGACACTGTGTCAATCTGTCTAGGTGAGGGTCTTCCTCTCTTTCATCAATTCTCCACTTTTTCTAAGTATGATGTCCTTCTCCAGGAAACAGCCTCTCTTGGCAACATGCCCAAAGTATGCGTAACAAAGCTTTGTCATCTTTGCCTCCAAGGAATACTTCTTTGGCTATACTTTCTCCAAAATATATAGGTCTGTTCTTTTGGCAGTCCATGGGATAGCCAGTACTCCAATATCATGACTCAAAAGTATCAATTCTTCAGTAATCATTATCTATTGGCCTGAATCAGGTGTACCTTTGTCCTCAAGCAGACATCTTTGCCCTTTAATAATCTAGAGAGGTCCCTGACTGCAGATCTGCCCTATTCAGCACATCTCCTGATTGCTGGTACCAAGTGTACTGACTGTGAATATAAGTAAGATGAAATTTCGACAGTTTCGATTTTCCTCCATCTATTATGACATCTATATGTCCGTCCTGTGGTGCGAATTTTTTTTTTCTTTATGTTGAAATGCACTCCATATTGAAGGCTGTATAGTCTTTGATCTCCTGCAACAAGTACTTCAAATCCTCCTTCAAGTTTTGGTTGCTAGGTTCTATTAATTTCCATATAAATTCCAGAAATGTCTTATAAATATCTACAAAATGTTCTTGTAAGGGTTTTTAATTGGGATTTAAATTGATTGATTATCAGTTTGAGAGCTGATACCTTAACACTGTGTCTTTTAATCCATGAAAACAGCATCTTTTTCCATTTAATTATGTCTTCTAAAATTTCTTTCAGAAATTTTTTTCTATTTGCTAGGTCACATTTCATAACATTTTTTATTTTTACTTGACATTCCATGCTTGTCTTTAAGTTCTTTAAACATAACGATCAACTATTATATGATGTGTGTCTCATAATTCCACTTTCTCCACTCTTGATATTTGTTTCTAGGGTTGTTTCTTCACACTCCAATTCATGGTGTCTCCTTTACTCAAGAGCTTAGGTTGTTTTTATTGATTGCCATTGAGTTGAGCATAACTCATAGCAACCCTATGAACAAAAGACCTGAAGCCTTTCGATAACTATTGTTGTTTCTCAAAGTTTATAGTTTCCAGAGGCATGTTTTTTAGGAAGTGGGTGCTTTTCTTGCTTCCAAAGAGCTTAGGTATCTTTTACTTAATTTAAAAATATTATTGAAAAGTTATATGTAAGAGTAAATACTGAAGCATAACTGGATCACCTTAAAATATTACTCATGAAAACATTAATATTTTTAGGCTTTTTTCCCCCTTTAATTTTATACTGGTTTATTTACAAAGTTTGAATACATTATTTTTCACACTGGATCTTTCGCATTTCCTCCCATCAAATTGTGCAACCCTATGATTAATCCCCACCCTTCCCCCTTGGATCCTCATACTCATTCTACAATAATAGTTTTTATATAGTGTTTGTCCTTATGGGACTGAGTTAGTTCACTCAGCATAATGCTCTCTAGTCCCTCCTAAGTTAGGTAGTTATTTACAAAATCATTGTTCCTGTGTGCCGTGTATTATTCTATCATGTGAATGTACCATAATTTCTCAATCCACTTGATTGTGGTTGGACATCTGGGCTGTTTCCATGAGGAACATATTAGTTTTTAAAATAACATGCAAGTCATCAGAACCAAGTATTACTATTCATCCTATTTTAATAAAATGTATATGTATAAAAAGCAATACTTTACATCAAATTCTTCTATAATCTGTTATTCATTAGCATCTCTAATAAGCATATGAATTATTTCATGAGTCGGAAACGACTCGATGGCACATAACAACAACAACAAGGTCAACGCCACAAGCCACTACTCAAACAAAAAAACCCAGTGAAGATTGTAAGTAAGCATAACGTTTTTTAAAAGCTAGCTTTGAACACCAACATATAAATGGTATATTATCCAAGTGTATGAAAATCAAGATATAATGGTAATAATTAAAGACTGCAGTATATATTAGAGTGGGAATGTTTCTAATGATTTAAACAAAAGTCAACAAGGAAAAGGAATCAATTCCTTCCATTGCTCCACTTGTCCAGAGATCATCATATTCTATTAATACTAAGCTTTCTTACTTTTATATCTAAGTGACTAATTCGCTGATCCAGAGAAAATATATAAGACAAGTGTAAAATAATATACTGTTCTGAATGGTATGAACGGATGACAAGTTTCATTAATACAATATAGAGGATAATATACCAATAATGTTCCATTGGAACAGCCCTAAACTCTGCTCTGTCCTGTGCCAATGGACTGTCTCTGACACTCCCATCCCGATTATCCCAGTCACTGAATCAATCCACCTCAAAGAGGGCCTTCCCCTCCTGTGCTGTCCCTCCACCCTCCCAAGTATGGTGTCCTTCTCCAAGGACTGGTTTCTCCTCACAACATGTGCAAAGTATGTTAGACAGAGCCTCAGAATCCTTGCCTCCAAGGAGCCACCCAGTTTAACCCTTTCCAAGATGAATCTGTTTGTTTTCCTAGCAGTCCATGGTACTCTCAATACTCTTCTTCATCACCACAGCTCAAAGGCATCAATTCTCCTTCTATCCTCCTTGGTCATTGTCCAACTCTCTGATGTATAACAAGTGACTGGGAAGACCGTGGCCTGTATCAGACACACCCTAGTCTCCAGAGAGACACCATTGCTCTTCAGCACTTTGGAGAGGTCCCTAACAGCAGACTTTCCCATGGCAATGCACCTTTTAATTTCCTGGCTACTGGTGCCAAGAGTGTTGACTGTGGAGCCAAGCAAACTAAAGCTGTGAACAATCTCAATCTCTTCACCATCCATCCTGATGCTGCAAACTGGAATATCTTTGAAGTGATACTACATTCATTTTTAGATAATGTAAACTTTTTTTTGTGATTAAACTCAAAACTTTTTTTATTTGCAATAACACCTAAAGTTTATTAGATGACAGCACACACAGGAAACGCCATTAGTCGAGGAGCCTACTATCCATTCCTAAAGGGATCATCCTAATAATTGAGACCCAAGAGGCGAACCCCGGCAGAGGCCTGGTCCGCCGCCGTGTAGCTCGCGGTTA
Source organism: Elephantulus edwardii (assembly GCF_000299155.1). NCBI lineage: Eukaryota > Metazoa > Chordata > Mammalia > Macroscelidea > Macroscelididae > Elephantulus > Elephantulus edwardii. The sequence continues at coordinate 4,815,277 of NW_006399846.1, read as the reverse complement.
AAAGGGCCACCTGCAGTGGGCTGGGGCCCCAGTTATGCGCGAACTCATGCTCTTGCGCAGCAGCATAACCCCTGGCACCACGGGCAGGCGCACTGGGGGCTCAAAGGCAGCGCGTAGATAATGTAAACTTTTAGATTCTCTTTCATTATGATATTGCCTAACAGCATGGGAATTTGGAAGGAAATATTGATAGCTGTATGCTCATGCATGTGTGCATACACACATACACTTTTTCAAATCTTCCACATGCTTATACAGGGATTTCAAGTATAAAGTATATAGATGTCTGTTAGTAGGTTACCTTTTAATCCACTCATTTTTTCCCCTGTGATTAAATGCGCACATAAAATAGAACAGCTTTGAGCACTTAGAAGTAAACCATAATCTTTAGAAGTCTATGAGGTCATGAGAAACACGACCTGTTGGATATCTTCCTGGGTGTAGTCTGCATTTTCACAAAGAGCTGTCTGCTGAGAATAAATCTCTCTCTCACTGCCCTGAGTTGGAATTGACTCATAACTGACCCTGTAGCCAGTTTCTGAGGCTGTCAACTGCACAGAAGGAATCCTTCTCCCGAGGAGCCTCCAGTGAATTCAAATTGCCAGAGAGCTGTAGCCTCTGGGTTAGAAGGGCCTCTCCCAAGGGGCTAAGCCACCAGCGCTTAACTGGTGGTACACAGGAATAACTCTTAGTATGTGCTATATGCTTAGTATATGCTATACAGTAAATGGTGATATCACATTGTGGGTCACATAACACTACAGAACATTTTTTTTTTATCATCTCTTCTAAGTAATGGCAAAGTAAGAAAACTTTAATGACCCATGTGTAATCCTCGACTTTGAAAACACTCACTGAAGAAGATAGACAGATCATGTGAAACACTTTAAAGTCTGCTTTGAAGCAGAAAAATAGTAAAGAGTTGTGTTGTCAATTTAAAGGCATCCAGTTTGAATCCACCAGCTGCTTCACTGCAGAAGGATGGGCATTCTCCTCCCATAAATGAAAGCCTCTGAAACTCATTGGCTTGTCAGCTACGAGTCACTTCTGACTGGACAGTACATAAAATGACATTTTAGATTAGGGTAAGTATGATCTGGAGATGTGATTAAGAATTAGTTGGTTTACAACATTAGCTCTTCACTGTATGACTTGCAAGTTAGATATAAGAATTACTTTTTGAGTTCATGCATCCATGGGGAAGATCTGATGACTATGTTTACTTCCCATGTATATGACTCTGAGGTATCAGAAAAACAGGTATTAATCAGCATCACAATCATTATTATAAGATGAAGAATAGTCCTACTTTCTACTCTCACAATAGTTAGGTACAATCACGTTGGAAAACTATATGGTTATGTCAATCAAAGCTAAATGTATACATACCTGATGTACACAAAATATATACAGAACTTCTATGCCAAAATATAGACCCAACAGAAATGTCAAAAAGCATGTTCATAGCAATACTAGTGGTAGTAATCAAAACCTGGAAACTACTCAAATATCTTTAAGTAGTGGGATGGGTAGGTTATTGTAGTGGATTCACATATTCACACAGTGGAACAATCTACAACAAAGAGAATGAACAATCTACAACCACGCACAATAACATGAATACATTCCAGAGTATGAATTATGATGAGGGAGCTCTGATGCCCTAGTGGTAAGAACCTGAGCTACAATCCCAAAGGCTCATGTTCAAATCCAGCAGCTGCCCCTCAGGAGAAGGATGGGCAACCTCCGCCCTTGTACTCTACCGTGTCTAAAAACCTGCTGGAGGGTCAGCTAAAACACTATCTTCAGATAACAAAGATCTGTGAGGATGAAACTGATAATATCAGTAAGCCTTTTTCTTGTTCATAGATTATGGAGTGGAATGCTCTTTTTTTCTATCTTTTAACTAGTTACTTATGAAGCTCATTTTTTATGCTTTTTAAAAATTAATTATGACAACTAATTAACAGACTATTTTTTAATTAACTGTGTCAGTCTGGGGACAGAAGGCAGGAGCGTGGTGGTGGGAGTGCAGGAATCGTGGCAAGCTTTTGGACTGGACTGCTTTTCTGGGAATGTGTTTAACATGCAGGTTTGCTCTGTCCCTGGAGTGAGGCTAGCCAGCCTGGGCCTAGAGTTTGAACCAGGAGGCGGCCTTAAGCTGAAGGAAGCTGGGAAGGATGTGGCCATGTTGTTCCAGGTTTGGCTGGCGCCTTCACAGGCTCGTGGGAAGCTCTCCTTGCCAGAAGGCAGGATCAGGGTGGTGGGAGTGCAGGAATCGTGGCAAGCTTTTGGAGTCGACTGCTTTTCCGGGAATGTGTTTGACGTGCAGGTTTGCTCTGTCCCTGGAGTGAGGCTAGCCAGCCTGGGCCTAGGGTTTGAACCAGGAGGCGGCCTTAAGCCCAAAGGGCCCGAGGGCCAGGTTCAAACTGTCTTCCTGTCAAACATTCTTCTAGGTGTTATAGCACTGGTCTGTGCGTTGCTGTACAGAGGTAACTCGTGGTTGCTGTGATGCTGAAGCCTGTGACAGTGATGTGCCAATCGTGGTAATGGGCACCCACGGTGGACAGTGTTGGCTGGAGCTTCCCGACTAAATCAAGCCTGGAAGCAGGAGCGGCATCCACTTCCAAAATGGCTTGCCTCCGAAAACTCTATGTACGAACAGTGCTCAGGCTGTTCATTCATAGGGTCGCTATGAGTTGTCTACGACTCGACGGCATTAAACAACAACAACAACACGTCAGTTTGGAGACTAAGGTGCGCCTGATACAGGCCATGGTCTTTGTCATTACTTGCTATGCTTCAGGGAGCTGGACAATGACTAGGGAGGACCGAAGGAGAGTTGATATCTTTGAGCTTTGGCACTGGAGAAGAGTATTGAATATACCATGGACTGCCAGGAGAACAAACAAATTTGTCCTGGAGAGGGTGAAGCCAGAATGCTCCTTGGAGGCAAGGATTCTGAAGCTTTGTCTGACATACTTTGGACATGTTGCAAGGTGGGATCAGTCCTTGGAAAGAGACATCATGCGTGGGAGGGTGGAGGGACAGCGCAGGAGGGGAAGACCCTCAATGAGATGGACTGATTCAGTGACTAGGGTAATCAGGGTGGGTGTGTCAGAGACAGTGAGATTGGCAAGGGATAGAGCAGGGTTTAGGGTTGTTGTACACAGGGTCGCTATGAACTTGGTGGCACATAACAACAACAACAACATGATAAGGGTCTAGCAATTCTATTGGTTAGTGGAAGAAAAACTTTATCTGAAAATGCCCTGGAATCCTTGCATGAAAGTGAAAACAACTAAGATCTTATGTTCTGTCTTCTGTTTTATGGAATGAATTGTGTCCCCATCCCCCCAAAACAGACATCAATTTGATTTGTCAACATGATTCTCAGTATTATGTAATTATCCTTCATTTTGGTTTTGTTTGTTTTTTTGCAATTAGACTTATTCTTTCTAAAATTTATTTTATCCTCCATTCCGTGACATGATACTATGGTATGAACCTCTGTGACAATAATGAGACAGGATTAGAGTGAGTTATGCTAATGAGCAGTGAGGTAAACTATAATCTGCAGGATTAGAGTTGTGTTTTCAGTCAGACTCTTTTGAGATAAAAGAGATTAAGTAAATAAGTGAGCAGAGAGATCAGAAAGACTTCAATATCATCAAGAAAGGAAATACAGGAGTGGTGCACATAATTTAGACCAGAGTCCCTGTGCAGAGAACCTACTAGAAGCAGGAGAAGACGGATGTCAAGATACTTGGGATCTTCAGGAACACCAGGCCCACAGACATGTGTATGGAGACAGGGACTTCAACTGACACAGCGAGAATGTCTTCCTGTACAGCTGGTGCCCAGAATTTGTTCTTCTTAGGTGTTGTTAAGTACGGCTCATAGCGACCCAGTGAACAACAGATCTGAATCCTGTCCTATCCTGTTCCATCCCTACCATCTCTGACACTTGAGCCCATTGCTGCAGTCACCGTCAAACCATCTCGATGAGGGTCTTCCTCTCTTCTGCTGACCTTCTACCTTTCCAAACATGATACCCTTATCTAAGGAATAGCCTCCCCTAGCAACATGTCTAAAGTGTGAGAGACGAAGCTTTGCCATTCTTGCCTCCGAGGTGCACTCTGTCTGCACCTTTCCCAAAACATATCTTGTCATACTTAGAGCCTCGTAAACTGTACAAGAAGAAACTTTTGTTTGTGAAAGCTATCCACTTGTGATATTCCTTTTGCAAAAGCAGTGGATAACTACGACAAGCACTGTCTGGGATTGCAGAATAAACTTCTTGACCTGAGTGGCGGTGTAAATACTACAAATGGGAAGATTATTGCTCAGTATACTTTTGTGAATTAAATTAGACACTTCCGAAACAAACTTAATGTTCTGCAGCTGGCTGTCCCAATTTAAAACATGTAACTTCTGTAACAATTGTGGAAAAGGGACTGTTGGTAGTATCAGATGTCTGGAAGCAAATCTGAACTTGGTGACTTTTGTAAACACTGTTTTTGAGGTTGTTTCCCACCTACATATAACCATTTTTATAAACTGGTTAACCAGGAGTCCAGCTGCAGGAATGTTTGGATGTTTCCTTTTGGCAGGAATTCATCATTGGCACTCTATGTTATTCCCCAAAGACCCTTTTATAGATAGACTAGTTAGTGACGATAACAAGGGCTAAAAATTCCTGATGGAACTACAACTTTATAAAGCCATAGTGGAAAACATAATTTAAAATGTTTGTCAATCTCTCTAGTATCATAATAGGCAAGACTGAGACAAAACAAGTGGAGAGAATGAAAAATGAGAAGGTTTGACGTAGTTTTCATAGAATGGTACCAGAATTCTCCTAATCAAAATAGTAACATGCTTAGTGAAAATACAAAAGAAATGTAAAGTGGGACATAATTTGAAATCATAATGTCTTAGATAGAAAAAATTATTTTCTATGTTTATGTAGGTTTTATATTTGAAATGAGGCCTCTGTAAAATATGATAATGAGAACAAGTAGGAGCTTAGTCATTCTAAGGGGAAAGTACAATCTTTTAGACAGTACTTTCCAAAACAAAGGGAGCTCTGGGGACCTTTTGGGTAGGGAGTTGTGCTGCCAATCTGAAGGAAGAAGGTTCGAATCCAACAACTGCTTTGTGGGAGAAAGATAAGTAATTTTCTCCCCAGCCATTTACAGCCTTTAACAATCTGCTGGAGGGTCAGCTATTAACCAGTTTTGACTAGAGGGAAATCAGTTTACAATATAGTATTCATATAAATATTTTATGTGGTAAATCACTTTTAATAACCAGTAAGCAATTTCCCCCCTTACAGTCACAGTGCACACCGAACAGTCAATATGCCTGTACCTACTTTTTTCAGAAGGGGTTGGGGTATTTTTTATTCTTCCAGATTTTTTAAATATTAATTTAGTTTTCATTCTATTTATACAATTTATTACCACTAATTTCTTTTTATGTCGATTGAGAATGAACAGGAGGAAAATCAGATAAATTAGACACTTACCTAAAGAAGTGAATGGGTGGCCATGTCACACTTCAATCATGGTATTTAGATACTGTAAGATCCAAAATCTTGAAAAACATTTTAAACTGGGGCTGCCTTGTTCATGGCTTCCAGCATCACGTTTTATTATTTATTCACGTATATCTGGGGTTGTGGGGGTGGGTGTGTCAAAGACAATAAGATTGGCACAAGATAGAGCAGGGTTTAGGGCTGTTGTACATAGGGTCGCTATGAGTTGCAGGTGACTCAACAGCACATAACAACAACAACAACAACAATAACAACATACCAAAGTAAAGTATTATAAGGAGAATTGATGCCTTTGAGCTGTGGTGCTGGAGAAGAGTATTGAATGTACCCTGGACTGCCAAGAAAACAAACAGATTCATCCTAGAGAGGATTAAACCAGGCTACTCCTTGGAGGTAAAGATTCAGGGGCTTTGTCTGACATACCTTGGACATGTTGTAAGGAGGGACCGGTCCTTGGAGAGGGACATCATGCTTGGGAGGGTGGAGGGACAGTGCAGGAGGGGAAGACCCTCTATGAGGTGGATTGATTCAGTGACTGGGGTAATCGGGATGGGTGTGTCAGAGGCAATGAGAATGGCACAGGACAGAGCAGGGTTTAGGACTGTTGTACACAGGGTCGCTATAAGTCACAAACGACTCGACAACACATAACAACAACAACAACAACAACATGCAAAGAGCTGGAGTCAGAAAATCAAAGCAGCTGAACTTGCTCAGCCTGCCTGCCTGCCTGCCTGCCTGCCTGCCTTCCTTCCTTCCTTCCTTCCTTCCTTCCTTCCTTCCTTCCTTCCTTCCTCCCTCCCTCCCTCCCTCCCTTCCTTCCTTTCAGAAAGAAAGCTAAAGCAGCTTTATTAAGGGGCCTCCCAGGCAGGAATCCTTGGTCTGGGTCAGAGAGACAGACCAGGGAAAAACCAATTTGCTCAGCATTTCTTAAGCTCAAGGAACTGAAGAACAAATTCATGCCTTGAGTTGCAATACTTAAGAATGCTTTGGGCAGAATATTAAATGATGCACCGAAGTATTAAAAGAAGATGGAAAGAGTATATACAGAGTCATTGTACCAAAAGGAATTGGCAGACACAGAATTTCATGAAACAATATATAAGTAAGAGCCTGTGGTAAGGAAGAAGTTCAAGCTTCTCTGAAAGAATTGGCAATAAAAACAAGGCCCTAGGAATTGACAGTATACTTTTTAATAAACAGATGCTGCCCTGGATGCCCTTACCAAGTTGAGTCAAGAAATCGGGAGGATAACCACCTGGCCAACTGACTGGAAGAGATCTGTATTTGTTCCCATTCCAAAGAAAGGTGATCTGACAAAGCATGGAAATGATCAAAGAATACCACTAAACTGAAACTGCACATCAACAGCAAACTGCCTGAAGTGCAGGCTGGATTTAGAAGAGGCCGTGGCACTAGGGATATTATAGCTAATGTTAGATGGCTGAAAGCAGGGAGTACCAGAGGAAGGTCTATCTGTGTTCCATTGGCTATGTAAAGGCATTTAACTGTGTGGATCATAACAAACTGTGGCTGACTCTGAGAAGAATGGTATGCCAGAACACTTGATCGTGCTTATGTGAAACCAATACTTGGACCAGAAGGTAGTCATCAGAACACAGCAAGGAAACACTGCATAGTACAAAATTGGGAAGGGTGTATGCCAAGGATGTGTCCTATTTCCAAATCTTTTCAAATGATATGCAGAACAAAAAAAATATCATATGCAGAACAGATTATCTGGGAGGCTGAGTTCTATGAGGAGAAATGTGGCATCAGGATTGGAGGAAGACTCATGAACAATCTGTGTTAAGCAGATGACACAACTCTGCTTACTGAAATTGAGGAGGGTTGAAGCTCAATACAAAGAAAACAAAGATTTTCACCAGTGGGGAGATTAGCAGCATTGTGATAGATGGTGAAAAGTTTGAGATTGTTAACAGCTTTAGTTTGCTTAGCTGCACAATCAACACTCTTGGTACCAGCAGCCAAGAAATTAAAAGGTGTACTGCATTCGGAAACACTGTTGTCAAAGACCTCTCCAAAGAAATGAAGAGCAACAATATCAGTCTGGAGACTAAGGTACACCTGATATAGGCTATGGTCTTTGCAATCACTTGCTATGTACCAGAAAGCTGGACAATGACTAGGGATGAAAGAAGGAGAACTGATGCCTTTAAGCTGCGGTGCTGAAAAAGAGTACTGAATATGCCATAGACTGCTAAGAGAACAAACACGTTCAACCTGGAGAGGGTTAAACCAGGCTGCTCCTTGGATGCGAGGATTCTGAAGCTTTGTCTGACATACTTTGAACATGTTGCCAGGAGGGACTGTCCTTGGAGGGGGACGTCATGCTTGGGAGGGTAGAGGGACAGCGCAGGAGAGGAAGACCCTCGATGACATGGACTGATTCAGTGACTGGGGTAATGGGAGTAAGTGTGTCAGAGACAGTGAGAATGACACAGCATAGGGTTCAGGGCTGTTGTACAAAGGGTCACTACGAGTTACAGGCAACTCGTCGGCACATTAACAACAACATACCCAGAGATACTGCCAATTCTCTTGGTAAGCTCCATCTCACATACATGTGGCCAGGAGAGACCAGTCCTTGATGAAGGACATCATGCAGGAGAGGAACACCTTGGAGGAGATGAATTGATACAATAACTGGGGCAATGGAGGTTGGTGCGTCAGAATTGGTGAGACTGACTCAGGACAGGGAAGGGTTCAGAGCTTCTGTACACAGGGTCTCTGGGTTGCAGGTGACTTGACAGAACATAACAATAGCCCAGAGAATCCAAAGTCATTTTAATGTTAGCCTATGCCAACTAAAAATGTGGAGTTCAATGTGCTGCTTCGAACACAGAGAGGAAGGGACAAGAGAATGAAAAATAAGGAGAAAAAAAAGCAAGTGAGGCACATGCCTGATCAAAAGAAAAAAAAAATGCTTTTCTAGTTTACCTACTTAGTAGAGGACAAGAGCAACCCTGAACATTCATGACTAAAGATGTTTAGTCACTGTTTGTATTAAATGTATTACATTAAGAAAAGACTGCTATTGTTGTTGTGTTCCACAGAGTTGGAACCAACCCACAGCTGACCCTCCAGTGGGTTTTCAGAGGCAGTAAACCCCATGGGAGGTGACTGTCTGTCCTTATCCCACAGAGCAGCTGGTGGATTTGCACCGAGTATTGAATTTTATTACCCAAGCACAACTACTCATTGCCATAGCGTCAGAACTTTCTCATAGCTGAGCCTCCAGCAAGTTTTTAGAGGCTATAAATCACATGGAAGGAAACTGCCCAATTTTTTGCTTGCTATATTAACCATATACAAGATGCCAAGATCCTTGTAAAAGATATTTTTAAAACATGCATAGTGCCACATAGGACTGACATCAGGGTTGGGGGAAGACTGAGAAAGATGGGATAAATAATGTATACTGCATTGAAACAGATGAGGGAGAGAACTGTTTAAAAGGGCTCTGTGATTAGGTATTACAGTCATGACAGGAGTCCAGAGGGAAGGCTGCATAGTGGAGTGGACCTGGGCGGAGGGATTGTATAACAATGAAAGATTTTTTCTTTTACTTTTTTCAAAGAGAAGAGTGAACTGGGTGGGGGGGAGGGGTGGGCAGGGAGAAAAGTGCAACAATGAATGAAGGGAAATCCAAAGTCTCTGTACATTTTCATTAAAATTAAGAATAATAGCAAAGTGGCATTTGGACAAGAACAAACTGGGAGGAGGGTAGAGAGAATAGTGCAACAATGAATGAATGGAAACCCAAAATCTCTGTAAATGTTTATGAAAATTAATAAAATATAGAAAAAAAAAGAATAATAGCAAAGAAAAAAAAATACACAACAAAACAACCCAAAACCATGAAGGAGATTGTTAGAGAGCAATACTGAGAGTTAGCACATTCACGTTGTGCCTGTTGTCAGGTGCTGTCCAATGGATGATGACTCACAGTGCGCAGGTGTGAACAGAGCTGCTCACGGGGGAGGGTTGGAGAGGGGTGGGTTTCAAGGCTATGACGTCCACAAGGGTGCCAGGTCTGTCTTTCGAGGTGCCTCAGGGCTAAGATCATGGTGACAAGCTTTTGGCTGGTGTCACGATTTCTGTTACCCAGGGAATCCTAACACATTGATCCCATCCCATCCCATCGCATCGCATCCCATCGCATCCCATCCCATCCCAGGATTTGTCTGTTTACCTCTGACATATCATGCACCAGCAGGAGAGGGATGCTTATTGTGGTGATGTCGTGGGTACAGCAAACCTTGAGTATATTTCGGAGTCCCATAATGGCAGGATCGCGGGCAGTGATGTTTCCCGATTTCACATTGTCATCCACACATAGATGGAAAGCAACATGGATTTCTGAGAGATTGGAATGCCGGGTAATGTAAAATTCTCCTGTGAACAACAGATGGAATCATGGGTTTCCAAATGCATAAATCATATCCATCAATGGGCTTGATAAAAAACTGAAAAGTTAAAAAGAAATGAGCCACTATTGTTGATCTAAAAGAGGTATATCAGGAACAGAGCAGGGCTCAGGATGCTACACATTATTACTTTAATTTTATATTATTACTTAGTATATAAATATTGCTCCTTAATTCTAGGAGGAAGGAAATAAAAATAACAGACAATAACTAATTTTGCATGATGTTCATAATTGGGTAAGAAAGAATCACTGAGAAGTAAGCAAATCAAATGAGTGCTTATCATCTCTATTCATATGTTGCTATTACTGGTTTTGTTGTCCGGTTCTGTTAAGTCAAGTATGACTCACAGTGACACTATGAACAACAGATCTGAACTCTGTCCTGTCCTGTGCCATCTTTATCATCTCTGACATACTTTAGTCCTTTGCTGCAGTCACTGTATTAATCTATCTTTTGCTGTCTTTCATTGACCCCCTACCTTCCCAAGCGTGATGCCCCTTTCCAAGAAATAGTCTCGCCTGGCTAACAACTTGTCCAAAGTATGTGAGACAAAGCATTGCCATCCCTGCCTCTAACGAGCACTCTGGCTGCACTTTCTTCAAGACACATCTGTTTGTTCTTTTGACAGTCCATGCCAAAATATATTCAATACTCTTCTCCAGCTGCACATCTCTGAGGCTTAGATTCTTCTGTCACCCTTATTCATTATTCAGCTCTCAGATGCATAGCAGGTGATTGATAAAGTCCATGCCTGAACCAGGGGCATCCTTAAACGGACATCACTGCTCCTCAGTACTTTGGAGAGGTCCTTGACAACAGACTTTCCCAAATGCAATACATCTTTTTGATTTCTTGTCTGCTGGTAACAAGGGTGTTGATCATGACTCATGTAAGAGGAAATCACTGACAATTTCAGTCTTTTCTCCATCTATCATGATGTTACCTGTTGGTCCAGAGGTGAGGATTTTTGACTTCCTAATGTTGAGATGTAACCCATATTGAAGGGTGCAGTTCTTGATCCTCTGTAGGAAGTGTTTCAAGTCTTCCTCACTTTCAGCAAGCAAGGTTTTTGTCCTTTGCACAATGCAGGTGTGGATAAGTCTTTCTCTGATCCCGATGCCACGTTTCTTCATAGAGTCCAGCTTCATGAATTATTTGCTCAGCATAGAGAGTGAATAAGTTATGGAGAAAGGATACAGCCCTGACACACACACACCTTTCTTGATTTTAAACCATCCAGTGTTCCCTTGCTCCATTTGGACAATAGCTTCTTGGCCTAGGTATAGGTTTCAGATGAGCATAATAAATAACTGGGATTCTCATTCTTCTCAGCTTTAACCAAAGTTTGTTATTTTTAGGTAGAAATTTTTTATGTTGTAGTGTGCCATCAAGCTAACTCTCCAGTGGGTTTTCAGAGGTAGTAAGTCATAGAGGAGAAGGCTGCCCACCCTCTTCCCAGGGAGCAGCGTGAATTAAGCCATGTGCCTTTGGAATTAATTGTGCAACTTCTCCTGTGTAATTCAAATTTAACACATAAAAATATGCTATCCCATTACATGTCTTCCTCATTTCCTAAAATTGCTCTTCTTATCTTGTTTTGTGGGGCCAATATCCACCCAGTTAATTACTTTGGGCAGTTATAGAAAATAATTTGTTCTTCATTTCCTGCTATCTCTTATTGCCTATCCTCCAACCCCCAATAGAACCCATCACCAAGTACTTACAGTTCCATCTCCAGCCAAACTGATGTGTTCTGTTTTTATGCCTATAGCTGTTGCTGACAACATCTAGCTTTTGTAATAGCTTCTTAACTGATTTCTCTCTGCCCAGTCTTGCTTACTTACAAACCATTTTTTCCTAGCAGACAAACCCATTATATATATAAATGTAAAGTAGATTACCTTATTTCACTACTAAAATCAGGCTTACACTGCAGTCAGAATAAAATCCAAACTCTTCATTGTGGACTACAAGCCTACATGATCTGGACCACTCCTGCCCACCCAGCCAACATCCTCTTTTCTCTTTCTTCTTACATTTTTGCCACTGGGCCTTTCCCAGGTCTGGAAATATACAGTTTATTCTCAATTCAGGGTTGCTGCTTGACAGGTCACTCCTACCCCTAAGTTTCTCAGATGGCTATGTTATTTTCATCAGTCAGACCTCACCTCAAATGTCATCCCAGAAAGTTCTTTCCTCACTATCTTATCTAACAAAGGATAACTCCTGCTGTACAGTATCCTGCTTTACTTTTTCTAAGAACTGAAGGGGTTAAATTTTTTCACTTAGTTGTTTATTTTAAAGACTATAATTTTAGCTCCATGATTATAAGGATTTTTTTAAAATTTATCTTGTTTGATGTGTTAGCTCTATCACAGAGAATAGTTTCAAGCACACAGCACTAAAACCCCAAGCCAACCGAGCCTTGTCAAGTAGGTCCTTCTTCTCAAAGTGACCCTCTATCTATCTGCTTTCCCAGGTGGCAAATCTTTATTGAGGAGACTGCTGACCTTCTGGTAAAGCAGCCCGCCAGGGCTCCACTGACACACAGCAAGCACTCTGTTATATCTGCTGAATGAAGGGATGAATGGCTTTTGGCCTGCTGCTGGAAGAGTGCTCCTCAAAACTTTAAAATTCATGTGCCTTCTATGATTACTTCATTTTTTAATGTGGTCTCATTAAGGGGAAAAAACATCTCACTGCTTTTACTTTCTGTAGTTTTTAAGAATACAAAGAAAAAATATAAACCATGCAAAAATAAGTATACACTCACTTCACTAGAAATTCTGGTATCTCTGTTTTTAAGGGAGTTTTGGTCTTCTCCACTCCTTTTTTCCTACTAATTTCTAGCCATGAACAGATTTTATTCACCCTTTACTCGACTGCTGTTTTTGTGAACCGTCAAGTCAGAACCGACCAATAACTGACCCTCCAGGGGGTTTTCAGAGGCAGTACACAGGAGTTGTACAGAGGCAGTTGCACAGGAGGAGATTGCCCACCTTCTCCTGCAGAGCAACTGGTGGATTTGAACTCCATGCCTTCGGGATTGAAGCGCAGCTTCTTACCCTTAATCCACCAGAGAACACTTAATGTGCTTTTCAGCATAATGCTTACCTTTTTTAAGCACCAAAACTCTACCAACAAGTCTTGGACAAAGTTTTCTAAGTGGTTTTTTTTTTTTGAAAAAATAATTTTAACAAGGTAAATGAATTTGATAAGAAAAAGCACTAAAGCAAAAAACCTCCAAAGTAGGTACACAATATCATGAAAACGTAATCTGGTGAGGAATAGTTAATTACTCAGAAAGTCCCTGAGAAACATAAACTCCTAATCCAAACCCTGGGGATCTATATGAGACAATATCCTTCTGAACCCAATAAAGTACATTACCATCCCACATTCCTCCTAATAGCTCAGAGGATAGAAGCTACAGTGTTATAAGTAGCAAAGGCCCAGCAGCTAAGCAAGTTGACTTAGCAAAGAAATATCCTATCTTTAGCCTCATTTATTCATTAGTAAACAAGGGTCAAGATTGTTGTTGTGGTGAGCTGTCTTCGAGTATGACTCATAATGATTCTATGAACAACAGATCTGAATTGTGCCCTATCCTGTGTCATACTCATAATTTCTGATGTTCTTGAGTCCATTGCTGCAGTCACTGTGTCAATCTATCTGGCTGAGGGAAAAACAATATAACAGAAAAAGGACTACTTTGGCTTTAAAGAAGATTTTGTTCTTGTTAGGTGCCATCAAGTCGAGTATGACGCATAGTGACCCTATGAACAATAGATCTGAAACACGACATGTCCTATCCTGCATCATCCTCACACTTCCTGACACATCAGAGCCCACTGCTGCAGTCACCATGTTAGTCCACCTGCTTGAGGGTCTTCTCCTTCACTGACCTTTCCCAGCATCATAGCAACATGCATGATGTGAGGTGAATCCTCATCATCTTTTTTTTCCTTTTCTTTTTTAAAATACTGGGTTACATACAAAGTTTATAAAGTTCGTATACATTTTTTTTTTCTTTTTTGGCCTCCAAAGAGCATTCTGGCTTTTCCCTCTCCAAGACATATCTGTTTATTCTCGTGGTTGTCCATGGAATGTTCAGGGCTCTTCTCTAACAACATAACTCAAAGGCATAAATTCTTCTTCTGTCACCCTTATTTATTCTCCATGTCTCAGATGAATAGCAAGTGACTGAAAAGACCATGGCCTGAATCAGGTGCACCTTAGACCTCAAACTAACATTATTACTCCTCAATGATTTGGAGAGGTCCCTAATTGCAGACTTTCCTAGGACGATCCTTATTTCCTTACTGCTGGCATCAAAGGTATTAATTGTAGATGCAAGTAAGAGGAAGCTGTTAACAATGCCAATCTTTATTCCATCTGTCATGATGCTTCCTATAGGTCCAATGGTAAGAATCTTTGTTTTCTTGACATTGAGACACCATCCATATTGAAGGCTGTATTCTTTGCCCTTCTGCAACAAGTGCTTCAAGTCTTCCTCACTTTCAGCAAACAACTTTGTGCCATTTGCATACATAGATTTTAATGCCACATTCCTTTTCATAGAGTCCAGCTTCTTGAATAATTTGCTCCACATACAGATTGAATTGGTGTGAAGAGAGAAGAAACCCTAACACGCTCCCTTCTGAGAGACAACTGGGCCATAGGTGTGTCAAACACCATAATTGGCTATCCATCATGGGCAGTGTTTGTTGAAGCTCCCAGCTTGATTTGGGTTTGGAAGCAGGACTGGCCTCCACTTCCTAAACTACATACCTCTGGAAAGTCTATAAATTTGGATAAATGATGATAGTTATAGAAAGGCTTCAGGCCTTTGTTCATCTTTTGTTTATATATGTATCCTTCCCTCATGTGTGCTCAGTCTATATGATGGACAAACCATTGAAGAAGTTAGACTCTATGAAGAAACGTGGCATTAGAATAGGAGGAGATTGAAGAAGCAGTGGAATGCTCTGAGATGGGCGTTTTTGGGTGGTGAGAGCCAAGGAGAATGCATGATTATGGAGGAATTTGGAATGACAGAGCTCTTGAAGTTTGAACCATGCTTTGGTTCTTATATTTGGTTGGGTCCTTGGGCCTGAGGCCCTGGGCTTGGTTTTAATTGTTTTTGGTCAAACAAACTAGGTCATATAGTATTGGTCTATCCACTTGTTGTACAGAGGTAACTTGTGATTGCTATAATGTTGAACACTGTGACACTGATGTGTCAAATGTGATAATGGTTACCCATAGCGGACAGTCTTTGGTGGAGCTTCCCATCTTAAAACAAGCTTGGAAGCAGGAGTGGCATCCACTTTCAAAATAGCTAGGTTTCAGAAACCCTACGAACCTGGAGAAATGATGAAAGTTATACAAGTGTCCAAGTTTTTCGTTCATAGGGTCTATATGAGTAGCCTAAGACTAGACAGCACTTAACAACAACAACAACAACAACAGTTTTCTCTTGCTCTGTTCACACAACAGACTCCTGATCTAGGTATAGGTTTCTCATGAGCACAACTAAGTGCTCTGAGATTCCCATTCTTCTCAATGTTAGCCATAATTTGTTATGATCCACAGTCAAATGCCTTTGCATAGTCAATAAAGCATAAATAGACATTCTTCTGGTATTCTTTACTTCCATCTAGAATCCATCTGACATCAGCAATGATACCCCTAGTGTCACAGCCCCTTCTAAATCCTGTTTGAACTTCTGACAGTTCCCTACCTATGTACTGCTCTAGCCATTTTTGAATGATCTTCAGCAGTATTAATGATATTGTTCCATAGTTTCCACACGGTTGGATTACTTTTCTTGGGAATGAGATGGACTAGCTTTGACCATTTTGAATCAGATAATCACATAGTATACTATGCTGGGCATGAAAAACAGAAGAAGAATGGTGTTGCATTCATAGTTAAAAAGTCAATTTCAAGTTCTATCCTGAAGTACAATGATGGGAGTGATAGTATATTATCCATACACATACAAGGAAGACCCAGTAATACGACTATTATTCAAATACATGCTCCTACATCTAGAGCCAAAGAAGAAGAAATTGAAAATTTTTACCAAATTTTGCAGTCTGAAATTGACCAAATATGCAATCAAGATATGTCAAAGATAATTGGTGACTGGAATGTAAAAGTTGGAAACAAAGAAGAAGGAATAGTAGCTGGAAAATCCAGGCTTAGTGGTAGAAATGCAGCTAATAGAATAACTGAATTTTGTATTTTTAATAATTTATTTATTGCAAATACCTTTTTTAAACAACACAAATGTCAACTTTACACATGGACTTTACTTGATGTGCTGCATAGGAGTCATTGGAGGCTGTGGGTCAGACCATCAAGTACTCATGTGCAAGTTCAAACTGAGGCTGGAGAAAATGAAAATAAGTCCACGAGAACTGAGGTATGATCTTGAATCTATCTCATCTGATTTTCAAGATCATGTTAAGAATAGGTCTTATGCAAAAAAACAAACAAAAAAAAGCAACAAAAAAACAAAAACCAAAAAACAAAAAGAATAGGTCTTATGCGTTGAACATTAGTGATCGAAGACCAGATGAGTTATGGGATGATATCAAGGATATCACCCATGAAGAAACAAAAAGGTCATTAACAACACAGAGGAGAAAAAAAAATGGATGTCATATGACACTAAAAATTGCATAAGAGCATTGAGAAGCCAAAACAAAGGGAAAACATGATAAAGTAAAAGAGCTGAACAGAAGATTTCAAAGAGCAGGTCAGGAAGACAAAGCAAAGTATTATAACGGGAGGTCTTGGGCAAGCCAATTTAATTTCTTGATTGTTGTTGTTTTGTTGTTATGTGCCATCAAGTCCTCTGTGACTCACTGTGATCCTATGAACAACGGCTCCGAACCTGCCCTCTCCTGAGCCAGCCTCACCATATGCAACACACCTGTCCCCACTACCAGTCACTGTTCCCATCTTTCTCCTCCAGGGTCTACCTCTCCTGCTCTGTCCCTCCTCCCTTCCAAGCATGATGTCCTTCTCCAAGGACTGGCCTCTCCTGACAACAGGCCCAGAGTACGTGAGATGGAGCTTCACAGTCCTTGCTTCCGAAGAGCAACCTGGTTTCACCCTCTACAGCAAAGACCCGTTTCCTTTATAGTACAAAAAGGCTTAAACAAAAAACTTAAAAGAATTGGTGATGCATGTCTTTTTGAAATCTCCCATAAACTTTCTAAGCTTCCTCTAAATGGAAATTTATAAATTATTAGTATATCTAACTGAAGAGTTTGGTATCCCTCTCCTTACTCAGGCATATGACATAACTTCATGATTCAGGAGTAATAATGAGAGAATGGCCTGTTTTTCCCTCCCCACAAAGGAAATACTGATATAGCAATTTAGAATAAGTTGGGGGAGGGGCGGAATCAGACATCTGTACTTCGAGAATAGATATGATTGGTACATTTTAAGAAAGTTACAAAATTTGAATAATTTAAATTTGGATCTATGGAGAGAACAACAATGAATTCTGTCTCAATGGAAGTATTTTTAGATGAAGAGGAGGGCGGCTTCCTGTTCCCCAAAGCGGAGGAAACAGTGTGTGGTGAGGCAGTTCTGGCTCTAACATTACCCAGTCAGGTAGGATAGATGAAGGTGGGAGGAAATTCGGAGGCTGATGACCACAAGCTATCCAACTGGGACTGCCAAGAGGAGTACCAGACACAAGATGATATCTACCTAGATGACATGTAATGTCCCTCGTATGTGAAGACCTGGGTAAGAATGTGAAGAAATGGCCTTAAAAGAGGATGAAAAAATCCCAAGGGGACAGTTATTTCAGAAACTGTCAAATCATCAATTTGTTTCAATTGCTTTACACTTTTACACTTACAAACCACAAAAAGACTTTATTTTTTCTATGCCCTGCTAGACAAATACTACAAAGGGTCATTACAGTACAATCAGGAAGAGGATCAAGAGTATTAATTTTCATTTGATAATACAGCCAAGAATAAATGGAATGAAAGAAAAGGAAAATTTGAAGGGAATTTGAAATAAGGAAGATTTTAAATGTAGAAAGTCCCAAGTTCTTACTACAGGTTCAACTGTTCATATCTCTCTGTACAGCCTGTATTTCAGAAAAAAAAAAATTCTTAATTTTTTTAAAAAAGAAATAATATAGAAGAAACTTGGTGCAGCAAATAATTTAAAACTTATGCAACTGCTTGAAGCTATTCTTCTTGTATCAATCAGGGAAAAGTAAGTTTTTTGTTTTTTGGATTTTTTTAATAAAAAATCATTTACTATTGTATTTGACTCCTAGTGGGAACTAATCAAGGAATACCTATTATCAATTATTTTTTTAACTAGGCAATTCTCTTTTGTTTGCATATATATATATATGATAAAAAAAGACAGAAAGGAAACAAAGAAAAAGAAGTTAAAATGAATAAGCTAAATGGCTTACAGGAGACAGTTTAAATACCATCCATGAATATACAGTCATCACATGATATTCTCTCTCTCTCAATTTCATTCATACTTTGCTTGTTAGCGCTCTTGACGTTTTTCAACTCTCTTGATATTTTTTTTTATTTTTTATTTTATT
>NW_006399846.1:4794618-4796067 GCF_000299155.1 Elephantulus edwardii | reverse complement strand
ATTGTGAATGTTTAATATGATAAGCTTTTAAGGATGACACTGTGAAAAAAATACACACACACACACACACACACACACACACACACACACACACACACATATAGTCAGATGCTACTAGAATGGACATTCTACAGCACATCTACTGGCTTGAGTGGTGAGAAGCTGTGCTGCCAACCCAAAGGCATATAGTTCAAACCCACCAACTGTTCCACAGGAGAAAGATGGGCAGTCACTTCCAGTGCAATTTACAGTCTCTGAAAATCCACTAGAGGGTCAGCTATGAGTTGGTTCTGACTTAACAGAAATACCAGTAACAATATTTTATAAACACACACACATATATATATACACATACACACACATTTGTGTTTTTTTTAAATTGTATTTGTCATGAATAAATCACTGAATATACAAAATTCATTCTATTTCCTGCCTCATTTCGTCACCAAGTCTGTATTATTGCAACTACCATTCTTTCTTCCTTGTTTCCAGTTCCAGTCACTAATTGTCATTAATGCATCTTTAATTGCATGTTTAGTCAATTTAGGACTGCAAAATTTGGGAAAATCTTCTATTTCCTCCTCTTTGGCTCTGGTTTTAGGTGCACCAATTTAAATGATAGTGATATTAAGTGGTCTTTCTTGTATGTGTATTACAACACTGTATTTCAAGATGGATCTAGAGATGACCTTTTAAATGATGAATGTGACCCTGTTTTCCTCACCTTTTTATCTCCAGCATAGTGGATCATATTATTCTATGACTCAAAATATCTCATGCATGCAACAATATATTTTTTTTAAAGGGTGAACTTGGGGAGAAGAAAGGGAGAGAGAGTAAAATGTACAACAATGAATGAAAGAAAACCTAAAACTTAATTTTCTTTAAACTTTCATTAAAATCACAATTAAAATAAATGATTAAAAAATATCCCCTGCCAATCCATCTCATTTCCCCAATGTCTAGTAGGCCAATATTTATTTATGTGTTCTATTTCTTTCTTAACAATGTCCAGCTTTATTACCTGCATGCTTCTGACATTCCACATTCCAATCATTAGTGTCTGCTTAAAACTGTTCCTCCTCAGTTGTGTTTCCCAATATGGCCTCAGGTGCCATATCTGCTTGTCTACTTTATTTTTCTATATTGTACATAAAGTTTTCAAAGGCCTGTAGACTATGAATGCTGCACTAGAGCGCCAGGAAGCCAAGCAAAGGGAAGAAAGCAGAAAGTTAAGGAGCTGAACAGGAAATTTTAAAGGGAAGCTCAGCAAGACAGAGCAAAGTATTATAATGAAGTGTGCAAAAAGCTGGAGTTGGAAAAATGAAAGGGCCGAGCCCACCTAGCATTTCTTTTTTTTTTTTTTCCTATAATTATATTTTATTAATTTTCATAAACATTTACAGAGATTTTGGGCTTCCACTCATTCATTGTTGCACTATTCTCTCT
>NW_006399846.1:4769084-4794108 GCF_000299155.1 Elephantulus edwardii | reverse complement strand
TCTCCCCAACCCCAAGGACAGTCCCATTCTACAACAGTGGCATCATGTAATATTTGTCCTTTTGTGACTCCACCTAGCATTTCTTAAGCTGAAGGAACTGAAGAACAAATTCAAGCTTTGAGTTGCAATACTTCAGGATGCTATGGGCCCAATATTGAATGACCCAGGAAGCATCAAAAGAAGATGGAAGGAGTACATGGAGTCACTGTACCAAAAATAATTGGCTGACACATTAGAATTTCATGAAACTACATATGATCAAGAAGCAATGGTGATTAAAAAGGAAGTTCAAGCTGCCCTGAAGGAATTGGGGAAAAAAACAAGGAATTGATGGAATATCAACTGACATATTTTAACAGACAGATACTGCCCTGGACGTGCTCACCAGGTTATTCCAAGAAATTTTTAAGATAACTACCTGGCCAACTGACTGGAAGACATCTATATTAGTTTCCATTCCAAAAAGGTGACCCATCAGAGTGTGGAAATTATTGAACAATATTACACGCAAGCAACATCCTGCCAAAGATCAACCAAAAATGACTAGAACAGTACATCAGCAGAGAACTACCAGAAATACAGGTCAGGTTTAGAAGAGATCATGGCACTAGAGACATTATCACCGATATCAGATGGATCTTGGCTGAAAGTAAAGATTACCAGAGGCCTGTCTATCTGGGCTTCATTGTCTATGCAAAGGCATTTGACTGTGTGAATCACAATAAATTGTGGCTGACCTAGAGGATAATGAGAATCCCACAACACCTGATTATGCTCATGTGAAACCCATAGTTGGACCACTCTGGCTGCACCTTCTCCAAGAGGTATCTGTTCTTTTGGCAGTTTATGGGATATTCAGCATTCTTCTCTAGCACCACAGTTCAAAGGCATCAATTTTTCATTGTCCTTATTCTTTGGCACATATATTATCTCTGGTGGCTTTGGTATATGTGTACAGATACATATCTACATACACACACAAACACAAAATTAAATTTATATGAATATGAATATAAATATATATATATTGTTTTTGTTATGTGTCGACAGGTCACTTTGTACCAACCCCCTATGTACAAAGCCCTGAAACCTGCTCTATTCTGTGCCAACCTTATTGTCTCTGACACACCTACCCTTATTACCCCAGTCGCTGAATCAATTCATCTCACTGAGGGTCTTCCTCTCTTGCACTGTCCTTCCACTCTCCTAAGAATGATGCCCCTCATCAAGGACTGATTCCTTCTTGCAACATGTCCAAAATATATCAGATGAAACCTCGGAATCCTTGCCTCCAAGTAGGAGTCTGGTTTCACCCTCTCCCGGATGAATGTTTGTTCTCCTAACTGTCCATGGTATATTCAGTACTTTTCTCCAGTACCACATCTCAAAGGCATCAGTTTTCCTATCATCCCTAGTCATTATCCAGCTCTCCAACACACAGCAAGCAACTGTGAAGACTATTGCCTGGATCAGGCACAACTTAGTCTCCAGCCTGATGCGTTGCTCTTCAGTACTCTGAAGAGGTCTCTGACAACAGACTTTCCCAATGCAATTCGTCTCTGGATTTCCTGGCTGCTGGTACTTGGAGCCAAGCAAACTAAAACTGTTAACAATCTCAATCCTTTCACCATCTATCATGATGCTGCCAATTGGTGCAGTGGTAAAAATCTTTGTTTTCTTGATGTCGAGCTTCAATTCATATTGAAGGCTGCAGTCCTTGACCTTCTGCAGCAAGTGCTTCAGGTCCTCCTCAGTTTCAGCAAGCAAGGTTGTGTTATCTGCATAACACAGGTTGTTGATGAGTCTTCCTCCAATTCTGATGCCACATCCAGTCAGAACACCTCAAGTGGGTTTTGAAGGCTATAAATTGCAGGGATGACATTGCCCATATTTCTCCCTTGGAGAAAATGGTAGATTGCAACCACCAGAAAGCTATTGGCCTTTGGATTAGCAGTGCAACTCCCTAGGGACTCTGCCACCAGAGCTCCCTTACGAAGCTTTTTTTTAAAAAAAAAAAAAGAAGTAAAGAAAAAGAAGTTGTTGTTGTGCCTTAGAGTCAGAACAGAACCGACCCATTCCTGATCATCTGGTGGGTTTTCAGAGGCAGATAATCGCATGGGAGGAAATTGTCCAACCTCCTCCCACCGAGCAGCTGGTGGCCTTGAACCATGTGCCTTAGGGATTGCCACACAGCTTCTTACCACAAGGCTACTAGAGCTCCATAATAGTAATATAAAACGATACTCACCAGGTAAAATATTTAAATAGTTTCGGTCAGTATTCTTAGTCTTATCATCATGACTTCCATTTTGGCTTCCAGAATCTATTAATAAGATAAAACAATGTTAGAAAAAATAGTAGCAACATATGAAAACCTATTATTACTACTAACCCTAAAACAATCATAACAATAGAAACATACTAAGCGGACTGACCCTCTATGCAAGTTATTCTGCTACATATTTTACATGTATGGTCTTATTTAGTTCTTACAAAACTTCTGTGAGGTAGGTACTCATATTATCCTTATTTTACAGAGGAAAATTAGGAAAGAGGCTCTGATAACTTAATCAAGATCTCAGCCCTAAGATTACAAATCCTATCACCACATTAGAGATGCAATAACCCTCAGTTTTTCATGTGGGACGCTCTTGGCACAAATTTAACGACACATAAAACAACTTCACTAGATAGTTATAGTGTAGCCATCTTTATTTTTAGAATCTGAGTCACTGTTAAAATACTTGTTCAAGACTCCAAATAAATGGTTAGCAGAACCACAGATCATGTCATATTTAACCCAAATTTGTTATTTCTTATCTATGAGTATATACAATTTATTCCAAACATGTAAGTAAGACTTCATTTCAAATACAAAATTTGATTTTCAGATAATTAGTAGTTTTCATTTCTTTTTCCTTTTAAAAAAGTATGCTTTAATTTATTTAGAGGGATAAATGATGATTAAATAAGAAACATCACTGTTGATAATTATAGTTACATGCATATAAACCTATGTTCAACAGATAATACATCAAAATTTTTAAAGAACTATTTCTAAATTAATAAATCAAAATTATTATTACATATTTAGTCCAGTTAATTTAAACTATTTTGGAATTCATTTTGTAAAATCATCATCAGAAAATCCACGAGAAGACAGAAATTCAAATGAGTAAACTGCAAATGCCAAGAGAATATTAGAGTTTCAAAAACATTCTAAGTAGAAGTAACTTAATATTTTCGCCCAGTGACTACTCTGGTGAATTGATTTATAACCTGTCTCTTGTAAATGCATGTACTTTATAAATAGATAGGGCAAGAGAAATTATGTGTTACAAAACCTTATTTCATTGAATATTCTTTTTCTAATAGAGTCATACAAATGACAGGCTTTGAACAAATGTCTAAAATAGAAATATGAGCAATGAACAACAAATAAGGACCTTCATTTTACTCACATAGAATCTGAATAAGGTCCTCCCCACCCCAAGTAAATAAGAGGTAACAGTTCATAGTTCAATCCTTTTTCATGTTTTGAAAATAGCATCTGGCTAGTAATATAAAGAGAATGAATACTATTTTTAAAATGTTTCTAAAACACCTATAAAAACATAATTTTTATTTTTTATCATGCACTGCAGAAATACAACGATGTCTAATATCTAGCAAGAAAAATGAAATGATGAAATAGCAAGTACTTGTGTAATAGGATGCTAATATGTAGAACCAACTCATAGACATACACAGGAAAGGAAAAGACTGAGAAAGAATGTCAACAAAACTTTTCTATAACAACATGTGGGCTCCTTTAAGAAGTTGTCTTTTATAAACCTACTTGTCTCTCTGACTCACTTAAACCACAAAGTAGTTGCTTGAACAAGAACAAAATAATATCATGATATGCACACATTGCCTTAACCGTATGTGGTTTTAAAACTTCCTGTCATTTACTGCACACATTCTAGCTCTCACAAATACATATACTTGGCACCCACTGCCTTCTACACCTGTCATAATGTCCACCTTTATGCTTTTAGTCAGTACAACGAATAATATGAAAATTGCTTCTGATTACATTATTATTGGTTTGGATATGGTGGAAGAGGAAGATGGTAGAGGAGAACATACTGTAAATCCTAAATGATTCTTCATTAGAATATACTTTCACACTGCCTTTTTTTAAATTATTATTAATTTCAATGAACATCTACAGAGATTTTGGAATTCCATTCATTCATTGTTGCACTTTTCTCCCCACCTACCTAGCCCCACCCCCAGCCCCACCCCCAGTTCGCTCCTCTCCTTGAAAAGCAAAAGAAAAACTTCTTCATTGGTACACAATCCCCCAACCCCCACACATCCCTACCCCCACCCCAAGTATACTCCACTCTGCAACCCTCATTCAGGACTCTTATGATAATCATAATGCCCTAAAATATATTACTTTTAAACTATTCTCTCCCTCATCAGTTTCAATGCAGTAAACATAATTTATCCAGTTTTTCTCAGTCTTACCCCCATCCCAGTGTCAGCCTCATTCTACAACAGTGGCACCATATAATATTTGTCCTTTTGTGACTGAGATATTTCACTCAGCATAATGTTCTCCAGGTTCACCCATTTTGAATAATATTGTATGAGTTCCTTGTTTTTCAATGCAGTGTAGTATTCACACTGCCTTTTTAATGCTCACCTTGGCTCTGTAACATATACCACATAGTGGCAAAAAAAAAAAAAATCACAGTACCCTAGTGGTAGTATAAACTGATGGAGCCTCTACAAGGAGAAACTTCTTGTTTCTTCTTGTTATCAAAAGGACAAGTGGCATATATTCTTTCTTTAACTCTAAAATGTCTCTTTGGGAATCTTTTGAAGGCTCTTATCTTTGACCTTCTGTAGCAAGTGCTTCACGTCTTCTTCACTCTCTGCAAACAAGGTTGTTTTATTTGCGTAACACAGGTTATTTATGAGTCTTCCTTCAATCCTGATGCAACATTGTTTATAGAGTTCAGGTTCTTGAATACAGATTGAATAGGGATGGAGAAAGGATACAACACTGACACACATCTTTCTTGATTTTAAATCATGGGGTTTTCTTTTATTTCATTCCAAAAACTGTGTCCTGGTCTATGTATTAGTTTCATATGAGCACAGTTAAGTGAGCTAGGATTCCCATTCTTCTCATTGTTATCCATCATTTGTTATGATCCAAAAAAAATGCCTTTGAATAGTCAATAATACACACATAAACATCTTTTTGGTATTCTCTGCTTTCAGTTAAGATTCATGAGACATCAATAATAATATTCCTCATTCCATGGCCTCTTCTGAATCCCGCTTCACTTTCTGGCAATTCCCTGTCAATGTACCATTCCTGCCATTTTTGAAAGGAAGATGTCATTACAATGATCATTATAATGACAGAAAAGAATATTGTTGTTGTTATGTGCTATCGCATTGCTTTTGACTCATAGCGACTCTATACATAACTCTGAACCCTGCTCTATCCGGAGACAACCTTATTATCTCTGACACACCTACCCCCGTTACCCCAGTCACCGAGTCAATCCATCTCATTGAGGGTCTTCTTCTCTGCACTGTCCCTCCACCCTCCCAAACATGATGTCTCTCTTCAGGGGCTGGTCCCTCCTTGCAACATACCCAAAATATGTCAGACAAAGCTTCAGAATCCTGCCTCCAAGGAACATTCTGGCTTCACCCTCTCCAGGACAAAACTGTGTGTTCTCCTAGCAGTCCATGGAATATTCAATACTCTTCTCCAGCACCACAGCTTAAAGACATCAATACTCCTTCTATCATCCCTAGTCATCTTCCAGCTTTCTGATGCATAGCAAGTAATTATGCGAACCATGGAATTGATCAGGTGCACCTTGGTCTCTAGATTGACACTGTTGCTCTTCAGTACTTTGAAGAGGTTTCAGACAACAGACTTTCCCAGTGCAATTCATCTTTTGATTTCTTGGGTGTTGGTAGCAAGAGTGTTGATTGTGGAGCCAAACAATTGGAGCTGAGCTTCAATTCATATTGAAGCCTGTAGTCCCTGATCTTCTGCAGCAAATGTCTTAGGTCCTCCTCAGTTTCAGCAAGCAACATTGTGTCATCTGCATAATGCAGGCTGTTGATGAGTCTTCCTCTAATTGTGATGTCATATTCCTCCTCATAGAGCCCAACTTCTTAGATGATCTGTTCCACTTAAAGATTGAAAAGATATGGAGATAGGATGCATATTTGGTGTACACCTTTACACCTTTCCCCATTCTGAACCATGCAATGTTTCCTTGCTCTGTTCTGATGACTGCCTCCTGGTCCAAGTATGGCTTCACATAAGCACAATCAAGGGTTCTGGGTTTCCCATTCTTCTCAGAGTTAGCCACATTTTGTTGTGATCCACAGTCAAATATCTATTCTCTGCTTTCTGCCAAGATCCATCTAACACCAGTTATAATATCCCTAGTACCAAAGCCTCTTCTATATGCAGCCTGCACATCTGGTAGCTCTCTGTTGATGTGCTGTTCCAGTCTGTTTTGGATAATTTTCAGCAGTATCTTACTTGCATGTGTTATTAATGATATTGTTCAATAGTTTCCGTCCTCTATCAGGCCATCTTTCTTTGGAATGGGAACAAATATGGATCTTTCCAGTTAGTTGGCCAGGTGGTTTTCCTCCAGGTTTCTTGGTACAATTTGGTGAGCAGCTAGGGCAGCGTCTGTTTGTTAAAATATGTCAATTAGTTTGTTGTCAATTCCTGGGGCCTTGCTTTTTTGCCAATTCCTTCAGAGTAGCTTGAACTTCTTCCTTCATCACCACAGGCTCTTGCTTATACATTGTTTCATGAAATTCTTCTCAGTCATCCAATTCCTTTTGGCACAATGACTTTGTATACTCCTTTAATCTTCTTTTAATGCTTTCTTGGTAATTTAATATTCTGCCCAAAACATCCTTAACTATTGCAACTCGAGGTCTGAATTTGTCTTTAGTTGCTTCAGCTTAAGAAATGCTAAGTGATAGCTTCTTGGCATTTTAGCTAAGATCAAGTGTAGAATTGCTAACTGATGATAGAAATAAGACAAGACAAAGAAATAAGAGGTATCCAAACTGGCAAAGAGGAGGTAAAATTATCTCTAAAGCAGATTACATGATAGTATACTTAAAAAACCCTGAAGACTCAGCACAAAACCTATTGGACATAATTGACCAATTCTTCAAAGTGGCAGGATACAAGATCAACATACAAAAATCAACTGGATTTCTCTACAGGGACAAAGAGAATATAGAACTGGAGCTGAGAAAAACAATACCCTTCACAATAGCTAATCACAAATACTTGGGGGAATAAATCTAACTAGAAGCACAAAGAATCTATTCAAAGAAAATTATTAAACATTACTACAAGAAACAAAAAGAGACCTGGAGAAATGGAACCATATACCTTGTTTATGAACAGGAAGACTCCATATTGTAAAAATGACAATTCTACCAAAGGCAATCTACACGTTCAATACAATGCCAATACAAATACCAATTCCATTCTTCAACGAGATGGAAAAGGCAATTTCCAATTTCATTTGGAATGGAAAAAAGCCCTGGATAAGCAAAGCATTCCTTAAAAAGAGAAACAAAGTAGAAGGCATCTCATTCCCTGATTTCAAATCTTACTACACTGTCATGGTGGTCAAGACAGCATGGTACTGGTACAATGACAGACACATAGATCAATGGAATAGAATTGAGAAGCCAGAAATCAGCCCATCTACCTATGCACAATTGATTTTTGACAAGGAGATGAAATAAATTAAGTGGGGAAATGACAGCCTTTTTAACAAATGCTGTTGGAAAACTATCTGCAGAAGACTCATGCAAGATCTACACCTCACTCCATACACAAAAACCAACTCAAAGTGGATCAACGAAGGACTATAAACTTCATCAGAGAAAAGCTTGGAAGAACTCTAAAAATCCTAATCAACAAAATAAACAGTCTTCCAAGCATCCTGAAAAACCTACAACTAGAGGATAAAATAGATAAATGGGACCTTCTAAGAATAAAATAATTATGCATATCCAAACACTTCTCCAACAGGGTAAAAAGGGAAGCCACAGACTGGGAAAGAAATATTTGGTAATGACATGTCTAATAAGGGACTTATATATAGAATAGTCGAGCACTACAACAAGAGAAATGTAAACAACCCAACTGCAAAATGGGTATAGGATATGAACAGACACTTTACTAAAGTTCAACATCTCAATGTTGAACAAATACATGATGAAATGTTTAAAATCCCTATAAGAGAGATGCAAATCAAAACAACTATGAGATATCATCTCACCCCAGTAAGAATAGCAAAATTTAACAGAATAGTAAACAACAAATGCTGGTGAGGAACCCTTATTCACTGTTGGTCGGAGTGTAAAATGGTGTAACCACTGTGGAAGGCAATATGGCACTTTCTCAAAAAGTTGCAAATAGAAATACCATTTGACCCAGCAATTCTACTACTGGGAATATACCCTAAATAAACCAGAACTGCCACTCAAGCAGATATATGCACACTTATGTTTATTGCTGTTTTGTTCATAATAGCAAAAAAATTAGAAGTAACCAAGTGCCCTTCAACGAATGAATAGAGAAACTGTAGTATATTCACACAATGGAATACTATGCTACATTGAAAAACAAGGAACTCATGAAATATTATACAAAATGGATGACCTTGGAGGACATTATGGTGAGTGAAATATCTCAGTCACAAAAGGAGAAATACTGCATAATGCCACTGTTGTAAAGCAGGACTGACGTTGGGGTTGGGGAGAAACTAAGAAAAGTGGGGATAAATAATATACATTGCATTGAAACAGCTGAGGGAGAGAACTGTTTGAAAGGAATATATGATTAGGTATCATTTTCATGACAAGAGTCCAGAATGAGAAATGCATGGTGGAGTGGACTAGGAGGGGGACTGTATAACAATGAAAGAATTTTTTTTACTTTTCAACGAGAAAAGTTATCTGGGGGGAGGGGTGGGCAGGCAGGAAAATGTGCAAAAATGAATGAATGGAAATCTAAAGTCTCTATAAGCTTTCATTAAAATTTCAATAAAAATAAAACAACTATGCGATATCATCTCACCCCAGTCAGAATTGCAAAATTTAACAGCAATCAACAAATACTGGAGAGGTTGTGGAGAAACTGGAACCCTTATTCACTGTTGGTGGGAGTATAAAATGGTGCAACCACTGTGGAAGGCAATATGGCGCTTTCTCAAAAAGTTGCAAATAGAGATACCATTCGACCCAGCAATTTCACTACTGGAAATATACCCCAAAGAGACCATAACTGACATCCAAGCAGATATATGCACACCCATGTTTATCATGCCTTTGTTCACAATAGCAAGGAGTTGGAAACAACCTAAGTTCCCATCAGCAAACTGAATGAATAGAGAAGCTGTGGTATATTCACACAATGGAATACTATGCTGCATTGAAAAACAAGCAACTCATGCAGTATTATTCAAAATGGGTGACCCTGGAGGACATTATGCTCAGTGAAGCATCTCAGTCACAAAAGGACAAATACTGCATGGTGCCACTGTCGTAAAGCAGGACTGACCTCGGTGTTGGGAGGAGACTGAGAAAGATGGATTTAATAATGTATACTGCATTGAAACAGATGAAGGAGAAAACTGTTTAAGAGGGAAAATTATTAGGGATTTTTGTCATGACAGGAGTCCAGAGCAAAGGCTGTACAGTGGAGTGGACCTCAGAAGAGGAATTGTAAAATAATGAAAGAATTTTTCTTTTACTTTTCCAAGAGGGTAGTGTACTAGAGGGGAAGGTTGGGAGGGGAGAAAAGTGCAACAATGTAAATTTTGATTGAAATGAATAATAAATTTTTAAAAATGGTAAAAAAAAATTAAAAAAAATTTAAAAAAGAACAACAACAACAAAAAAAGAAAATGCTAAGCGAGTTTGGCCCTTTTGATTTTCTGACTCCAGGTCTTTGCACATTTCATGATAATACTTTGCTTTGTCTTTCTGCACTGCCTTTTGAAATTGTCTGTTCAGCACCTTAATTTCTTGATTTCTTCCCTTTGCTTTGGCTTCTCAGTGGTCTAGTGCAATATTCAGGGTCTCTTCTGATATTCACCTTGGTGTTTTCTTCCTCCTCTGTCTTTGTAATGACCTTTTGTACTCTTCCTGGATGATATTCTTGATATCCTCCCACAGCTTATCTGGTCTTCTCTAATTAGTGTTCAAGGCCTCAAGCCTGTTCCTGTGATGGCTCTGAAATTCACGTGGAATAGACTCAGGGTTAAATTTTGGTTCCTGTGGATTTGATTTAACTTTCTTTGCTTCAGCTTGAACTGGAATTTAAAGAAGCCAAAAATAAAACAAAGAAATGCTGAAGAAAGAGGAACAGATTCCAATGGGCAACTCAAGAAAGAAGACAAAACAAAGTATTAGATGAAATGTACAAAGAGCTGGAGTTAGAAACCCCAAAGGGAAGAACATGTTCGACATTTCTTAAGCTGAAAGAACTGAAGAACAAATTCAACTCTGGAGTTGCAAGAAATGAGACACAAACAGAGATTTGTACATCAGTGTTCACAGTAGTGTTATTCACCATCACAAGAACATGGAAGCAGCCCAAATGTCCAAGCACAAGTGAAAGGATGGAGAAACTGTGACAATTACACAATGGAAAACTATGCAGTATTTAGAAGCAATGATTTAGGAAAAATACTATGTAACTTGGGAGAGGCTGGAGAGCATTATGCTGAATGAAGTAACATAGACTTACAAGGACAAACACTGCTAAGACAATTATTTTAAAAATAGAACTAGTAAAACATGTATGGGACCTCAAGGGAGGAGAGGGCTGAGGATGGGTAGGGGTGAAACCACAGGATTACACAGGTTGGTGGGGGCGGCGGGAAGTACATGGGAAGGACCTGGGCAAAAAGACAGAGTAATGATGGGCAAAGTCCAATGGGAATTAATTTTATAAAATAAAATACATGAGAATGATTGTATGAAATACAATGTGAATGAAGAATAGTGTGAAATACAATGTATATGATACTTTGTAATCAAATAAAATTTTTTAAGAAAAGGTTGAAGTAACACACAGAGTCACTATATCAAAATGAATTGGTCTGGTCAACATTGAACCATTTCAGGAAGCAGCATCTGATCAAGAACCAATGTTAAGGTAGGAAGTTCAAGCTGCACTGAAGGCATTGACAAAAAATAAGGCCCAAGCAATCAATGAAATATCACATGAGGTTTCTGAACAAATTAGCCTTTGCCAAGAAATTTGGAAGATAGCTACTCCAGCTGACTGGCAGAGATCTGAATTTGTTCCCATACCAAAAAAAAAAAAAAGAAAAATCCAACAGCGTGCAGAAATTGTTGAACATCTTAAATATTGCATACAACTGATATGGTGATAATAAATAAGATTAAGAACTAAGTATTCTTTGAAAAAAGCAGAGTACAAAATGGTGTGGTTAAGAACACACATGTGCTTATGTATATGTCAATACATGTGCAGAAGATACACAGGAAAGAAAATGGTTGCCTCTAGAGAGAAATATTCTGTGGTCATTGAAGAGACAGAATGTTCCTTTGTGCTGTTTAAACTATAATCTTTGAGACTACAAACTGTAACCTCTTAGACCTATAGATAGGATTAAAAAAATAAAAAACTTTTCAAAACTGTACTAAGTACACAGACAAACTAAAACAAATGCTAATAACCAAGTTAAGGTTTGATAGCGACATTTCAGGAAAAAGGAAGAATTTTATAAATGACATTGGGAATCAAAGGAAAGATTCCAAGCAAAGACACAGACGTATCTCTTTACTTAGGGCAAAACCACTAATATATAGTACCCAACAGAAAGGCTGAACTTTATGAGGAGAAAAGTGGCATCAGGGTGGAGGAAGACCCATCAACAACCTGTGTTATCTGATGGATGGAGGGAGGGGTGGGAAATGGGAAAGATCTGGTGGGGATCTGTAAAGACTGGACAATGGTGGGCATAGTTCAACACTGATATAATTAGTCAGAATGATTGTATGAAACACAATGTGAATGAAGGACAGTGTGAAACAAAATGTATACAAACTTTGTAAGTAAACCAGTACAAAAACAACAACAAAACACAACCCACCAAAAAACAACCTGCATTATGTAGTGGACACAACATTACTTGCTGAAACACTGGGAGGGCCTGAAGCATTTGTTGCAGAAGATCAAGGACTGTAGTTTGCAATATGGATTTAGGCTCAACATCAAGAAAATAAAGATTTTCACCACTGGGCCAATTGGCAGCATCATGATAGATGGAGAAGAGATTGACATAGCTAACATTTTTAGCTTGCTCGGTTCCACAATCAACACTCTTGGCACCAGCAGTCAGGAAATCAAAAGACAAACTGCATTAGGAAAACCTGATGTCAGGACCCTCTCCAGAGTGCTAAAGAGCAAGGAAGTCAGTGTAGAGACTAAGGGGTGTTTGATCCAGGCCATGGTGTTCGCAATTACTTGCTATGCATCAGAGAGCTGGACAATGACCAAGGATGACAGAAGAAGAATTGATGCCTCTGAGTTTGTGATGCTGGAGAAGAGAACTAAACATACATTATAGAGTGCCAAGAGAACTAAAGGTCTATTTCAGAGAAAGTGAAACCAAGCTGCTCCTTGGAGGCAAGGATATTGAGACTCAGTCTCACATACTTTGGGCATGCAGCCAGAAGGGACCAGTCTTTGGAGAAGGATATTATCCTTGGAAAGGTTGAGGGACAGCGCAGGAGAGGAACACCCCAGATGAGATGGATTGACACAATAACTAGGGTAATGAGGGTAGGTGTTTCAGAGACAGTGAAATTGGCTCAGGATAGAGCAGGGTTCAGAGCTACTGTGTATAGGGTTGCTATGAGTTGTAGTAGACTCAACAGCGTATAACAACAACAACAACAATGTAATATAATGTTTTCTTTGAAACAACACAAGTACAAAAGCTAACTAAGAAAGGATTCACAGTACATAGTAGAGTTAAAGGTCTGATCAGCTTAAATATGATTTGTTCTATTTTATTTCCAGGGCACTGAGAACAACGTTTTCTAGGAGCCAATATATTAGAACCAATAGATTATTGAGAATATATTTAAGCCATTAAATACAAAAGTATGTTTTATGACTTTATGACTTTGATACAATATGACAAAAAAAGAAACCTTGAAAATACTTGAAATGACTATTGGTGTTATATTTAGTTATTATCTAAGCACATTTACAGTGCTAAAGAAATATAAAAATTTCTTTTCAACATTCATTTTGCAATTAAAGAAGAGTAGAATTAGTCTGAAATAAGTTTCTGAGCTTTTATTTCACTCACATCTCTCTTTAACTATCTTGCTATGTTGTAGATACAAGGCTACTGGAGAAAGATGCCATGAACTTTTGCCATAGCTGTAAAAATATTTTTAAGTAATTTTCTCCAATAGTTAGGACATTTAATTGAAAATAACAGAAAAAAGCAGTCATTCAAGGATTTAAAAAAAAAATAAAAAACAAAACCCAAACCCCAACTCATATGATTGACTTTATGTTACTTATGTAGATCAAAGCTGGAACATGTTTTTAAAAAGGTTTAGTCGGTGCTACTTTTTTGTCTACAGTTTCAATATCATCTGTACTAATAACTGAATCAAAATTTTAGAGCTATAGCAATTTATTCAAAATACCAACTTTCCAATGGAGGCCTACTTCAATTTAAGCATAGCATTAAAATTTTTTTTAGCATTAAAATTTATTAAAAAAGCTTTTGTTAAGAAACTTGAGCAAAATCATGCAGAAAAATAAAATTAAGAACAGATTTCAAGTTTCTAAAGATCTTAATATTTTATTAATTTCCTTTATCTACTTTTTCATCAATACAATTTTCCATATGATTTTAATGATGACACATATAACAAGAGATTGAATAAGAACAGAAAATGAAAAGAACTTTTTTTAAGAAAATTGCATTTTACTGACCTGGTGATTCTTTCATTTTGTTGCTGCGCTGGGTTCTAGCATAAAGTACCACCTGCTGGACAATTTCCAGTTGCTCTTCAATTCGAGGAAAATGGAAATCAGTGCATTCTTGGCAGACAGTGGCAAAATCTAAGGGATCCAAAACATTTACAAATTTCTAAATATAAACCACTAAATATGTAGAACTTTCTTATATCCAACAAGTTGTAGTCGAGGGGGAAAATAAAACTCACAAATCTGATTTCTTGTATTTATTCTCTCAAAAAGTACCTTATTAATTTAGGATTTAAAAATTTTGTTCTCTTCAGTAACTTAGTCTCTCAATCATCAAAACCAGCAACCCATTAACACAAAAAATATTGTAATATATTTTCAATTCTTTTAAAAAATAACAGACCTTTGATCATAATCTAGTCCCAAAAAAGCATTACAAAAATGTAAAAATGTTTATATTTGCAATAAGAAATAAATTTGGTTCAAGCTTATTTAAAAACCAGATATATATTTAATATAAAGGAGAGCTCTGGTGACCTGGGGTATGGAGTGCACTGCCAACCCAAAGCCAGGAGGTTTGTGCGGAGCAGTTACTCTGCGGGAGAAAGATGAGCTATGTACAAAATGTGAGTTGTCATAAGCGGAAAGATAGAATTGTACCTAGCATACTTAAGTCTATTACAGCATATTTAAAAGGCATACTGTTTTGGTTTTTTGTTTTTTTTTAAGGCAAAACTGACTAAAATTAATTTAGCCAGGGTCTTCTAAATGGAAAAAACCACATTAATATTCTGGTTGTTGTTTCTGGTATACCTTGGAATAAGGATTCGAGTGTTCTCTAAAAGCACTATTTATAATATAATAAAATTTTAAGAAAAACTAATTATGAACAAAAAACCCCACCCCAACCTAAACCCTTCTCCACTGAGTAGTCTACACGTGCTAAAGCAGTAAATCAATCTGAAATAGCTAGGTTGGGCTACTTGAAAATTGAGGTGATCAGAACACTTTTTTGGTGTCTATCTTCTAAATTTATTCCCTTGTAAGGATAGTATTAAAAAGAGAAACTAAATGGAATAAATATGAGTGTTAACATACCTCTTTTAATTCCACTATAGGAATTGATTCGATTATCTACTAGCAAAACCAGGCCACAAAGAGATGTGGAATAAAGCGACAGTGCTGTTTGGAGCCGATGGAGCTTCACGCCGCTGCGATGATTCCGTTTGTGCTTACAGAAATCTAGCATATCTGCTCTTAGCAATCTCAGATTATGCATGGTCTTCAACTGGGCTCCTGGAGGTGGGAGACAGTTTCACAAAAACACTTAGACAGCTGCAAAAACCAGTGTAACATGATGGACATCTCAGTAGCAAGAATCCAATAAATATGCTGTGTGATAAACATACAGCTTCTTATTTTTAAAACTATTAATATATACTCATTCTATTTGCAATATGTCACTTATAAGTGAAAACAAAACTTGAGGTAAAAAAACTATAGGCTTTTGTAGAACAGAATATAATTTGGAATTCAAAATAACACAGGCATATCTTACTCCTAAGCTAGAGATTTTTCATAAAGGATAACAAATTAAAACTTAAAAAATTAATATACTTGAGTGATATGAATGGAAACCAAATTACATAAAACCAAACCTTTACTATACTTACCTAAGTGAATAGTAAAACTTTCTTCTAATTTTCTCTGTTCCTCATAAATCCTCCCATTTGCTTCTACAGATTCTCTGAATTGACTTGGCTGAACTTTAATTTCTTCACTGAAATGAATAAAAATTATTTGTATGTTTTATTTGTATATTTGTCAGGAACATTTTTTAAAGGAAAGCAATCTTAGTATGAAAAAGAGAAAAGTGCATGGCTAAAAACGTATTTAAATTTATTCCTAAACAAAGGCATTTGACTGTGTGGATCACAACAAATTGTGACTAATCTTGAGGAGACTGGGAATCCCAGGAACAACTGTTTGTGCTTATGTGAAACCTATACTTGGACCAGAAAGCAGTCTTTAGAACAGAGTAAGGAAACACTGTATGGTTTAAAATCAGGAAAGGAATGCATCAGGAATGTGTCCCATCTCCATCCCTTTTCAATCTATATGCAGAACAGATCATAGGAAGGCAGGGCTTTAAAAGGAAGAATGTGGCACCAGAATTGGAGGAAGACTCATCTACCTACACTATGCAGATGACACAATGTTGCTTGTTGAAAGTGAGTATGACATGAGGCTCTTGCTGCAGGTCAAGAACTGTTGTCTTCAATATGGATCAAAGGTCAACATCAAGAAGATAAAGATTTTCACCACTGGGCCAAATGACAACACCATGACAGATGGAGAAGAGATTGAGGTGGTAACAATTTTGCTTGCTTGGCTCCACAATCAACACTCCTGGGACCAGCAGTCAGGAAATCAAAAGATGAACTGCATTGGGAAATCTGTTGTCAGGGTCCTCTCCAGAGTACTAAGAAGTAATGATGCCGGTCCAAAGACTGTGTGCCTGATCCAGGCCATGGTCTTTGCAATTACTTGCTATGCATCAGAGAGCTGGATGATAACTAAGGATGACAGAAGAATTATTGATGTCTTTGAGTTATAGTGCTGAAGAAGAGTCTTGAGCTCCGCCTCACATATTTTCAGCACATGGCCAGGAGAAACCGGTCCTTGGAGAAGTACATCATGCTCAGAAAGGTGGAAGGACAGCACAGGAAAGGAAGACCCTGGATGAGATGGATTGATACAGTAACTGGGACAATGGGGGTAGGTGTGTTGGAGTCAGTGAGACTGGTTCAGGACAGGGCAGGCTTCAGAGCTGTTGTGCATAGGGTCGCTGAATTGCAGGCAACTCGATGGTACATAACAACAATAAAACATATTCTCACTCTATGGTGACAACCATTAAGGACCACTAGGTTCCAAAATTTCCATGATCTTTTATTTCTGCACACTAAGTCGTCGTTGTTGTTGTTATGTGCCATCGAGTCACTTGCTACTCATAGTGACCCTATGTACAACGCCATTCTATCCTGTGCCAACCTCGCCGTCTCAGACACATTCATTCCCACCACTCCACTCACAGAATCGATCCATTTCATCTAGGGTCTTCCTCTCCTGCGCTGCCCCTCCACTCTTCCAAATATGATGTCCCTCTCCAAGGACCAGTCCCTTCTTGCAACATGCCCAAAGTATGTCAGATGAAGCTTCAGAATCCTTGACTCCAAGCAGCATTCTGGCTTCACCCTCTCCAAGACAAACCTGTTTGTTCTCCTAGTAGTCCATGGTATGTTCAACACTCTTCTCTAGCACCACAACTCAGAGGCATCAATTCTCTTTCTATCATCCCTATTCACTGTGAAACTGTCCAATGCATAGCACGTAATGGCAAAGACTATAGCTTGGATCAGGCGCACCTTAGTTTCCAGCCTGATGTCGTTGCTCTTCAGTACTCTTGAGAGGTCCCTCACAGCTGACTGTACTAGTGCAATTTATCTTCTAATTTCCTGGCTGCTGTTACCAAGAGTGTTGACAGTGGAGCCAAGTAAACTAAAACTGTTAACTATCTCAATCTCTTCACCATCCATACTGATGGTGCCAATAGGCCCAATGGGGAGAATCTTTGTTTTCCTGATGTTGAGCTTCAATCCATATTGAAGACTGCAGTCCTTGACCTTCTGCAGCAAGTGCTTCAGGTCCTCCTCAGTTTCAGCAAGCAGGGTTGTGTCATCCGCATAACGTAGGCTGTTGATTACCCTTCCACCAATCCTGATGCCACATTCCTCTTCGTACAGCACAGCCTCTCAGATGATCTGTTCTGCATACAGATTGAAAAGGTATGGAGATAAAATACATCCCTGACAGACCCCTTTCTTGATTTTGAACCATCCAGTGTCTCCGTGCTCTGTTCTGACGACTGCCTCTTTGTCCAAGTATAAGTTTTGCATTAGCACAATCAAATGTTCTGGGATTCCCGTTCTTCTCAGAGTCAGCCACAGCTTGTTGTGATCCACACAGTCAAAAGCCTTTGCATAGTCAATGAAGCACAGATAGACATTCCTCTGGTATTCTCTGCTTTCTGCCAAGATTCATCTAACATTAGCTATAATATCCCTAGTACCACGACTTCTTCTAAATCCAGCCTGCACATCTGGCAGTTCTCTGCTGACATATTGTTCCAAACGTTTTTGGATAATTTTCAGTAGAATCTTGCTTGCGTGTCCTATCAATGATATTGTTCGATAATTTCCGCACTCTGTTGGGTCACCTTTCTTTGGAATGGGAACAAATATCAGTCTCTTTCAGTCAGTTGGCCAGCTGGCTGTCCTCCAGATTTCCTGGCATAACTTCGTGAGTCACTATAATACTGATTCATATATTACCATTTATTATTTCCTAATAGCCTAAAAGAATGGTTAAATGAAATGACTATCTTATTACTTTTCAATTACAATATATTTTAAAATGTATTACTGTATCCTATGTCTGTGCAAAACTAGAAAATAGGTGCAGGTTCAAGACTGAAATAAAAAAATAAAAAAATCACTAGTGGCAAAAAGCTGCACTGCAACCCCAGAGGCACACAGTTCAAATCCACCAGATGCTCTTTTGGAAAAGGAGGGATAATCTCCTCCTGTACGAGTCAGATCTCATTTGATGGTACACGCATGCACAATAATAAAATAAATTTTAAAAAATCACCTATAGTGAGGGTCATTTTGATGTAGTCACAATCTCCATGTTTACTTTTCTTTCTCTGTACTACTTAATACAGTATATTCCTTTCATTTAAGGGTCTCTCTTTGCTCTGCTTTTCTGCTCTCCCTAAAAGAGCTTCCATGGATATTACTATAACTGTACAACTATTCATTTAAATTTTCACTATAAACTGAAGATGATAAATTAATTATCCATATCCTTGGTTTCAAAGTTTGGGGTTAGTCCCAACAATATCATTAGTCTTACCAACTACCTTTGCTAGTACATAACTACATTTAATGTAAAAATAAATTTATATTAGTTAAATATCATCATTTAAAGCTGTAGGAAGTTGCAAAGAAATGTTGTTCCTTCTCTAATAGGGAAAAGAAGTCAGATAATCCTAAAAAATCATACTTCTATTGGCCTCATTAGGAGTTTAGGTAACAAAACAACCACATAAATGGAATTCCAGACTATAAAGCCCCAAGACCTCTGGTGCCATAGTCCGTAGAGAGTTGTGTTGCTAATTCTCTGGTGGTTCTAATCCAATGGCAGCTCTGAGGGAAAAAGATGGGCAATCTCTTCCTATGAGATTTGCAGCCACTGAAAATCTGCTGGAGGGTCAGCTATGAGTTGGTTCTAATTTGATGGAAATAAATTTGAGTTTTGGGGCTTTTTTTAAAAATTAAAGATAAGACATATGAACAAATTAATCTTTATTCATGGAAGAACTAGGTGATGGTCATATAAAAGGGTAAGAAGAAATCAGCTGAAACACTGACAAGTTTTAAAAAACCAGGTATGAATACACATGCCAGTTTAAAAGAGCTTGGATTCCCAAAAGGCATTTGTATGCACCCACAATATGACTGGGGCATGGCAAAAGGTGAATGAACCTCACCCAGGTGGAAAAGGCATACTGTAGTTGATCTGTTGACCAGCTGGTGCTGAAGACAGGCAGGACGTCATGCCATTTCCCTGAATCTTTGCTCAAGAGAAGGAACATTCTCAAGTTAAAAGCAGAAACAAACTGTTAAAACAACAAACAAATATGTCATGGAAGAAGTACAGCCCAGATGCTCCTTCAAAGCAAAGATGATGAGACTTCATAGACTTATGTACTCTGGATATGTTTTAGGAGGAGCCAGTTCTTGGAAAAGGACATCATGCTTGGAAAGGTGGAGGAGCAGCAAGAGTTGACCCTCAACAGAATGGGATGACATTGTGACAGCAACAATGGGTTTAAGCACAACAGTGAGTGGGAGTATGCTGCAGGACCAGCGACATTTTCAACCTGATGTTCAGAGGGTCACTATGAGCTGCGTTGACTCACTGTACCTAACAACAAAGACTTAGACAAAGTCCATCAGTTCTAAGGGATAATCAGGAGAAGTCTGTCTACCATCCTACCCGAAAGACATGGGCAAAGATACAACACGGCGGGAAGAGGAGTAATAGTAAGAATTCACAGCAAAATTCCTTGTGGCAAAATCCTGCACCAGTACCAAATGGAGCTCTGTTACTGTTGAAGCAGGGCCAGGAAAGTCTCTCCTACTCAAGACCAAAAAGAGGTACAAGCCAGAGTTTGTTGCTACAGTAGAAGGAGAGTAAGAAAAGTACATAAATGTTGTTAAGTGTCCTATGCTTGGAGCCCAGATGCATAGGACACACTTCCAACTAGCCATCCTAGTGGATATGAAGTTTTATGTCACTTTACTATTCCGTAAAATTAGGCTAGAAAAAGAAGCAACAGGTACCAAAATTGGAAAGAAAGGAAGAAAGAAAATGGTCTGAAATAAGATCAGCAAAGGGGAAAAGAACACAAAACAAATTTTTTTAAAAAAATAAATTGTCTAAACTAACAAGATGAAGTGATTGTCTAGGTAGAAAATCCCACAGAATCTAGGAAAAAAAGTCACTAAAACGAATAAGTTAGTTAGGAAGACGGTAGGTATAAAATCAATATATATGAACCCTTTTATTTTCCGTACAGTTGAATTTATTTTGATTCATAGTGATCTTATGACAGAGTATTATTTCCTCATAAGATTTTCTAGTTTGTAATCTTTATGGAATCATATTGCCTGGTCTTTTTTCCCCCAACAGCTGCTGCTGCTGTTGTTGTTAGGTGCCACTGAGTTGAGTATGACTCACAGGGAACCTGTGAACAAAAGATCTGACCCCAGTTCTGTCCTGGGCCTCCTCACACTGCCTGACACACCAGAGCCCATTGCAGCCATAAATCACTGATTTTTGCTTAGCTGCTGAGCAATGGGACTCTCAGGGGTCCTTCCTATATACTACCAGTGGACAAATGGAAACTAAAATTATGATCACTGTCGCATTTACAGTAGCATCCTCCCAAATTAAATGCTAAGGTACGTAGGTGCTCTGGTGGCCTAATAGGTAAGGAGTTACAGTGCCAATTCAAAGGCTAGTGGTTTGAATCCACCCCTGTTTTGTGGGAGAAAGAGGAGCAATCTCCTCTCATGTGATTTACATCCTCTGAAAAATCTCTGGAGGGTCAGTTATGGGTTGGTTCCAATTTGATGGCACCTAACAATAACATATCTAACATAAGCCCAATCCACTGCTGCCGAGTTGGTTCTGACTAATAGCATCTCTACATACCTTTCCAAAGGTATCAATTTTTATTAGATCAGATTGCCTTATCTCTTCTGCAAAGCAAGCTGGCCTATCAATAATCACACTGAATAAGAATGGCTTAAATGCACTATTTTAAGAGAAATAGAGTAGAAGAATGGATAAAAAACCAAAACCCACCAATATGCTGTCTATAATAGACACATCTAAGAAATTAGGAGAAAGAAAAGATAGACAAAAATCAAAGGGCGGGGGGCGAGGTGGAATATACCAAGCAAATGGCAACCAAAAGAAAGCAGGAGTGGCAATACTAATCTCTCATAAAATGGACTTCAGGGTAAAAACCAGCTTATGAGACAACAGATGACACTATATACTACTTAAATATACAACAGAACAAGAAAACATAATCTTAGTTAGTATCTGCACCAATTGACAGAATTGCAAAATACACAAAATAAATGTTAACTGATTTGAAGAAAGAAATAGCTCCACAATAGTGGCAGGAGACTTCTATATACCACTCTCACTGAAATACAGGACAACTAGAAACAAAGATGCAAATAAATAAACTATACAATTAGCCAA
Source organism: Elephantulus edwardii (assembly GCF_000299155.1). Lineage (NCBI taxonomy): Eukaryota > Metazoa > Chordata > Mammalia > Macroscelidea > Macroscelididae > Elephantulus > Elephantulus edwardii. The sequence continues at coordinate 4,772,138 of NW_006399846.1, read as the reverse complement.
ACTGACTTCATAGACATATACAGAGTACAAAGAAAGTACTCTATCCAAACAAAAGGATCTCTGGTAGCCTAGTGGTAAGAAGCTGCACTGCAATCTCAAAGACACATGGTTGGAGTCCACTAGCTGTCCCACAGAAGGATGGTTAGTCTCCTCTGTTTTTATTTTACTGCCTCTAAAAACTGGCTGGAGGCTAAGCTATGGGTCTGTTCTGACTCAATGGCAAACAACACCATCACTCAACAAAAGCCCAATTTCTTCTCCAGTGCAATCCTCCAGAACGGACCATATGTGAGGGCACAAAGCAATTCTCGGCAAATTAAAAAACAGTGAAATACTACACAGCATTTTCTCAGACCACAATGCTGTAAAATTAGAAATCAGCAACAAGAATATAAAGGAGAAAACACTATTCATGGGGAAGCTAAGTAACACAGAAAATGTTAAAGAATCAACAATAATACTAATAGTAGATCAATTCACTAGAGTGGCAGGATACAAGATCAACATACAAAAATTAGATTTCTCTAATGTAACAAAGAAAACACTGAAAATAAATTAAGAAAAGCAATATTGTTTACAATAGCTAACCACAATATATCTACAAATAAACATAACTTCTTGTTGTGTGCTGTAGAGCTACCTGTGACTCATAGCGACCCTATGTACAATAATTCTGAACTCTGCCATATCCTGAGCCAATCTTATCATCTCTGACAGACCCAATCCCACTTCTTCAGTCACTGAGTCAATCCATCTCATCCTGGGTCTTCCTCTCCCACGCTATCCCTCAACCCTTCCAAGCATGATGTTCTTTTCCAAGGACTGCTCCCTCGTCACCACATGCTCGAAGTATAGGAGACAGAACTTCAAAATCCTTGCCTCCGGGGAACAACCGGGTTTCATCCTCTCCAAGACTGATCCGTTTGTTCTCCTGGCAGTCCATGCTATGCTCAATACTCTTTCCAGCACTACAAGTCAAAGACTTTGATGATTCTTCTATCATCCTTAAGACACTGTCCAGCTCTCTGATGTATAGCAAGTAATTGTGAAAACCATGGCCTCTATCAGGTACACCTTAGCCTCCAGACTGACACCATTACTCTTTAATACTCTGGAGAGATCTCTGACAGCAGACTTTCCTGGTGCATCTCAACATCAAGAAAATGAAGATTCTTACCACTGATAGGCAGTATCAAGATGGATGGAGAGAAGGTTGAAATTGTCAACAACTGCTTGGATCCACAAGTAACACCTTTGGTACCAGCAGTCAGGAACTAAGGAGACACACTGCATTGGAAAAATCTGCAGTTAGGGACCTTTCCAAAGTACTGAAGAAGTGATGTCAGTTGGAGGACTAAGGTGTGTCTGATTTAGGCCATTGTCTTTCTGATAACTAGCTATGCATCTGGGACTTGGACAATGAATAAGGATGACAGACAAAGAATTGATTACTTTGAGCTGTGGTGGTGGAGAAGAACACTGAACAATGCATATATAGCCAAGAAAATGAACAGCTATGTCTTGGAAAAGGTGCAGCAGGAGTGCTCCATGGAGGCAAGAATGATGAGGCTTTGCCTCATATACTTTGGACATGTTGCTAGAAGAGAATATTCCTTGGAGAGGGACATGATGTTGGGAAGGGTGCAGGGTCGTGAAGGAGAGGAAATTCTTCAACCAGGTGGACTGATATGGTGACTGCTGCAATGGGCTCTTGTGTGTCAGGAAGTGTGAGGATGGCACAGGATAGAATAGGGTTCAGATCATTTGCTCTCAGGGTCACTATGAATCATGCTCAACTCCATGACACCTAACAACAACAACAACAACTAATCCCCAAACCATAAAGATAATCAGATAAAAAGACAGAAACTTATTTAGAAGTCCTATGGAAAACAAAGATTCTCACCACTGGGCAGACTGGCTTCATGATAGTGAAGAGATTGAGACTGTTAACAGCTTTAGTTTGTTTGCCTAACTAAACTTTTGTTGATTGGATCCCCAATCAACAAGGATTGTTGCTGGCTGTACCAGCAGCCAGGAAATTAAGATAGATTGCGTGGGGAAAGTCTGCTGTCAGAGATCTCTCCAAAGTACTGAAGAGGAACGATGTCAGTCTGGAGACTAACGTACACCTGATCCAGGCCATAGTCTTTGCAATTACTTATGAAGTATCAGAAAGCTGGATAATGACTAGAGATTATAGAAGGAAAATGGATACCTTTGAGCTGTGGTGTTGGAGAGAGTATTGAATATGCCATGGACTGCTAAGTGTCCTAGAGAGGGTGAGACCAGGCTGTTCCTTGGAGGCAAGGATTCTGAAGCTTTGTCTGACATACTCTGGGCATATTGCAAGAAGGGACCAGTCTTTGGAGAGGGACGTCATGCTTGGGAGGGTGGGGGAGAGACAGCACAAGAGAGGAAAACCCTGGATGAGATGGATTGATTCAGTGACTGGGGTAACAGGGGTAGGTTTGTCAGAGACAGTAAGCTTGGCACAAGAAAGAGCAGGGTTTAGTGCTGTTGTATTATGTTGTTGCTATTAGTCCCAGGTGATTCGATGGCACATAACAACACCACCAACAACAACACCAACAATAACAACGTGTTACAGATATGGAACTCTGGTGGCCTAGTGGCAAGAAGCTGCACTACAACCAAGAAGGCATGTGATTTGAGTCCACCAGCTGCTTTGCAAGAGAGAAATACAAGCAATCTCCTCCTTGTGATATACTGCCTCTGAAAACCCGCCAGAAGGTCAGCTATGAGTCAGTTTTGACTTGATGGTACACAACAACAATGACAACATGGTGCAAATAGGTTTTCAAATATAGTAAAAAATGTACCACCAGGAGAGAACAAAATAGTAGAGAAATAGAACCTTCTATAAACCAAATCCTTGTGCACATAAAAAAAAAACAAAAAAAAACCAGACCCTCAAATAGGGTAAAAAAGAGACTGTTGTTGTTGTTGTTGTTATGTGCCGTCGAGTCGCCTGCGACTCACAGCGACCCTATGTACAACAGCCCTAAACTCCGCTCTGTCCTGCGCCAATCG
>NW_006399846.1:4761558-4767687 GCF_000299155.1 Elephantulus edwardii | reverse complement strand
TTTCGATACAGTGACTCAGTATATTCCTTCCATCTTCTTTTAATACCTCTGGGATCATTTAACGTCCCGAAAGCATCCTTGATTATAGCAACTCGAGGTTTGAATTTGTTCTTCAGTTCCTTGAGCTTAAGATATGCTGAGTGAATAGGGAATAATTATTTTGGCAATGGCACATCTGACAAAGGATTAATAATTAAAATTTACAGAATACATAGTAATGAGGATCGGTGTGCCAGGCAATGAGACTGGCTCTGGATAGGGCAGGGTTCAGAGCTATTATTGTGCATTGGATCACTATGAATCCCAGTCAACTCAATGGCACATAACAACAGAGCAAAAGTTTGTGTCATTTGCATAAAGCAGGTTGAAGATGAGTCTTCTTTCTGATACCACATTCCTCCTAGCCAAGGCTCCAGAATGATCTGTTCCACATATAGATTAAGAAGGTATGGGGACAAGATGTATTCCTGACATTACTTTTCCCCTGATTTTGAACTGATTTTCCTTACTCTGTTTTGATGACTGCTTCCTGGTCCTAGTATTTGTTTCATATGAGCACAATCAGGTGTTCTGGGATTCCCTTTTTTCTCAATGTTAACTATAATTTGTTGTGATCCAGTCAAATGCCTCTAGTACTTTCTAGTACATTCCTTTATTACTTTCCATTTTCAATCAAGATCCATCTGACACTGGCTATAATGTCCCTATTGTCAAAATCTTGCTTGCCGAAACTGAGGACTTGAAGTGTTTGCAGAAGGTCAAGGACTATAGTCTTCAATACAGATTGAAGCTCAACATCAAAAAGACAAAAATTCTCACCACTTGGCTAGCTGGCAGCCCATGATGGAAAAGAGATTGAGATTGTTAGCAATTTCATTGTGCTCGGGTCTACAATCAACACTTTTGGCACCAGCAGTCAGGAAACAAAAGACTAATTTCACTGGGAAAACTGTTGTGAGGGACTGTTCCAGAGTGCTAAAGAACAACTATGTCAGCCTAGAGACTAAGGTCCATGGTCTTCACAATTATTTACTATTCATCAGAGAGCTGGACAACAACTAAGGATGACTATGGTGGAAGCCTAAAAGTTTGGTTTTTTAGCCATTATGTTAAGCCTCCTCTGGTTTCCAGCTACTTTAACTGCAGACACATGGTCTTGCAAATTATCAACAGCTGTGGGACTAGGATAAGAGCATGAGTGCTTCTGGATCAAGACCCTGCTGAAAGCAAAACCCTGGTGGTGAGACCCTGGTGATGGTGGTAGAGAGAGAGTGGCACTGCTGTGGAGAGACTGTGGCAAGGTGTGATCTGAGGCTTCTTGCATTTGTGATGGCCACAGTTAATGATTTTGCTGTTCTTGCCAGATGCTTGAAGGAGAAGCTGACTTGTAACTGCTTTGAGGCAAATTTTGGTGGAGATTGAAGAAACCAGAGACTTCTTGAATTTGTGCTTCTGAACTGAACTGGAACTTTTATTAAATCTAGACTTACATTGTTAGATATTTTTGCCTCTCCCACTCTCCAATTTACTTCCCTAATAAACCCCAATATCAGTATCAAAACTGAATCTATGAGTCAACAATGAATAAATGAACCCTTTGCTGCTACTGTGGCTCTAGAGGTACCATGGGGCTGGGCTATCTGCTCTTTATTGGCTTTCTGCTCTGGAAGGTTGAAGGATTGTACTATTCTCACTCTGGTCCCTTCAGAGAAATGCTCAGAACCCTGTGCTCCCAACTCCTATTTCCTGCACTCTAGCATGCATCTCCAAGACAGGCCCCCACTGGCCCCCACGCACACCTCCAAGACGGGCACCTGGGAACCCTTGCCCCCATTTGAATGGACCCTTTTCCCCAGGGCCCCTGCCCCCAGGGCTCTTGCCCACAAACCCAGAAGACATGCTCATCATGCCAACATCACTAGGGAGTGCATGAATAGACTCCTGTCCCCAGAACCCCTGCCCCCAGGGCTCTTGCTCACAAGCCCAGAAGACCTGCCCAGTATGCTAACATCATTAGGGAGTAGAGTCATAATGAACAGACAGAAGTGACCAGAGACTTGAGATATGACATGGGGTTAGCTGAGGGAATTGGGAGGGAGGTACTGGAAGGACAAGGTGATGGAATGGAGCAGGATGGTGGGGGAGCTAGTCATGGGAGACCAGACCATGGCACCCATGATAAAAGAGGCGAGGGGGACACTGAATCTGTTAGCTGTGTAGTAGGGAAAGATTTTTTTTTATCTGTTCTTTTGGCTAGAATGCAGATATCGTTCTAAAGCTAAACATCCAAAGACAGAGAGACTAGAAAGGAAAATTGGCCATCCACTTGTGAAATAATAGGCCACCTAAAACCCTACATACAATAGAGCACACATAGACTGTACCATCTGATATGGCACTGGAGGCTGAAGCTTCATACCGAAAACTACAAAGGAGGAGGAACAATTGCCAGCACACATTAGTGATTGGAATGTGGAATGTGAGAAGTAGGAATGTAGGAAAGTTGGACATTGTTAAGGAAGAAATGGAACACATAAATATTGACATACTGGGCATAGGCAAACTGAGATGGGTTGGCTTGGGACATTTTGAATCAGATAATGATATGATCTACTACACTGAAAATGAAAACAAAAAGGTGAGGAAAAATGGGGTCACATTTACAGTAAAAAAGACCATTTTTAGATCCATCTTGAAATATAATCTTGTGAGTTACAGGATAATACAATAAGCATACAAGGAAGACCTATCATTCAGATATATATAACAATAACCAAAAAAGAGAAAACAGAAGATTTTTACCAAACTTTGCAGTCAGAAATTAAACATGCCACCTAGATGCATTTATAATAATGGGTGACTGGAATGCAAAAGTTGGAAACAAGAAAGAAGGAGCAGTAGGTGGAAAACATGGTCTTTGTGACAAAAATGAAGCTAGATATAGAATGATAGAATTTTGGACCATGAATGATTTATTCATTGCAAATACCTTTTATAAGCAACAAGTGACAGCTATGCACATGGACTTCACCTGATGGTCTACACAAGAATCAGATTTATCACATCTATGGAAAGAATCATTGGAGAAGCTCAATATGAACTGTGAAAACTAGGTCAGGCAGGGGCTGATTATGGAACAGACCATCAACTACTCATATGCAAGTTCAAACAGAAGCTAAAGAAAATTAAATCCACAAAACCCAAAATTTGACCTTGAGTCTACGCCACTTGAATTAAAAAACCATCTAAAGAACAGTTTTGTCCTTTTTGCAGGAGAATGCTAATGAGAAAACATCACTAAAGTGCTTATTCCCACCACATCATGTAGAAGCCAGAGTCTCCTAAGGAGCCTGAACAGCTGTGCAAACTATTCATCAGGGGATTGAGCTATGAATTGGCAGATGAAAGTCTGAGGAGCCATTGTGAGCAATAGGGGACCTCATGTAGTAATGAGAGATACAAAGACCAAATGCTCCACAGGCTTTGGGTTTGCCACATACTTAACTATGAAAGAGGTGGATGCAGCCATGAATACAGAGCCCTCCAAGGTGGATGTAAGGGTTGTGGACCTATGAGGGCTGTCTCAAAATTCTCAAAACCCAGGTACCCACTTAACAGTGAAAAAGATCTTTGTTGGTGGAATTAAAGAAGATACTGAAGAACATCACTTACAAGATTATTTTGAGCAGTATTAGAAAACTGAAGTGAATAAAATCATGACTGACTCAGGCAGTAGCAAGAAGACTAAAAGCATTTTACTTGAGAACAGGGATCAGACAAGGATGCCCACTGTCTCCACTTCTATTCAATATTTTATTGGAAGTACTTGCTAGAGCAATACAATAAGAGAAGGAAATAACAGGCATCAAGATTGGCAAAGAGATAGTTAAACTATCGCTATATGCAGATGATATGATAGTGTACACAGAAAACCCCAAGGATTCAACCAAAAAAAAACCCCTGTTAGATCTAGTAGACCAATTTAGTGGAGTGACAAGGTATAAGACAAACATCCAAAAATCAGTGCGATTCCTCTACAGTAACAAAGAGAACTCAGAAAAGGAAACCAAGAAAGCAGTATCATTACAATAGCCAACCACAAATTGAGATACTTGTGAGTGTACCTAACCAGAGACACAAAAGACCTGTACAAGGAAAACTACAGAACATTGCTGTGAGACACAATAAAAGACTTAAATAAATGGAAAAATGTGCCCTGTTCATGAATAGGAAGACTCAATATTGTGAAAATGACAATCCTATCAAAAGCAATCTACATGTTTAACATAATCCCAATCCAGATATCAATATAATTTTTTCAAGGAGATCGAAAGGAAAATCATCAAATTTATTTAGAGAGGAAAGAGACCCAGAATAAGCAAAGCACTTCTGAAAAAATAAAAAAAAGTGGGAGGTATAGCACTCCCTGACCTCAAAACCTACTATTCAGCAGTAGTAACCAAAACAGCATGGTACTGGTGCAATGACAGGCACATAGACCAATGGAACAACCCAGAAATAGACTCAACTGATACTCAGCAAGGAAACAAAAATTATTAAATGGGGAAATGGCAACCTCTTCAACAAATGGTGCTGCCAAATTGGACTTCTACCTGCAGAAAGCTGAAATTGCATCCACATCTCACACCAGATACAAAAATCAACTCAGGGTGGATCAGAGACCTGAGAGTAAAGCCTAAAACCATAAAGTTCATCAGAGACAAATTGGGATCAAGCTTAGACAGCCTAGACTATAGTATAAAGATACAGCCAAATACAGAAAAGAATGTACAATCTAGAGAAGATAAAATTGATGAAAGGGAACGTCTAAAGATTAAATCCCTGTATGCATCAAAACCCTTTTCCAACAGAGTGAAAAGAAAACCTTGGGAAAAAAACATTTGGCAATACCATTTCAGCCAATGGTCTCATATCAAAAGTTTACAGAACCTTATACGGCCTCCACAAGAAAAAGACTGCTAAAACAATTTAAAAATGGGCAAAAGACATGGAAAGACTTTTCAAAGAGGAAGGATGGCCAGCATGAAGAAATGCTCAAAATCACTGGCACTAAGAGAGATGAAAATCAAAACCACAATGAGAGTATCATCTCACCCCAGGAGCAGTGGGAAAGTTTAACAAGATAGCAAGTAATAAATGTTGGAGAGGCTGTGGAGAGATAGAAACTCTTATACACTGTTGGTGGAACTGTAAAATGCAATAACCTTTCTTGAAGGCAGTTTGGTGTTTTCCCAAAAAGCTGAACACAGAAATTCCATATGACCCAGCTATTCCACTGTTTAGAATATACCACAAGAAAATGATAACTGAATCACAAAAGGAGATTTGTACACAAATGTTCATAGCAGCATTATTCACCATCACAAGAACATGGAAACAGCCCAAATGCCCAGCAACAATTGAATGGATTGAGAAATTATGGTACATTCACATGATGGAATATTATGCAGCTTGCAGGAGCAATAATTTTTAATCACTAACTTGGGAGAGACCAGAGATCATTATGCTAAGTGAACTAACTCAGTCCCATAAGGACAAATACTATATAAGACCATTATTGTAGAGATAGAAAGATAACTAGTAAAATGTGTATGAGGACCCAAGAGGGTAAGTGTAGGAATAGAGGAGTGAGGATGGGTGGGAGGACGGGGGCAATTATAGGGTCACAATAATTTGATGGGTAGAGAGGCAAGAGTGGGTAAAGGAAATTGGAAAGGTCCAGTGTGAAAAACTATATGAACTTCATAAGTAAATCTGCTTGTTGTTGCTGCTGTTATGTGCTGTCGAGTTGCTTACAACTCATAGCGACCCTATGTACAATAGCCCTAAACTCTGCTCTGTCCTGTGCCAATCGTACTGTCTCCAATACTCCCCTCCTGATTACCTCAGTCACTGAATCAATCCACCTCATAGAGGGCCTTCTTCTCCACCCTACCAAGCATGATGTCCCTCTCCAAGGACTGGTCCCTTCTTACATGTCCAAAGTATGTTAGATGAAGCCTCAGAATCTTTGCCTCCAAGGAGCCACTCAGTTTAACCCTCTCCAGGATTAATTTGTTTGTTTTCCTAGCAGTCCATGGTACCCTCAATACTCTTCTCCAGCACCAC
>NW_006399846.1:4722943-4760881 GCF_000299155.1 Elephantulus edwardii | reverse complement strand
CAGGTTGAAAAGGTATGGAGACAGGACACATTCCTGGTGTACGCCCTTCCCAATGCTTTTGTAACTTTTGATGAGCATGGCTCTATAGATAACATCATTATTCAGAATACCACATTAGGAATGGTCACAACTGTGAAGTAAGGAAAGCTCTGTCAAAGTAAAAGATGGACAGTGCCTCTTCCAGCCAAAAATGTCCATGTGGTTCTGGAGACTTTGATGATGGCTGTGGAGGTGGTTTTGTGGGAATGACAACTTTGGTCTAGGAAGAAATGTCAGTGAACAAGGTGGCTATAGTAGCAGTCATGGTAGTAGAAGATATGAAGGCAGTAGAGATGGTTATAAGGGATTTGGTAATGATGGAAGCAACTTTGGAGGTAGTGGAAGTTACAACGATGTTGGCAATTATAACAATCAATCTTCAAATTTTGGACCCATGGAAGGAGGAAACTTTCGAGGTAGAAGTTCTAGCCCTTATGGTGGTAGGGGTCAATATTTTGCCAAAACACAAAACCAAGGTGGCGATGATGGTTTAAGCAGCTGCAGAAGCTATGGCAGTGGCAGAAGGTTTTAATAGCTGCCAGGAAACAAAGCTTAGCAGGACAGTAAAGCCAGAGAAGTAACAGGGAAGCTATAGATTACAACAGATTTGTGAACTCAGCCAAGCACAGTGGTGGCAGGGCATAGCTGCTACAAAGAAGACATGTTTTAGACATTTCTCATGTGTATGGGTATACACATGAGAGGACTGTATTTGTAACTAATTTTATAATAGGTTATTTTAGTTTTTGTTCTACAGAAACTATAAAGCATTACAAAAACAAGGGTTTTAATGTAGAATCTTTATTTGATCTATGCTGTTGACTGATAAATGTAATAGTCTAATCATGATGTTGCATAAATGTCTTTTTATTTAAAAAAAAAGAACAAGTTTGAGGCCTTGGATATTAATGAATGAAGACCAGATGAGCTGTGGGAGGATAACAAGCATATCATTCATGATAAATACAAAAGGTCATCACAAAGACAGAGGAAGACCGAGATGTATGCCAGAAGAGACTCTGAATATTGCACTAAAGCATCCAGAAGCCAAAGCAAAGGGAAGAAATCAGGAAGTTAAGGAGCTGAATAGAAAATTTCAAAGGGCAGCTTCAGCAAGACAAAGCAGTTTTATAACAAAATGTACAAAGAGGACTGTGGGAGCAGAGGGGTGAGAATGGGCAGGGGGTGGGAGGGGAGGTTAATCATAGGGTCACACAATTTGATCAGAGGAGGGAGGGGTGGGTAAAGGAAATGGGAAAGATCCAGTGTGAAAAACAATGTATAAAAACTTAGCAAGTAATCATTATAAAATAAAAATTTTATTTTTTTAAGAAAGTACAAAGACCTGAAGAAAATCCAAAGGGACAAATTCACTTGACATTTCTTAAGCTAGAAGAACTGAAGAACAAATGCAAGCCTTGAGTTGCAATACTTAAAGATACTGTGGGCAGAATACTTAATGATCTAGGATGCATCAAAAGAAGACAGAAGGTGTACATAGAGCCACTGTACCAAAAATAATTGGCTCACACATAAGAATTTCATGAAACAGCTTATGATCAAGAGGCAGTGGTGATGAAGGAAGTTCAGGCAGCTTTGAAGGAACTGGCAAAAACAAGGACCCAGGAATTGATGGAACTACCAACTGACATATTTTAGCAAACAGAAGCTGCTCTAAATGTGCTCACCAAGTTGTGCTAAGAAATCTGGAAGACCATTATCTGGTCAGCTGATTGGAAGAGATCAGATTTATTGCCTTTCCAAAAAAGGATAATCTGACAGAGTTTGGAAATTATCGAACAATATCACTAGTATAACACACAAGCAAAATCTTGCTGAGGATTATCCAAAACCAACTGGAAGAGTATATATTAACAGAGAACTACCAGAAATACAGGCTGGGTGTAGAAAAGGCTGTGGCACTAGAGACATCAATGCCAATGTCTTGGGTCATGGATGAAAGCAGAGAGAACTAAAGAAATGTCTGTGTTACATTGACTACACAAAGACATTTGACTGTGTGGATCACAACAAATTGTGGCTAATCTTGAGAAGAATGGAAATTCCAGACATCTGATTGTGCGCATGCAGACAGATCATTTGTGAGGCTGATCTTTATAAGGTGGAATGTAGCATCAGGATTGGTGAAAGACTCATCAACAACTATGATTATGCAGTTGACACAGTCTTGCTCGCTGAAACTGAGGAGGACCTGAAGCATTTGCTGTAGAAAATCAAGGACTGTAATCTTCAACAAGGATTCAATCTCAACATCAAGAAGATTCTCACCACTGGGCCAACTGGCAGCACCATGATTGATGGAGAATAGATTGAGATTGTAAACCATTTCAGTTTGCTTGGGTCCACAATCAACACTTTTGGAACCAGCAGCCAAGAAATCAAAAGATGAATTGAATTAGGAACGTCTACTGTTAGGGACCTCTCCAGAGTGCAGAAGTGAAAAAACATCAGCCTAGAGACTAAGGTGCACCTGATTCAGGTTATGGTCTCCAAAATTACTTGCTATGCATTAGAGAACTAGATAATAAGGATGACAGAGGAATAATTTATGCTTTTGAGTTGTGGTGCCGGTGAAGAGTATTGAACATACCATGGACTGCCAAGAAAACAGACAGATTTGTGCCGGAGAATGTGAAGCCAAGTTGCTTTTCTGAGGCAAGGATTTTGAAGCTATGTTTCGCATTCTTTGGATATACTGCTTGGAGGAACCAGCCCTTAGAGTAGGACATCATGCTTGGAAGAGTGGAAGGACAGCGTAGGAGAGGAAGACCCTGGATAAGCTAGATTGATACAGTGACTGGGGCAATGGGGGTGAGTGTATCAGAGACAATGAAATTAAACAAACAGATCTGTTTTGAAGAGGGTGAAACCAGGCTGCTCCTTAGTGGCAAAAATTTTGAAGCTCTATTTGACATACATTGAGCATATTGCCAGGAGGGACCAGTCCTTGGAGAGAGACATGCTTGGAAGGGTGGAGGGACAGTACAAGAGAGAAAAACCCTGGAGGAGTTGGATTGGCACAGTAATTGCGATAACAGCTCAAAGGCATCAACTCTCCTTCTGTCATCCCTAGAGTGTTGACTGTAGAGCCAAGCAAACTGAAGCTGTCAAGAATCTCATTCTTGTCACCATCTATCATGATGCATATAGCTTTAAAAAACAATGAAGAAATCATGAAACACTGCACAACATGGACAAGGCTGGAGGACATTTTGTCGAGGGGAAAAACTCAATCAAAAAAGGACAAATACTACATAAGACTACTATTATAAAAATAGAAGGGTAATGAGGGAGTGACAAAGGAGAGAAGCAGAAATAGAATGGACAGGCAGTGCATAGTGTGACAGATTAGGGGAAGGGAAGATCAACCTGGAATAAATGGATGAGTGGACAGTATATTACTGCAATTAACAGTTTAGAACAGGGTATGCATTAATAATTGAATGGGGAGGGGGAAGCAGAGAAGGAAAGAAGGGGGGAATACTAGGTTAGCAGAGATAAATGGAGAGATAGGTACTCTTTAGTATATAACAACAACAGGCAAAGTCAGGTCCAGTGAGAATGAGATGATTAGACATTGTAATAAATGGCATTTATCTGCATTATGCAGATGACACAACCCTGCTTGCTGAAACTGAAGAGGACTTGAAGGCACCTGCTGCAGAGGGTCAAGGACTGCAGCCTCCAATATGGATTGAAGCTCAATGTCAAGAAGACAAAGATTCTCACCACTGGACCAATTGGCAGCATCAGGATGGATGGTGAGGAGATTGAGATTGTTCACAGCTTTAGTTTGCTTGGCTCCACAGTTAACACTCTTGGCACCAGTAGCCAGGAAATTAAAAGGCGCATTGCCATGGGGAAGTCTACTGTTAGGGACCTCTCCAAAGTACTGAAGAGCAATGGTGTCTCTCTGGAGACTAAGGTGCATTTGATACAGGCCATGGTCTTCACAATCACGTGTTATGCATCAGAGAGTTGGACAATGACCAAGGAGGATAGAAGGAGAATTGATGCCTTTGAGCTGTGGTGCTGGAGAAGAGTATTGAGAATACCATGGACTGCTAGGAAAACAAACAGATTCATCCTGGAAAGGGTTAAACCGGGTGGCTCCTTGGAGGCAAGGATTCTGAGGCTTCGTCTAACATACTTTGGACATGTTGTGAGGAGAGACCGGTCCTTGGAGAAGGACATCATGCTTGGAAGGGTGGAGGGACAGTGCAGGAGGGGAAGGCCCTCTATGAGGTGGATTGATTTAGTGACTGGGATAATCTGGATGGGAGTATCAGAGACAGTGCGATTGGCACAGGACAGAGCAGAGTTTAGGGCTGTTGTATAAAGGGTCACTATGAGTCGCAAGCAACTCGACGGCACATAATTACAACAACAACAATAAATGGCATTGATCAATTCTAATCAATGTTATAAAACAAAATATATATGACTGAATGAAAACCAATGAAAAACAAAATCAGAAAGATGATATTTTTAAAAAAACCCTCAAAATATTGACAATAAATGTCAAAAAAACAAATAAATGGAGATATAGACCATATTTAAGGATTGGAAAACTCAGTATTATTAAGATTTTAATTTTCCCCAGATTTATCTATAGATTTAAAACATTCTAAATTTAAACCATAACAGATGGTCCTTTCTTGGGAAAGATATTCATCAGATGATTCTAAATCTATACTGAAAATCAGATAAAATAGGATGATCAAAAGAATTTTGAAAATAAAGAAGAAACTACAGGGCTCATAGCATAGGATTTAAAACTTGAGCATTGTTGTTATTGTTATGTATCATCTAGTCTTCAACTCATGACTACTCTAAGGACAAGGGCTCTGAACCCTGCCTTCTCCTGAGCCAACCTCTGTCATCTCTGTCATGCTGACTCCATTGTTACAGTTACTACGCAATCCATGTTGTTGAGGATCTTCCTCTCTTGTGTGGACCCTCCACCTTTCCAAACATGATGTCCTTCTATAAGAACTGTACTCTCCTGACAAAATGCCCAAAGAATGTGAGGCAGAGAATTTCAGCATCCTCACCTCCAAAGAGCACCCTGATGTCACGTTTTCTAGGACAAACCTGTTTTCTCTGCAGTTAACGAAATATTCAATATTCTTCTCCAGTATCATAACTCAAAGGCATCACCTCTTCTGTCATCCTTAGTAACTGTCCAGTTTTCAGATGCATAATAAGCAATTAAAAGGTCCGTGGCTTAGATCAAGCACATTTTAATCTTTAGATTGACATTATTGTTTCTTAGCAATCTTGGAGAGGTCCTTGACAGATTTTCCTAATGCAGCTTATCTTTTGATTTCCTGCCCCTGGTGCCAAGAGTGTTGACTGTGGAACCAAGCAAAGTGAAATCATTAGCAACTTCAATTTTTTTCTCCATCTACCATGATGCTGCCTATTGACCCAGTGGTGAGGATTTAATCAAGACATTATTAACATCAAGATGCACATATGCCAAACAATAAACCTAAACTCTTAACATCACACCCTCTAAAATAAAGGAACTCTAAAGTGTTACTCATCTACACATAAAGCCAAAACTATAAAACTTCTAAAAGAACACATAAGAGAAAATAGTTGTGATCTTAGACAAAGGGATCAGACAAATGGATCTTAGACAAGATAAACCATTTAAAAAATTGACAAACTGCATTTAAAATTAAAATCTTCTGTTCTTTTAAAGACACTACTAAACAAATGAAAATACAAGTTACATATGTAGAAAAATGTTACTAAAATAGATTTTGTAATAAACTTAGATTCAAAATATGTAAAATATTCTCACTATTGAATACTTAAAAACACAAAGGAGGGATATGAATGGAAAATCAGACATAATCATCAACAGAAACTCTGGTAGCGTAGTAGGAAGGGAGCTGTGTTGCTAAAACAAAGGTCACGTCTCTCTAAAGATTCAAATCCATCAGCAGTTTTAAGGGAGAAAGATGTGCAATTCATAGTCCCAGCCAACCAGGTCGAGGGTCAGCTTCCAACTTGCAGAAATGACTTTTTATTATCAGTTAGAAGAGAAATGCAAAACCTACTGTTGTGTTATGTGCTGTCAAGTTGACTATGACTCATAGTGTCTCTATGAATGACTCTGAACCTTGCCCTCTCCTGAACCAACTTCACTGTTTCTGTCATACCTGGCTCCATTGCCCAGGCAAACTGCCCAGGCACTCTGTAAATCCATCTCATCCAGGGTCTTCCCTTTCTGTGCTGTCCCCTCCACCCTTCCAAGCATGTGTCCTTCTCAGATGGTATCGATAAGGAGCATCTTAGTCTCTAGACTGGTATTGTTGCTCTTAAGCACTCTGGAGAGGTTCTTGGCAGCACTACAAGAAAGAAGAAACCCTACTGGGATTGCTAAATACCACACTTAAGTGCCATGAAATGAATTGTTGTTGTTATTTGCCATTAAGTCATCTGTGACTCATACCAACGCCTATGTACAACAGCTGTAAACCCCACGGTATCCTGAGCCAGTTTCTTTGTCTCCAACAGACCTACCCCCATTACCTCAGTTACTGTGTCAGTTCATCTCATACAGGGTCTTCCTCCTCTGTGCTCTCCCTCCACCTGTCCAAGCGTGATGTTCTTCTCCAAAGACTGGTTCCTCCTGGCCACATTCTCAAAGTATGTGAGACAGAGCTTCAACATCCTTGCCTCCAAGGAGCAGCCTGGTTTCACCCTCTTCAGGACAGATCTGTTTTTTCTCTTGGTGGCAAATGGCATGTTCAATACCCTTCCCTAGAACCATAGCTCAAAAGTATAACTTTTTCTGTCATCCCTAGTCGTTATCCAGCTCTCTGATGCATAGCAAGTAACTGTGAAGATCACTGGCCTGGATCAGGTGCGCCTTAGTCTCTAGACTGACATCATTACTCTTTAGGACTTTGGAGCGGTTTCTGAAAGCCGCTTTCCCTAGTGCAATTAGTCTTTTGATTTCCTAAATGCTGGTACCAAGAGTGTTGATTCTGAAACCAAGCAAGTTGAAATTGTTAATAGTCTCAATCTCTTCTCCATCTATTATGGTGCTGCCAATTGGCCTAGTGCTGAGAATCTTTGTCTTCTTGATGTTTAGCTTCAATCTCCCTAAAACACATGTGTGTAATGATATAATGTGAAAAGTGGTAATGATCCTCTATGATCTGATAAACCAAACAGCAGTTTAAAAAAAAAAAAGGTGGAATGCAACATCCCTTAATGTGATCACAGCCCTGATAGCTAAGAGAAGTTTCCCTAGGGTGCGGCCAATCAGAAGAGATAAAGGGGAAGGAAAGTGGGCTGAGAAGAGATATTTCAGTTCAAGAAAGAACTGCTGGAGTGGAGTGTGTGTAGTAGGAAACTTCTTGACAACATGGAGATCTCCAAGGAATGCCTAATGTACAGATGTTAAAAACAGGACCTTCCTCCAAAACCAAAAGAGAGAAAGGCCCTTCACTACAGATGGCATCCTGAATCCAAATTCAGACCTCTAGTCATAAGACAATACATTTCTGTTTGTGAAAGTCATCTACTTGTTGTGTCCTTGTTAGAGCTGTACTTAGAGACACTAAGACACTAGCTTTTGATGAGGATTTGAAACATACAGAACAAGTGTTAAAAATAAGCACAAAATTCTGTGAGTTTTCATCATAAATTAACAACATCTACAATTAAAATGAATAATTAAGCAATTAAAATGAATAAGGATGACAGAAGAAGAATCACTGTCTTTGAATTATGGTGCTGGGGAAGAGTAGTGAATATCCCATGGACCGTCAAAAGAATAGACAAGTCTATCTTAGATGCAGTACAACTGGGGTCCTACTTAAGGGCAAGTATGGTGAAATGTCATCTCACATACTTGGGACATGTCAGGAGGGACTAGCCCTTGAAAAAAACACATCATCCTGGGAAAAATGTAGGGTTAGAGAAAGAGAGGTAGACCTTTAACAAGATGAACTGAGACACAATGGGCTCGAGCATTATCACAGTTAATGAGGGTAGGCCAGAACTAGGCAAGGTTCATATATATTATTCATAGGGTCACTGTGAGTAGTAGTTAACAGCATCTACTAATAACAGCAAATAATTTTAAAAGGCTCAGTTTTCAATAACGTAAAAACTATTATTAAAAATTAACTTTTACATAATATGAAAAGTACACAATTAAATACCTGAGGGAGCTGTTGTTGGGGTTTTTCAGATCTTGATGAAGTTTTATCACCCATTCCTGATATTCTTGTTTTTGGATGGCAGTTGACTGCTTTAATTCATTTGTCCATTTATTCTCTAAGTCCTATAAAGAGACAGTATGAAAACTGGTTAGAATTTTTTTTTTTTACAAAAACAAATAAGTAAATGAAAATCTGACTGTATGGTTGAAAGTCAATATATTTCACTTACTTGTTGGGATTCAAAATGCTGAGCAGCCAGTGAGTTTACATCTTGATCTGTCAATGACTTGCCTAATTCTTGCATCACTTTTTCCATTTCAATACCTTGTCTAAAATGCAAACAAATCAGTAGATTATTTATATACTTACAACCTTTTCAAGATACATACACATTTTCGATTCACTGACTAATCTGCTGCTGTTGTCATGTGGATATCAATTCCTGGCAGCCTCGTGTGCAGAGCAGAGCTGCCTCCCAGGGATTTGAAGGTTGTGACATTTTGGGAGCACATCGTCTCCTGCACTTCTGGGGACAAACTGCCAACTTCTCTGCTACTGAACATTTAACCATTTGCACCACACAAGACTTCTAGAACAGTATCAGTGAAAATTAATCTTTCATGTTTTAGCAATATGTCCAGGAATGGGTACTATATTATCTGAAACGCACTCTGAATCTTTGGAAATGGCAGTCTGGAACTAATGTGACAATGTCACAAACCACCAGAGTCATAAGTACAGTTAATTTTAATTCAAACTTAATGTATAAATGAAAAAAGGAGAAATATAGGTGACTATTAAATTACTATGCCTAATGTTTAAAAATCCAGACCCCTTTCTATCTGCATATTTTCTCAAGTAAAAAATTTTTTGTTTTCAACTTAAGCAAATTTTCCATTTGTTTCTACATGAGCTGAAGTGACTTCAACCTCTGAACACATTGTCAGATTTGACAATCTTTGTCAAAATTAGTATATAGCTCAATCAGAAGCTACTAATTAGGTTATAAGAAAGAACATCATTAAGTCACAAAGTTTGTTTTAAAAAAGGAATGCAAAATACCTTCTGAAGACATATTTTACCTTCTTGATTTATCAAAGAATGAATATATGAAATGATTTTCTCTACTGGAAAAATTAACCTATGTATTAGAAGTTGAGATAATCCTCATTTTTGAGAGGAAAGGAGTAGTGAATAAGAGGACATCAAGGAGCCTTATATAGGTCTGAAGTTACTAGGAAGACATGAAGGAGCCTCATATAGGTCTGAAGATCCTTGTTTTTTTACCTGGGTGATGGTAATAAAGGTGTGTTCACTTTGTTCACATTTATTGGGATGAACTGTAATAAACAGTGCTACAATTCCAAAGGCACACTGTTCGAACCTACCAGGCCTGCAAGAAGATGGACAGTCTCCTCCTGGAGGGTCAGTAATTGGTCAGTTCTGACTCAACAGTACACACCAACAAAAAACCCTACAATTTGCCTAAGTACCAGCTAAACAGAATTTACTATCATACTAGTTCAATTTAAGTCAGTTTCTCTTAAAGTGAATTTGTTTTAGTTTATGTTGTTGTTGATTGCCTTCGAGTTGAGCATGACTCATAGCGACCCTATGAACAAAAGGCTTGAAGCCCCTCTACAAATATCGGCATTTATCAAAGTTCATAGAGTTTCTGGAGGCTTAGAAAGAGTATATTGATAGATAACAAATGAAGCCGCTTCACACAGGCTATGTTGTTGTGAGATGCCATTGAGTTGACTGTGACGCACTGTGACCCCATAACAGCAGAACAAAACTTTGCTCCATCCTGTGCCCTCACAATCTCTGCTGTGTCTATGCCCACTGTTGAAGGCCAAACCATTTTCTTGAAGGTCTTCCTCTCTTTCTCTGGCCTTGCACAATTGCTTTACTTTTAAAAAACCAACACTTTTTGGTAGTTCACTTTATCATGTCTTTTAAAATAATATTGTTTAGTTTTTACATTTTAAAAAGTCTTGCTTGGTCCTGTGCCGTCCTCATGAATCTTCCCTCTGCTTATGCCCAGTGTTGCAATCACTGTGTCGAGTTATCTTGCTGAGTGAGGCTCTTCCTCTCCTACGCTGACCCTCTCCTTTTCCAAGGACTGGCATCTCTTGATAACATATTCAAAGTACATATGGTGAAGTCTCACAATCCTTTGGCTCTCAGGCTGTCCTTCTTGCAAGAGAGATCTGTTTCTTTTGGTAGCTCACAGGACTCTTCACCCATATTACCATTCAAAGGCTTCCATCTTTCTTTGGTCTTCCTTAGTCACCGCCCAACTTTCACAGGCATTATGAAGCAACTGAAAATACTATGGTGAATGGCACGTCAGTCATCAAACTCTCATACTTGCTCTCAAGTAGTTCAAAGAGGTCTCTGACAGCAGATTTGCTCAATGTAGCATGCCTTTTGATTTATCAACTATGTTTATATGGGTGTTGATTGAGAATCCAAACAAAATTAATTTCTTGACAACTTCAATTTTTCTCCATTCAATTAATGAGCTCTGGCAGTGCAGTTCATGGAGTGTTGTGCTGTTAACCAAAAGGCTGTGTCTTTGGGGACCGGGACCTATAAGTCTCTCTGTGGGAGAAAGATGGGCAGTGTTTCTCCATTAAGGCTTACAGCCTCAGAAGGGCAATGGAGGAGGGTCACTGAGTCAGGTTGGTTGGTCTTTTTCAGCAGGTCAGGTATACATGATTTTTTTAAGAAACAGAAGGAGCTGCAAACATTAGTCTAAGTACAAACATAACTATAAATATACATTAATATTTTACACTACACATATTCCCTCTAGTGGATAAAATATAGCATTGCCATTCTTAAAGTTCAAAGAAATAAACTATCTTGAGCTTGGTTTACTCAAATAAAGTAAATGTTCAATGAAAGAAAAGAAAACTTTAATAAATTAAACACTGATTGCCATCAAGTTGGAACTAACTTATAGCTGGGTTTCTTTTTACTTTTCTATTTGGTCATATGTCTAGGTTTATTTCATTTTCTTATGCTTTCCAGATAACTGCATTTCTTGCAAATAGACAGTCTGTACTGACTCTACATTGGCTAAGCCTATTTGGTGTCATTTTTCCAACAGCATGTATGTGTATAACATGTTGTTAATTCTCACAATATTGACATTTTCATCTTCCTACTACTCTGTTGGGTTTCTGAGGCTATAAATTACATGAGAAGAGACGGCCCATCTTTCTTCCTGGGAGCCACTACTGCTTTTGAAATGCCAGAGAAATACAGCCTTTGGGTGAGCAGCGAAACTCCCTACAGATTATGCTATTATTCAATGAATAAAATTTTATTAACATTTATTTAATGCTAAATGTGTTGGAAGTGCAAATTAATAGTAGAATTAATGGTAAAATATATTTATCTGTGATTAAGATGAAACGAATTTTTATTACATTTCACATGAAATATTAAATATATATTGCCTTAATATATCAGTGGTGACAAATCTGGCAATTTTTTATATTATTCTGGAAGACTTAAGGAAATGTTACTTTATTTAAGCCAGGTATGTGTCTTATCTCCTTATCTTTTCAATCTATATGCAGAACAGATCATCTGGGAGGTTGGGCTCTATAAGGAGAAATGTGGCATCAGGATTAGAGGAAGAATCACCAACAAACTGTGTTATACAGATGACACAACCCTGCTTGTTGAAACTGAGGAGGACCTGAAGTGGTTGCTGTAGGTCAAGAACTGCAGCCTTCAATATGGATTGAAGCTCAACATCAAGAAAACAAAACGTCTCACCACTGGGCAGTAACATGATAGAGAGTGAATAGATTGAGACTGTTGACAGCTTTAGTTTGCTTGGCTCTACAATCAACACTCTTGGTACCAGCGGTCAGGAAATTAAAAGATGAATTGCATTGGGAATCTGTCTGCTGTCAGGGACCTCTCCAGAGTAATAAAGAACAATGATGCCAGTCTGGAGACTAAGGTGTGCCTGATCCAGGTCATAGTCTTTGCAATTATTTGCAACTGATACCACTGAGCTGTGGTGCTGGAGAAGAGTATTGAATAGACCATGGATTTCTAGGAGAACAAACAGCTTCATCCTAGAAAGGGTGAAACCAGGCTGCTCCTTGGAGGGAAGGACTCTGAAGTTTTGTCTTACATACTTTGGGAATGTTGCAAGGAGGGACCAGTCCTTGGAGAGGGCCATCATGCTTGGGAGGGTGGAGTGACAGCACAAAAGAGGAAGAGCCTTGATGAGATGGACTGAGTCAGTGTGTCAGCGACAATAAGGTTGGCACAGGATGGAGCAGGGTTTAGGGCTGTTATACATAGGGTGGCTATGTGTTGCAAATGACTCGATGGCACATAACAACAAGCTTGAACTATTAGCATATGAAAAATAAAGTTGTTGTTGTTGTTATGTGCCGCTGAGTCACCTGCAACTCATAGCGACCCTATGTACAATAGCCCTAAACTCTGCTCTGTCCTGTGCCAATCGCACAGTCTCTGACACTCCCATCCCAATTACCCCAGTCACTGAATCAATCCACCTCATAGAGGGTCTTCCCCTCCTGCGCTGTCCTTCCACCCTCCCAAGCATGATGTCCTTCTCCAAGGACCGGTCTCTGCTCACAACATGTCCAAAGTATGTTAGACGGAGCCTCAGAATCCTTGCCTCCAAGGAGCCACCCGGTTTAACCCTTTCCAGGATGAATCTGTTTGTTTTCCTAGCAGTCCATGGTATTCTCAGTACTCTTCTCCAGCACCACAGCTCAAAGGCATCAGTTCTCCTTCTAGCCTCTTGGGTCATTGTCCAACTCTCTGATGCAAAACAAGTGATTGTGAAGATCATGGCTTGCATCAAATGCACCTTAGTCTCCAGAGAGACACCATTGCTCTTCAGTACTTTGGAGAGGTCCCCAGAGAGAAAGAAAACAAAAAACAATGTTCCATCAAGAAAACTAAGTTTAACCAAAAAACATTTTGTAAAACAAATTCCCACTGAAAAAGTGTTCCAAAATTACAAAAAACAAAGAGACATGAAGAATGAATCCAAGTACAGGTAAATGCAGTACATAAATTCAGCTTCTCAGAAGGTGAAGAGCTATGTAGACCAGAAACTATTTTCCAATATAGAAAAGGGATGATTACAGGAATGATGATACAGGAGAGTTCAGGTAGCTTTCTGAGCAGTATAGTGAGAAAGCAGTAAAGCAGCTCACCATTTAAGAGATGCTCACCAGATGAACGATAGCTCTAGCAATGGCTGTTGATAGCCAACATGGACATTTTTTAATCTATCTGAACAGGCAGAATGAGTACCGTCCCAGAAAACTCGGCATCTGAAAACAGATTCACAGTCCAGAATGAAGGCTGCACAGTGGAGTGGACTCGGGGGGAGGGACTGCATAACAATGAAAGAGTTTTTCTTTTTCTTTTCAAGGAGAAGAGTGAATTGAGGGGGAAGGGGTGGGCAGGGAGAAAAGTGCAACAATGAATGAATGAAAACGCTAAGTCTCTGTAAACTTTCATTAAAATTAAAAAATAAATTTAAGAAAACCCCCACAAACCCAGATTCACAAAGAGCTGAAGGCTCAATTTTTTAAAACTGGCAGGGAAAAAACCCCAAACAATTGATACTAAGTAGTAGATAAAGTATTAGCTAACTAGTTCTATATTTTTTTATAATATTTAACAAATTTTATTACAAATTAAATTATTATTACAAAAAATTATTACAGATTACAAATTTTATAAAATTTTACAAATCTGTGAAACACGATAAAAATACCAGTCTTAAATATAGAATTGAGCATCCATTAAGAAAAATTCTTAAACCTATCTTCTTACAATTTCTCAGAACCAGTATTATCTAAATTATTGGCTGAACCATAACAGATTTTTCTCATTTTGCCATTCCTGCCTACTCTGGGCGTGCTATCAGGAGGGGTGAGTCCTTGGAAAAGGACATCATGTTGGAAAAGTCAGAGAGTCACAGAAAGAAAGGAAGACCCAAAACAAGGTGGACCAACACAGTGACTGTAACAATACAGGGCTTGAGCACACCAGAGATCATGAAGATGGTGCAGGGCAGGACAAGGCTCAGTTTTGATGTTCACAAGGGAAATTGTAGTTGACATGATGGCAAGGTAAGTTGTAGTTGACTCGATGGCAACTACCAACAACAATATTCTTTTCTAATGTGAAATTGCAAGAAGCTGCACTGCAATCCCAGAGGTATGCAGTTTGAATCCACCAGATACTCTGCTGGAGTGACAATCTCTTCCTGTACCAGTCAGATCCAATTTGACGGTACATACACAAAAATAATAAAATAAAATAAAAAAAGAAATTGAGGGTCAGAAGCAAACCAGCATATCATTCAAAATGTACTTCTTTGTGACTGATTATTAAATCAGTCACAAAAGTAAATGTGGTTTGGCCTTACTATACCTTAACAATAAAGAAAATAAATTTTACACAAGCTCACTATAAAATTTATCCTGATGTTGCATTAACCCAGTATCTTAAATAAAATATTATTAAATTCTGAAATACTAAATAACAGAGAGTATGTAGAAGAAGGAATGTGTCTTGAATTCCTATTACAATTTATAGCATTGCTAGGAGGGAATCTGCTTTAAATCAAATCATGTTAACAATGTTTACTTACTCTGAATGGGAAAAAAAACCCCACCACAACCCACATAAAAGTATTATTTATCTATTAAACAATCCATACAAAATGAATGCAAATCTAATTAAAATTTATTATAATAATTCTATTATCATTTTTCTCCTAATGTAAATAAACTTAGAAAATGAAGGAAAAGAGTATATGGGGCTAATTACACAGCAGGCAACAAACTGGCCCTGACTACAGAGATACCCAAGAAGAGTTAATGACTTTGAATCAGGTTTGAATCTGGTTTCAAATTCCAGCTTGTCCCCATATAAATTACTCAGTGTGGAGAATGGGGATAGTAACAGGTGACTGAAATGTGAGTCAAACGTCCTAGGGCATCCAAAGCATTCTCCATAGTGCCTAAAATTAACAAAGACTTTAACATATATAGGCTATTCCTCTTTTGTTGTGCACCATTGAGTTGGGACCAACTTACACCTGATCTTCCAGCAGGTTTTCAGAGGCAGCAAATCACATGGGAGCAAGTGGTCCACCCTTCTCTTGCCGGGCAGCTGCTGAATTTGAATTGTGTACCTTTGGGATTGCAGTACAGTTTCTTCCCACTAGGCTACCAGAGCTCCTTATTCCTTTTATTGTTGTCTGCCAGTGACTTGGAAAAGACCCATAGCTGATGCTCTAAAACAAAACCCTACTACTAAGAAGTCAATTTTGACTCCTAGTGATCCTGAAGGGGATCCTTGTAGGGAAACCCCACCACTAAGGTTTCCAAAGCTGTACACTGTAGTGGAAGCAGATTGTCACAACATTCCTTCTGCCGAGTGGGCTTGAATTGCTGATGTTTTTGTTAACAGTTGAATGATTTTACTCACCATGCCATCAGGGTTCCTGAGAACATATAAAACAAAAACCCAAATCACTGCTATAAAGTTGGTTCTGACTTATAGCAACCTTTCACTGGGTTTTCAAGGCTGTAAACCCTATGAGGAAGAGAGAACGTTCATCTTTGTTCCCTGAAAACTGGTGGGCTTGAACCATGAATCTTTAGTCTAGCAGCACAACATGCTACTTATTATGCTACCACAGCTCCGTTAAGAATAGAACATCATGTATTTTGGAAAAATAATTTGCATAGTTCTATAAATCTCTGGTGACAGACAGTTGGAGCTATAAACTGAAACATAATACAATTATTTATTAATATTAGTTTCTATTTTATTCTTCAGTCTTCCTTAAAAAAGGGAAAAAATGTCTATTTGACAATGCAATATTTAATTAGGATATTGGAAGAAATTTCAAATACCTCTCACGTAACTTTTTCAGCTCCACATCTCTTTCACCAATCAGTTCTGAGATGCTAACAAAGTAATTATGTTCCAAATTTAGGAGTGTTTCAGAGGCAGGAGAATGGATTAGGTCATGATACACATCTGCAAAATCTTCATCCCAGCTGGGCTCTTCAGGCCTTGCGTGCTCTAATGTGGTCTAAAAGATACAAAAGCATTCTTACATCAGCGAGAGAGTTTGATTTAAGACAGTGCTAGAAAAGTAGGTACATCATGCCCCAATTTTGTACACCAGATACACACACACACACACAAACGTGTGTGTGCATGCATGTATATGCCTATATGTGTGTATAAGACCATGGTATGTCTGATTCAAGCTATGGTCTTTTCAATCACCTTCTATGTACTTGAGAGCTGGACAATGAATAAAGATGGCAGAAGAATTGATGTCTTTGAGCTGTGGTGTTTGAGAAGAGTACAGAATATTTCTGGGCAGGCAAAAGAACAAACAGATTTGTCTTGGAGAAAGTGAAGCCAGGTGAAGCTTTGTCTCACATACTTTAGGCAAAGTGGAGGGTAAGCAGAAGAGAGGAAGACCTTCAAGGGAGGTCTCTGTATTGTACGTATATTTTGCTGTTTATGTTCCACTGAGTGCAACTCACAGCAACCTTATGAACAACAGATGTGAATGCCATCTTATCCTGTCATCCTCTTTATCCCTGACACACTCGAGCCCATTGGTTCAGGGTTTTCCTTTCTTCTGCTGATCCTTCAAGCATGAGTTCCCTCTCCAAGGAATAGCATCTCCAAGCAACAGCCTCTCCTAGAAACACGCCCAAAGTATGTACTGTATATAGGTGACATATAATGATGACACTGAATCACTAAGGAGTTAGAATTATGTTTTATATACTATGTTTAAGAGAGAAAAGAAATACACATTATATTTTTAAAAGCTCTTCAACAAATGATGGTTAAAATTTCCTGACTTAAATGTTAGCATCTGAAATATCTAGTAAATTAATTTATAGAAAACTAGGCTCAGTCCTTCATAGTAATATGTAGCTAATATTACTCTAAACATCATGGTATTCTACCTCTTTTTTGATGCTCCCGTTTAGGTTACCAAATGTTGTTTACAGACATGCTTTAGACATTGTTATGGATTGAACTGTGTTCCCCCCAGATCTGTGTTGTAAATGCTAACTTCTATGCCCTTGGTTATAATCTCCTTTAGGAATTAGACACCATTAGAATTTGGTATGTTTTGAATCAATCTCTTTTGAGATAAAGGAGAGATTAAACAGTAAGCAGAGATGGGGGATACCAAATCATAGGAAAACCACTGAGGAGCAGATGCTCAAAGAGACATAAACTTTTCTCCAAAGCTGACAGAGGGGGCAAAAAACAGTCCTTAAAAGTCAGCACCTTGTATTTGGACTTCTAGCTCCTAAAAAGTGAGAATATAAAATTTTGTTCCTTAAAGCCACACATCCAGGGAGTTTCTCTTATAGCAGCACAGTTCTCTATCAGCAGATAATCAAGACAGCCTCCTTCTGGCTCACCTACTATGCCATTTGGCTTCTGCTTCCAGGGTCTGCTGCTGTTATGATTTCACTCCTCTTCTTTCCATCATTTTGCTGCGCTGAACCTCTGCTGACCCTTTTGTCATTACCAACATAGTTTGCTCTTCTCTTTTCATTCCACCTTTTTGGTCTCTGAGGCCTCAGTTTCTGATGCTTTACTGAGTGGTTTGGCTTTAGTAAGTGGAGTGTCACATTATATTTTATATATATAGATGTATAGATATATAGAGATAGAGAGATATATAGATATGTATATACCTAGCATAGATATAAATATATAAATTATAGTGTGTGTGTGTGTGTGTGTGTGTGTGTGTATATATTTGTATTTTCTCAGGTATTTTCCTGTCAATACTTCTTTTTATCTTTAGAAGCAGATTCTCTGCTTTGTCTTTCCTTGTGTCATTAAAATTTAACTAGCCATACAGTTTTATAACCCTAAGACCAGTAGAAAACTAACTGTACATAACAAAACATGTGAAGAAAATCTACTTCTGAAATAATAGGCCTTTGAAAACTTACATGCAGACTGGCTCAGAGTAGGGCCGGGTTCAAAGAAATTGTACATAGGGGTCACTCTGAGTCACATAACAACAACAACAACAACAACTATATTTGTATAAGGTAAACATAGAATGCCTATTCAATAGATATTTATTTTTTTACTGTTAAATTTGTACTCTGTGATTAAATGAGTTAATATATACATGTTATTAATATCATTATCTAAAATATCCTCAAATTCTGTCTCAGGGAGTTCTGGGGGTCTAGCAGTAAGAAACTGTGTTGCAATCTCAAAGGTAGGTGGTTTGAATCTATCAGCTGCTCTGTGGGAGGAGACTGGGCAGTCTCCTCCTATGTGATTTAAGATTTACTAGCTCTGAAAGCATGCTGGAGGGTATACTATGCTTGGGTTCTGACTCCATGGCTTACTACCACAACAACAACAGATCCTTTAGAATAGCCAAACAAAAGCCATGTTTTGTAGTATTTTAATGACTTTTGAGATTAAACTTACTTTTACTAAGCTAAGTTATGAAAAGTTTTATCTTTGTTTTAACAAAATCAGGAATAGGAAGAGTTTGTTTCAGATCTTAAAACAAATCAAATCTTGGGGAAATTGCTTTTTCTAAGAACCTTCTTCCACTTCTCTATGTTCTTCCACAGCATTTGTTTCAGCCCTAAACAAATCAAACTGTGTCATAAACAGTGTCTGGACTTTGTGGTCTCCTCCTACTAGATTTCATTTCTATGTGGGTAGAGACTTACTCTTAGCTCTATTAAAGTCAAAACTCACTGCTGTTGAGTCAGAACTCACTCACAGCTGATCCTCCAGTGGGTGTTTGGAACCTGTAAATCACACAGGAGGAGACTGCTCATCTTTATTTCACAGAGCAGTTGGTGGGATCAAACCAGCAGAGGGGCCTGACCGAGCAGTACAGCTCTCTACTGACTACACCACCAGAGTTTAAATAATTTAAGTGGAGTTATTCTTTTAATACACATTAGAGCTCTGTTTCTTTGTATCAGCAAAAATATTGTTGCTGTTATGTGCCGTCAAGTCACTTGCAACTCATAGAGACCCTATGTACAACAGCCCTGAACTCTGCTCTGTCCTGTGCCAGTTGCACTGTCTCCGATACACCCATCCCGATTACCCCAGTCACTGAATCAATCCACTTCACAGAGGGTCTTCCCCTTCTGTGCTGTCCCTCCACCCTCCCAAGCATGATGCCCCTCTCCAAGGACCGGTCCCTACTTTCAACATGTCCAAAATATATTAGACGAAGCCTCAGAATCCTTGCCTCCAAGGAGCTGCCTGGTTTAACCCTCTCCAAGATGAATCTGTTTGTTTTCCTAGCGGTCCTTGGTATCCATGGTACCCTCAACACTCTTCTCTAGCACCACAGCTCAAAGGCATCAATTCTCCTTCTATCTTCCCGACTCTCTGATGCATAGCAAGTGATTGCAAAGACCATGGCCTGTATCAGACACACCTTAGCCTTCAGAGAGACACCAATGCTCTTCAGAACTTTGGAAAGGTCCCTAACAGCAGATTTTCCCATCGCAATACGTCTTTCAATTTCCTCGCTATTGGTGCCAAGAGTGATGACTGTGGAGCCAAGCAAACTAAAGCTGCAAACAATCTCAATCTCTTCACCATCCATCCTGATGCTGCCAATTGGTCCAGTGGTGAGAATCTTTGTCTTCTTGACATTAAGCCTCAATCCATATTGTAGGCTGCAGTCCTTGACACTCTGCAGCAGGCACTTCAGGTCCTCTTCAGTTTCAGCAAGCAGGGTTGTGTCATCCGCATAACGCAGGTTGTTGATAAATCGTCCACCAATCTTGACCCCACATTTCTCCTCATAGAGCCCAGCCTCCCGGATAATCTGTTCTACATATAGGTTGAAAAGGTATGGAGACAGGACACATCCCTGGTGTACGCCCTTCCCAATATTGAAACATTAGCACAAATATTAGCTTCTTTAAAAATTATAATTGTTACAGGCATATTTTAGTGTAACATCAAATACATTTTTATCATTTAAGCTATCTGTGTACATACTGACATGCTTTCCATGAAGTGGGAAACCATTCTGGGAAGGAAGTAAACTGAAAATTTGGAAATAAAACTGGTTCCATTCAAATTTTTACAGACTAAGTTTGCTTAGAGTGAGATGTAGTTCACTCATGACAGCTTGAAAGTATTAATTTACTTGTTTATTTCATAATTCTACATCTGGCTCTTTAATAAAAATGAAATTCCATTCTGTGTCTGTTTTGTTCACTATTTTACCTCCAACAGCTATTATAACATGGAAGATACTCAACTTTTATTATCTTTTCTCAAGTTTAAGATGAATTATTTTTTTTCAAATGCCAAGTCTCAGAAATCAAGATGTAACTTAATATACGTGAAGGCATTTTGGCATTCTCCAACAATTTTCCTGGTAGTGTTTTGCTTTCTCAGTTGTCAATAACAACGACATATGCTACAATTTATGAGTTGTTGCTATGAACTCCTGAGGTTGATTCTGACTCATGATGACCCTATGGGACAGAACAGAATCCCCTCACAGGGTTTCCTAGGCTGCAATCCAGAAAATACCTGCAGGCCATCGGGTCTTTTCTGCCGGGATGGTACTGGGAGTTCAAAGTGCCTACCTTTTGCCTCATCAGCAAGCAGTTAACTGTCGTGCCACCCGGGCTTCTTGTGGCATTTCAGACTTTATGAAATAAGATGCATTCTTTAAATAAAAAAATCATGATGCTTTGTACCAACAGTAAAGATAAGAGGACAAAAGTAGACAGAACTCTTAAAATGGAGGACTCCTTGCTAGATAAAATCTAGTCGAGTCAAAGTCATTGCCTTTGAGTAAGAACCAACTCATAGCTGACTCTCGCACAAGAGAAGACTGTCTTTTTCTCTCCTACAGAGTCACTGCTTGATTCCAACAGAGAGGTGCTGCCTTCTGGTTAAAATCACCACTCCCTAGGACTGTGCAGCCACAGCTCCCCTAAATGACAGTAAATTTAGAATTTCAAAAAAACACAGTGAAAATTTTTTAGCATTATTCCTGACTTGCTTACGTTAAAAGACTTATTACTTTTATTAGCTAAAGATGAGAACCCTATACTAGTTACAAATACAGACACAAGCTCTCATTATACAAGGCATCTGTAAAAAGTGTTTCAGTCTTAAGTGTTACTCCTGATAAAAGAAAGAAGCATCAAAGCAGGAACATGTAGGATACATTATGGGACAGATGTAGAGGAAAACCAATCATACAATGACTTCAGTTTTAGAGTTTTAGAAGTATTCACTGAAGTTCCAAATACTCTTGACATTTATAATTGGCTCTATTTTCTTACCTCCGCATAAGCCTTGGCCCATGCACTTGCCAGCTGATGTAAATCTACTTCTCCTGATTTCACAGCTTCAAGTGACGCTTCAGCATCTCTATCATAATCTCTGAGGGATTCTTCTTCTATAAAATTACGCAGAGCTTCTTTTAAATCTGCCGCAGGATAATGAATCATCAGCAGCGAAACTCAGACATAAATAGAGAACATTTACATATTCCAGTGTGAAATCTTGTCTTATGAAACTTTTATCTTTAATATAATGTCGAGCTAAACTAGAATCAGCTTCTTGGTGGTGTTGCGTACCATTAAATCAGAACTGATTAATAGCTAACCCTCCAGTGAGCGTTCTGAGGCAATTAATCAAAGGGGAGGAGACTGCCCATCTTTCTCCTGCAGAGCAGCTGGGGGATTCAAACCACGTGCCTTTTGGATTGTGGTCCAGCTTCTTACCACTAGGCCACCAGAGCTCCCTAATTAATTACATTTTACAATCTTATTTTTCTTTACTATTATACAATTTTATATTTCTTTCCTATTTATTATTGCATGGGAAAAGGTAAAATGTCTTATGTAATTCTGATACTCATTAAGCAATAATTTCTTATGTGGGATTAATTTGGAGATGAATATGTATGGGCACATTAAAAAAAAAACCCCAAAACAAACCAAAGCCAAAACCCTTTCTATAGATTTTGAGAGTCTGCAGTTTCTTTTATTTAAGTGAAAAAGGTTTGCCTGCATGGATGGAATGGGTTGTATGGGAGGAGGCATGTTCTAATTCCTAGAATAGTGCTTTATCGCTTATTAATGAACTGTGACAGAAAGCGCAAGGCTTTGTTCCTCACCAATAACTTCAGAGAAGTCAGCTGAAGGAAATCTGGAGAAAAGGCTGGAGATGCCTAAGAAAATCACTATAACCATCAAGTTACTGGTTTGAGCTGACAATATGTAATGGGGTTCACTGTTGTCATTGTCCATGCCTACAGATAATTTATTTTGTGTTTTTGAATAAAAAAAGACATTTGTACATTCCTGAAAAAAAAAAAAAAGAAAAGATTTCCTACAGATAACATTTTTTTGAGTGCTCTATGAGTAGTCCCCTACTGTACAGTACACTGACAGGGAAGTTCTGACAGGGAAGGTTACCTTCAGTTGCATTACTAACCCAAATGTTGTGTGTCTTGGGTTATTAAAATCCAGCAAGATAGGCAGTCTCCGCCCTTTGTGATTTACGGCCTTAGAAACCCACTGGAGAGTAGCTATCAGTTGGAATCTACTCAAGGGCAGTGAATCTTGACTGGGATATATAATGTTTTATATAAACATTATGTAATTTTCTTCGAGTTTAGAAGAAAAACTGGTTAATGTATTACTACTGACTTAATTAAAATTATTTCATATTCTAATTTTAATGATAACATGTATATACTCACATCATGCAAAAGGCTCTGGGCTAGAATTCAGAATGTCTAATCTTGACTGTCAACATGTTTCTGACTTTATAG
Source organism: Elephantulus edwardii (assembly GCF_000299155.1). NCBI lineage: Eukaryota > Metazoa > Chordata > Mammalia > Macroscelidea > Macroscelididae > Elephantulus > Elephantulus edwardii. Next base: position 4,737,736 of record NW_006399846.1, on the reverse strand, counting down.
CAGTGGGGCTCAATCTTCAGTGTGTATCAGACTGCACGGAGGATTTTATTAAAACAGATAGCTTGGTGCGGCTCCCAGAATTCCCAGCAGAAATGGGGCAAGCACTTGAAAGAACTTCACCAATTAAGTCAATCTCTTTATGTCCTAGTTTCCTTGCTACAGAATGAGATTATGCTAGGAAATCTCTAGGTTCCCTTGTAAGTCTAATCTTTTTAAATTATTTTTGAATAGACATGTAAAAATGGGTTAGATATCGATTAGTTTATGGAATCTATTTAGATACTCAAAGCGTTTTCAAAGATTATTCTTCCATCTTTTCTATTACATCTCAGGAACAGATGACTTGGTCATTAAAATGAGGGAGCTCTGCCTAGTGGTAAGAATCTGCACTGCAATCTTGAAGGCATGTGGTTCAACTCCACCAGATGCTCTGTGGGTGAAGGATGGGAGATCTATTCCCATGTGATTAAGTGCCTCTGAAAAGCCACTAAAGGGCCGCTATAGGCCAGTTCCAACTCACTGGTGTACAACGAGAAAAGGCACAATTAATTTAGCTATATAGTTCTGTAATACACTAGTGATACCTGAAATGCCTTATGAATCTACCCAAATAAATTCTGAAATTAAGAATTCAAGACTTTGTAACTTACTCTCCATTATGTAATTTAATTTTTATTAATATTTTCTTTATAAATAGCTATGCCTAGGGAACACTTACTATTTTTGGTAGACAAGAAGTTAAACACTTTAAATTTTATGGATAATGCTTCTTTGGATTAGGATAACTAATCTTAAAATTCTAATGCCAGAGATTATTAAAAAAAAACCAATAAAATGAGATTGTTGTTGTTTTTATGCGTCATCGAGTTGTTTGCGACTTATAGCGACCCTATGTACAAGAGCCCTAAACCCTGCTCTATCCTGTGCCAACCTCACCATTTCCAACACACTCACTCCCACCACCCCACTCACAGAATTGATCCATCTCATCGAGGGCCTTCCCCTCCCACGCTGTCCCTCCACTCTCCCAAACATGATGTCCCTCTCCAAGGACCGGTCTCTTCTTGCAACATGCCCAAATGTGAAGGGAAAAAAAAATCTGTCCTCACCATTTTCTATAAAGCAAGGTAAATTGTGCAGCAACATCAGTCGTCCATGCAAATGGCTGGCATCTTCTTGAACAGGAAATTTGAGGGGCACCTTTAGTTCTAAGCACTGGCTTCCTACTTTGAATTTATATACAAATTCCCTCTCCCTATTGCAGAATCTTTCTCTGCTTTTCTTCATCTTCTTTGTCAGGATTCCTATAGAACAAAAAGGTTACTGGTTATTTAAGTCAATTTAAAAACCCCATAGTATCTTACTGTTGCTGTACCATTTCTAAGACTTTCATACTCAGGCACTTCTTAAATAATCGTGAGTCAATTGTTTTGTTTTCCCTCAGGTGTTTGTCCCTTCATTTTTGGCCTTGCAAGGGGAGGGGGGGGAAAGTTCTTTTTCTTAGTGAAAACAATAATTGCTTTTTTAATATGTCATTTAAGGGGGAAAGTGGAAAGAAGCCCCCAAAATATTTAGCAATTGCAGGCAGTGTTTTCCAGAATTGTTGTTGTTGTTGTTATATGCCGTCGAGTTGCTTGGGACTCATAGCGACCCTATGTACAAAGCCCTAAACTCTGCTCTGTCCTGTGCCAATCACACTGTCTCTGACACACCCATCCCGAATATCTAAGTCACAGAATCAATCCACCTCATAGAGGTCTTCCCCTCCTGCGCCGTCCCTCCACCCTCCCAAGCATGATGTCCCTCTCCAAGGACCAGTCCCTCCTTACAACATGTCCAAAGTATGTTAGATGGAAGGAATATAAAGAGATATGCAAGCCAGGATTCTGAAGAGATGTATAAGGGGAGATACAGAGCTTATAAAGCAGCTGGTTAATATAGTAATAATTTCAGAGAAAAAGAAGTAACTGTGGATATCTTGGGAGTTGTATGAAATTTGACTTGGCAGGTTGTGGGGAAGTAGTATTGGAAGGAAATTAGCATAGAAAACAGAAAATACTGGATTTCCCATGGGCAAACTGAGCACTACACAAAAAAAGATGGGGGGGGGGAATCTAGTAAAAGGCAGTAATCCTTAACATCAATTAAAGGTTTATCAAACTCCCAATGAGACGTCCTCTCTCCAAGCTTTCCCTCATTAACTGGATTCCCACACTGTTCTACATACTGAGGTCCTAAGTAAAGCTTTCTGAAGTTTATCTTTAACCATGCTACTCATCTGTTTTACCTTCTACTGCATACCTTGTCCTTAACATAAAATTAAACCCCTTGAATCAGTTATATTGCATCAGTTTATATTTCCAGACTCTTTCCTCCAGTCCCACATTTGTATGCTCTACCCTCACCACACACAAATTCACCAACTCTATCCTCCAGCCATAGGGAACTTCTTCAATTCTCAATTTTTTTTAATGCCTTTTCCATTCCTGAGAACATTCTACTGCTCTGTTATTTCCTTGGTTAACAGCTACTTATTCTTCAGCTCTCAATTATTCTCTATGCCTCACTCATTGGTACCAAGTTGGAATCAACTTACAGCTGTCCCTCGGGTGGATTTCCAGAAGATGTTCATTTCAGAGGAAGCTGTTGTTCATGTTTCTAAGGCCGAGGAGCTGGTGAATCTGAATTTCCAGAGAAGGAGCCGCCTTTGGATTAGCAGTTAAACTCTCTATTGACTACACCACCAGAAGTTGAATTGCACTGAAAGTACTGGCAAAAGACAAGGCCCCAAGAATCACTGTGATACTACTTGACATATTGCAATTAACAGATACAGACCTGAATGTGCCAGGAAATTGGGAGAACTGCTACTTGCCTGACTGACTGAGAGACAGCCTTATTTGTTCCCATTCCCAAGAAAGGTGATCCAACAGAATAGGAAAATTATCAAATAATATTAATAGCACATACACACAAAATATTGCTGACAATCTCCCAAAAAGTTAGAATAGGACATTGACAGAGAACAAGCAGATGTTCACACTGGGTTTAAAAGAAGCCACGGACTAACCTTGGGGTTGGGGAGAGACTGAGTAAGATGGGTTCAATAATGTATACTGCACTGAAACAGAGGAGGGAGAAAACTGTTTAAAAGAGATATGTGACTAGGTATTTCTGTCATCACAGGAGTCTAGAGTGATGGCTATATGGTGGAGGGGACCTGGGGGAGGGTTTGTAAAACAATGAAAGAATCTTTTCTTTTACTTTTCCATAATTTTTGACTCATGTACTTATAACTTGTTAGTTAAATTTGTGTCTTCTAGGTTGCAACACCCCCATGATACATCTTCAAGGATATGAACATGTACGGCTAAGCACAATTAATAACAGTGCATCTAAATTCCAAAATCAATCTCCATAATAGTCTATGTGTTTCCTACTGCCAAAGGGGCCCTTTAGAGTAGTGAGAGAAGATCTTCACCCTGAAACCCACAGCGTCCCTTTTCAGCAGGAAGTAGCTAAGAGAATACGCCATCCCCTTTTCCTTATGAATCAGGGTGAAGTCTCTCTCAGGGAGGAGTGATAGGGAATGGCAAAGGACACACTGACAAAGGAGATTAACCAGAACTGACTTTGATAAGCACTATGGCAATCGGACAATTAAAACAGACATTCGGATGGCGGGGGAAGAAGAACAAACTGGGGAGGAGGGTAGAGAGAATAGTGCAGCAGTGAAGGAATGAAAACCCAAAATCCCTGTAAATGTTCATTAAAACTAATAGAATTTAAAAAAAAAAGAAGAAGAAAAAAAAGAAGCCATGGCACCAGGGATATCATTGCTGATGTCATATGGATCTTGATTGAAAGCACAGAGTATCAAACGAATGTCTATTTGTGTTTTATTGACTATACAAAGGCATTTGACTATGTGGATCATAACAAATTGTGGCTCACAGTGAGAAGAATGAGAGTCTCAGAACATTTAATTATGCTCATACGAAACCTGTACCTAAAGCAAGCAGCTGTTGCCTGAACAGAGTAAGGGAACACTTCATGGTTTAAAACAAGGCAATGTGTGCATCAGGGTTGTAACCTTTCTCTATACCTATTCAATCTGTATGCTGAACAAATAATTTGAGAAGCTGAACTCTATGAAGAAGAATGTGGCATTAGGATTAGAGGAAGATTCATCAACAACCTGTGTTATGAAGATGACACAACTTTGCTTACTAAAAGTGAAGAGGACGTGAAATGCTTTTTTGCAGAAGATCAGAGTACAGCCTTCAATACTAACTGCCTCTCAACATGAAGCAGGCAAAAATCCTCACCATTGGATAAATAAGCCAACATCATGACAGATGGAGAAAATATTGAAATTGTCAACAATTTCATCTTACTTGGATCCACAATCAACATCCTTGATACCAGCATTCAGGAGATCAGGAGATGTATTGCACTGTGCAAGTCTTCTGTCAGGGACTTCTTAAATTACTAAGATGCAATGATGTCAGTTTGACTAAAGTACACCTGATTCAAGCCATGGACTTTTCCATCACTTGCTATGTATCTGATAGTAAATAAGGATAACAGAAGAAGAATTGATGCCTTTGAGTTGCTATGTTGGAAAACAGTACTAAATATTCCACAGAATGCCAAAAGTAAAAACATATATCTTGGAGAAAGTGTAGCCAGAACATTCCTTTGAGGCAAGGATGGCAAAGCTTCATCTCATATTTTGGGCATGTTGCTAGGAGAGGCTATTCCTTGGAGGGGCATATCACGCTTGGAAAGGTGAAGGGTCAGTAAAAGAAAGGAAGACCCTCAATGAATTTGTTGTTCATAGGTTTGCTATGAGTATACTTGACTCAATTACATCAAACAACAACAATCAATAGATAGAATATAATGGTCTACAATATTCTTCTATAGTTCTTTTGATGTTCCATTTCTATATATTTGTACTATTTTTAAACAATATAAGATACATATAAATTATGCTGCTGTATCTATCTATTCATCTATCTATACATATAGCATAAAATATTGTTGTTGATTGCCTTCGAGTAGAGCACGACTCATAGCGACCCTATGAAAAAAAGGCCTGAAGCTACTCTACAACTATCAATATTTATCAAAGTTCATAGAGTTTCCAGAGGCATGTCATTTAAGAAGTGGATAGAGATAGCATAAAATGTGCAGTTGTTATAAAACACACACATATAACAAACACGCTTAGAAAATTATTCTTTGCCGGTTTATTCATAAAAGTAAAAAACTGGAAGCAACTCAAGTGATTTTCAATAGAAGAATGGTAAGTTATGGTTTAGTCACATGTTGAATATTGTGCAGCAACTTTAAAAAATGAACTTGTTGTTAAGTGCCATTGAGTACGACTTATATCAACCCTATAAACAAAAGATCTGAACCCTGTTCTCTCCTGTGCCATCCTCACACTTCCTGACACACAAAAGAGCATTGCACCTTGAGTTGATTTTTGTGTCTGTTGCAAGATGTGGATCCTGTTTCACCTTTCTGCAGGCAGCTGTCCAGTTTGCCAGCACCATTTTTTGAAGAGGTTGCCATTTCCCATTTGATAGCTTTGATTTCTTTGTCGAATATCAGTTAACCAACTGAGGTACAAACTCAGATTTGGACATCAATGTTTATAGCAGCATTATTCACCATCGCAAGAACATGGAAACAGCCCAAATGTCCAACCACAAAAGAATGGATTGAGAAATTATGGTACATTCACACAGTGGAATATTATGCAGCAGCCACACAACTTTGTAAATTATAACTTTTGTAAATAATAACTTTGTAAATTATTACCTAACTTGGGAGGGACTGGAGAACCTTATGCTGAGTGAACTCCCTCAGCCCCACAAGGATAAATATTGTATAAAACCATTATTGTAGAATGAGTATAAGGATCCAGGAAGGGTAGGGAGAGGCTGGAAGCAGAGGGATGTAGATGTGCAGGAGGAGGGGGGGATTAATCATTGAGTTGTACAATTTGATGGGTGGGGAGGTGAGGGAAATTAACTGATTGTGATAGAAATTAGAACAGGATTCACCACAGGGGTTGGGAATATTGATAGGGAAGTGGTTTTAGCAACTTTAAGGAAGTTCTAGAAATGTTTTATGTATCAATCTAGTTGGGGTTACATGGATATAGGCATTATGTAAAAATTTATCAGGTTCTATGCTATTGTTGTTATTAGGTGCTTGCTGTGAAGGTCCCTACAAAGTGCCAACCTGAAACCTGCCCTTTCTTGTATCATCTTTATCATCTCTGACATACTAGAAACCTATACTTCGACCAGGAGGCAGTCATCAGAACAGAGCAAGGGAACACTGCATGGTTCAAAGCTGGGAAGGGCATACGCCAGGGATGTGTCCTATCTCCATACCTTTTCAACCTGTATGCAGAACAGATTATCCGGGAGGCTGGGCTCTATGAGGAGAAATGTGGCATCAGGATTGGTGGAAGATCTATCAACAATCTGCATTATGCAGATGACACAACCCTGCTTGCTGAAACTGAGGAGGAACCTGAAGTACCTGCTGCAGAGGGTCAAGGACTGCAGCCTCCAATATGGATTGAGGCTCAACGTCAAGAAGACAAAGATTCTCACCACTGAACCAATTGGCAGCATCAGGATGGATGGTGAAGAAATTGAGATTGCTCACAGCTTTAGTTTCCTCGGCTCCACAGTCAACACTCTTGGCACCAGTAGCTGGGAAATTAAAAGGTGCATTGCCATGGGAAAGCCTGCTGTTAGGGACCTCTCCAAAGTACTGAAGAGCAATGGTGTCTCCCTGGAGACTAAGGTGCGTCTGATACAGGCCATGGTCTTTGCAATCACTTGTTATGCATAAGAGGGTTGGATAATGACTAAGGAGGATAGAAGGAGAAGTGATGCCTTTGAGCTGTGGAGCTGGAGGAGTATTGAGAGTACCATGGACTGCTAGGAAAACAAACAGATTCATCCTGGAAAGGGTTAAACTGGGTGGCTCCTTGGAGGCAAGGATTCTGAGGCTCCGTCTAATATACTTTGGACATGTTGTGAGGAGAGACCAGTCCTTGGAGAAGGACATCATGCTTGGGAGGGTGGAGGGACAGTGCAGGAGGGGAAGGCCCTCTATGAGATGGATTGATTCAGTGACTGGAGTAATAGGGATAGGGGTGTCAGAGACAGTGTGATTGGCACAGGACAGAGCAGAGTTTAGGGCTGTTGTACATAGGGTCGCTATGAGTCACAAGCTACTCGATGGCACATAAAACCAACAAACAACTGTTAAAATCACTGTGTCAATTCATTTTGTTGGGGGTCTTCATCTCCTTTGCTGAACCTCCATTTTTCCAAGCATGATACTCCCAATGTCTGAAAGATGAAGCATCACCATTTTTGCCCCCCTAGAGCAGTATGGCTGCACTCTTTCCAAGACATATCTGTGTGTTCTTTTGGCAGTCCATGGGATATTCAGTACTCTTCTCCATACCACAACTTAGAGGCATCAATTCTTCTTCTTGCATCCTTCATTGCACAGCTCTGTTATGTGTGGCAGGTAATTGAGAAGACTATGGCATGAGTCAGGTACATTTTAGTCTTCAAACTGACTTCAATGCTCTTCAGCATTTTGGAGACGTCCCTGGCAGGAGACTTGCCAAATGCAATACATCTCCTGATTTTCTGACTGCTATTTCCAAGCGTGTTGATGTTGATCCAAGGAAGATTAAATAATTGACAGCTTCAATAACCTTTTGCACTTTACAAAATGTACTTCCTAATGCAAATGGATAAGTGCTGGTGGAGAATAAAGGCTTTGCCTAATCACAAAAGAAATGGCTAAATTTTTCTTTTGGATACAGAAGATATAAAACATATGAAAATATATAAGTATATAAATGCAAAAAATACTATTTTACTTTTAAATACAACATATACATGGTAAAAAAGGAATCTGGATGAATATGAAGGACTAAATTAGAAAGCTCTGGATTGCTTATTATTCGGCTATGAGCTGCCAATAAGGAAGAGAAAATGACAGAATTTTTATAATCCCAATGACTCTGGTGGCCTCATTATCTCTTCTCTGGACTATACAAAATTATTTTCTTGCAAAAAAAGGACCAACTCTTCCTATTCCTCCTCTTAGAATTTCCATTAAGTTTTCCTAGCACTGTCTCTTCGCCCAGACACCCTATCACGGCATACTACATCCTCAGTGACTTAATTCTTGTTTACATTTCTCGCTTCATTTTTATCGTATCCTCACCGGGCTGTGAGCATCCTGTGAACTACATCCCTGAAATGGTCCACAAAGACTTCAGACAAATATTTGCTGGATGAAGGCAGTATATTGATGTATAGATAACAGTAAGAAAATAGGCCTTTGGTTGTATAATATTAAATACAGTAGTTTAAATTCCAATTCTGCCATTTACTTGTGAACAACTGGCAATTAGAGATTTAAGTGGCAAGACTATTACAAAGATTAGTCAAATAATAAAAAAAGCACCTAACAAACATGATGATCAATAAATGGAAGTTAGTAGTACAATACGAATGGAACTCTGGTGGCACAGTAATTAAGAGCTGCACTGTGAACTCAAAGGTTAAAAGTTTTGAATGTACCGGCTGCTCTGAGGGAGAAAAACAGGTACTCCTCTCTCGTGCAATTTACTGCCTCTGAAAACACGCTAGTGAGTCAGTTATGAGTTGGTTCTGATCGATTGCACATGTTGTTATTGTTCTATGCCATCGAGTCACCTGCGACTCATAGCAACCCTATGTACAACAGCTCTGAACCCTGCTCTGTCCTGTGCCAATCTTATTGCTTCTGACACACCTACCCCCATTACCCCGATCACAGAATCAATCCATTTCACCGAGACTCTTCCTCTCTTGTGCTGTCCTTCCACCCTCCCAATCATGACGTCCCTCTCTCTCCAAGAACTGATCCCTCCTTGCAAGATATCCACAGTATGTCAGAAGAAGCTTCAGAATCCTTGCCTCCAAGGAGTAGCCTGGCTTCATCCTCTCCAGGATGAACCTGTTTATTCTCCTAACAGTCCGTGGTATATTCAATACTCTTCTCCAACACCACAGCTCAAAGGCATCAATTCTATCATTCCTAGTCATTGTCCAGGTTTCTGATAGCACTCACTAAAATAAATTCTTTAGAAAAATATGAGAAGAAAAATCACAGTTCACTAAGTACACGTGATGAAAGCAAAGTCAGTAAAGAAACATTATAGCAAGAACTTGTAGTCTACAGAAATATGTATTCATGGTCTAATCTCATTTGGATTCCATACTTTCAACAAACAAATTCCATCAGCTCTGATTTCATTCGAGTCACACTTAGAGTTATTGTGATTAAGCAAGTTTAGAAGTTTCCTTGTTCCAGGATTATTATTATTTTTTTTAAATTGGAGAGAGGAAACTGTTACTGTCTATCTGAAGTCATAGTGGTAGTTTTAAATACCTTCAAGGAAGGTTTCTGGTACAAAAATGCAGTGGGAGGGTAGGACCCCGAACATATAATCAGGTACGGAGGCTCTGAAGCTCAAATTAGTAAGTGAAAGGTAAGGCAGATTCTCTGACAAAGAAAATCCAGCCAAGAAAGGAGACCAGCCCTTCCGTTAGAGTTTCCTTTTCCTTGGTTCTAGGCTCACCTTGCCTACTTCCAAAACACAGGAGCAATCCTCACACTCCGAGCTGTCAAGCAGCACCTGCACCAGGAACATCAGCTGACCTTCCAACTTCATTTACAGTCAGCAGATCCGTCAGCGTAGATTCGCACAGACCTTTTCCTTGTTCCCGGTAATTTATGAATAATATGTCACTCCAAACGCCATTTAGCCCTCACAGCACAATTTATAAATTTTAGAACTGTAAGAATACATTTATACTATTATTGAGTCTTCCCATATAGCGTGTGGTGGCGAAAGTGCAAAGGAAAAGCGTAAACTCTGATGGCGTTGACCTAACGCGGAAAAGGAACAAGTTAACTCTTTGTAAGTGTCATGCGCGGCCGCAAGGCTGCCTGGGAATCATTGGTGGAATTTAGCGGGTAGGCGGACAACTTTGAGTTTGGTTTGAAGCGGGAGTTAAAACTGCTATTGCTACCTGGCTTGAAAGCAGCAAACTTCCAGCTTTTAAGGAAACAAGATGCGGCCTTTACGGTGAGTAATTATGCGGCAAGATTCGGAAAAAGGAGAAAGGAGGCGCTGTAGGAGATTTTACCTTCGTTGGTTTGAAAGGAAGGAGCGGAGTAGGAGGGATGTTGATGGCGGGAATTGAATGAGTGCTTAGAAGGAAAACCCTGTCTGTCATTCAGAAACTCTCAAATGTTCAGTAAAAGCCTGAGATGTATACTAGCATCTTAGCTTTCCCCCTTTCTTAGCAGCTAATGCCATTGATCTTAAACAACGCCGTTATAGGTGAGCTTTTGATCAGAGCTTTGAATTTCACTGAACACCCGCCACCTCTGTTTTTTCATTTCTTCGTCGCTATAGTTCTTTTCCCTCTTGGGCGATTCAAATCCCTCGGCGGCTCCGCGGGAGAAAGAAGGGCAGTCTCCTTTTGTGCAATTTACAGCCTTCAGAAACCTTCTGATGAGTCAGCTCATGAGTTTGTTCCGACTCCACGGTAATGAGTTTGAGTTGCATTGTAGGTTTTTTGTAATTTTCTTGTTCTGTACCATCGAGTCGGAACTAACTCATAGCTGATTTTTCAGCGGGTTTTCAGAAGCAGTAAATTGCTCGAGAGGAGATTGCCCATCTTTCTCCCGCACAACAGCTAGTAGGTGAACCCTGTTCCTTTGGGTTGACAGCGCAACTCCTAGCCACTAAAATACTAGCGCTCCCCATTTGCCGCGTTAATTATCGCTTTAGTAAAATCTCGTAGGCATAAATGGGAAGGGGCTGGTAAAAAGCTGCGCTGGCAACCTAAAGGCACACACTTCGAATTCCTTGACACCACAGAGTGCTGCTGTATTTTGGAAGTAGGCAAGTTGAGCCCAGAACAAAGATTCCAGAAGTGGAGTTATGACAGAATGCTTGCTAATAAGCCTCACTGTAAAAAAAAAAAAAAAAAAAAGTTGGTTTAATTATGTACATATGCATTAAAATGTATCAATAAGTTTATATGTAATGCTTCCAATCTCTAAAGACAACTGTAAAGTGAACTTACAAAGTTACTGATAATAAGAGGTAGAAAAAAAGTTAACCAGTAGACTTATGGCAGAACTGATTTACAACAGAGTTGTTAGACTGGAATCTGTTTTAAGTTGATGACTGCTTGTACGTTTCATAAATTTTACCAAATGAATGACCTAAACTTTCATTGAATTCAACTGTGATTAACCAGAGGAGTGAGGGACATGGGAGAGAATCTGAGCTGATGACTTGGGTCCAGTATTGTCCTGCCTGAAAAACTTAGATAAATTTATAATTATGTCTGTTATTGTCCAGAGAGCTGGACAATGACTCAGGATTCTAGAAGAAGAATTGATGCCTTTGAGTTGTGGAGCTGGAGAAGAGTATTGAATATACCATGGACTGCTAGGAGAACAAACAGATCCGTCCTGGAGAGGGTGAAACTAGATTGCTCCTTGGAGGCAAGGATTTTGAAGCTTTGTCTGACATACTTTGGGCATGTTGTAAGGAGGGAAAGGGTAGAGGGACAGCACAAGAGAGGAAGACCCTGGATGAGATGGATTGTGACCAGAGTAATAGGGATAGGTGTGTCAGAGACAATGAGGTTGACTCAAGATAACGCCAGGTTCAGTGCTGTTGTACATAGGATCACTTTGAGTTGCAAGCAACCGGACAGCATATAACAACAACAAAGTAAAATTGAAGCAAGTGAAATGATCATATAGACACTAAGATTCTCAGTAGAAAAGTCATCCCCTTTCCCAGAATCAATCCAGAACCTTTCAGAAGTGGTTATTGATAGGTACCATTGAATCGAGTGCAACTCATAGTGACCCTATGAACAACAGATTAGAAACTTGACCTATTCTGTGCCATTCTTAACATCTCTGACACACTTGAGTCCATTGCTACAGTTACTGTGTCTGTCCAACTGGTTGAGGGCCTTCCTCTCTTTTGTTGACCTTCCTCCTTCCTAAGCATGATGTCTCCATGGAACAGTTTTTTCTTGCAATATGCCCAAAATACGTGAGATGAAGCTTTGTTATCTTTGCCTCCAAGGGGCACTATGGCTGCATGCTCTCCACAATTTATCTATTTGTTCATTTGGTTGTGTATAGAATATTCAGCACTCTTCTCCAACACCACAACTTCTGTCATTCTTATTCACTGTCCATTTCTCAGAGGTATAGCAATTTATTGAGAAGACCATGGCTTGAATCAGGCACACCTTAGTCCTCATATTGATGTCATTGCTCCTCAATAATTTGGAGAGGTCCCTGATGTCATGCAGACTTCCCCAGTGCAATATGCCTCCTGATATCCTGATTGCTGGTACCAAGGATGTTGGGTATGGATCCAAGTAAGATGAAGTTGTTGATGGTCTCAATCTTTTCTCCATCTATCATGATGTTACCTGTCAGTTCAGTGGTAAGAATTTTTGTTTTCTTAATGTTCAGGTGCAATCTATATTAAAGGCTGTAGTCTTTGATCTTCTGAAGCAGGTGTTTCGAATACTTTTTACTTTCAGGAATCAAGGTTGTATCATCTGCAGAATGTAGGTTATTGAAGAGTCTTCCTCCAATCCTGATGCCATATTCTTCATAGCATCTATTCTTTTTCCATTCTCTTCCCAGCTCCCTCCCCCATGTCTGTCCTATTTTATAACAGTGGTGTTATTAGTCCTTTTGTGACTGAGAAATTTCACTCAGCATAATGTCCTCCAATCTCTCCCATGTTGTGTAAGTTGTATGAGCTCATTGTTTTAAAGTACTGCATAATATTTCACTGCGTGAATGTGCTGTAGATTTTCTATCTATTCATTTGTTAATGGACACTTGAGTTGCTGCCATCTTTTTGCTGTTGTGAATACTGCAGCAGTAAACGTGGATGTACATACATCTGAGTCATGACTCTGGTTTCTTTAGAGTATATTCCCAATAGTGGAATTGCTGGGCCAGATGGTAATCCTATTTCTAACTTTTTGAAAATGCACCAGACCACCTTTCATAGTGGCTGTACCATTTTACATTCCCCTAAGCAGTGAATAAGAGTGTTCACAATCTTGCCACCATTTGTTGTTTGCTATCCTGTTGAACCTTGCTGTTGTTGCTGGGCTAAAATGATAATCTCATAGTTGTGTTTATTTACATTTCTCTGAAAACTGGAGATTTTTGAATGTTTCTTCATGCTTTTGCCACCTGAATGGCTTTTTTGGTGAAGTGTGTCTTCATATCCTGTGCCCATTTTGTGATAGGGTTATTTACCTTTTTCTTGTTGAGGGTCTTTTGAATTCTTAACTGCTTCTACCAATGGTGTTGATTATGGATCAAAGTACAAAAAAATAATTGACAACTCCAGTCTTTTCTCTATGTTTCATGATAATACGGAGCTCTGATGGCTTAGAGGTAAAGAATTGTGTTGCCTACACAAAGATGGGGGTTCAAATCTATCAACTACTCCATGGGAGAAGGATAAGCAGCCTCTTCTTGTGTGATTTACTGCCTCTGAAAACCCACTGGAGAGTCAGCTATGGGTCAGTTCTGACTCTGATATGCAACAACAATCATGATACTGTCTATTGGACCAGTTGTTGAGATAGAACCCATTTTGGAAACTATAGTCTTTGATCTTCCACTGTAAGTTCTTCAGGTCTTCTTCATTTTCTGTAAGCAAGGTTGTGTCATCTTGTTATTGAATCTTCCTTCATTTCTGATGCCACATTCTTCATGTAGTCCTGCTTCTTGAATGATTTCTTCAGCATACATATTGAATAGATATGGAGAAATGATACAACCAAGACACATACCTTTCCTGGGTTTAAATCATGCAGTGTTCCCTTGTTCTGTTCAGACAACTGCTTCTTGGTCTCATATGAGCACAATTAAGTGTTCTGGGATTCTTCTTCTTTTCTATGTTATCCATACTTGTTTATGATTCACATAATCAAAGGCCTCTGCGTAATCAACAACACACAAGTAAACATCCTTTTGGTATTATCTTCTTTCAGCCAGGATCCATTTGACATCAGCAACAATACTCTTCTACCACAGCCTTTTCTGAATCTAGCCTGAATTTCTGGCAGTTTCGCTATACTGTCCCAGCTGTTTTTAATATGATCTTCAGCAAGATTTTACTTGCATTGACATTACTGATATTGTTTGATAATTTCCAAAGTCTGTTAGATCACTCTTCATGAGAATGGCAATGAATTTCTTCTAGTTAATTGATGAGGTAGTTGTCTTCCATGTTTGTTGACAGATGCTGGTAAGAATATCCAGGATTGCATCTATGACCTGAAATACTTCAGTTGTTATTCCATCAGCTCTATCTTATTTTTTTGCCAATGCCTTCAGTGCAATTTAGACTTCTTCCTTCCATTCTATTGGTTGTTGATCCTATGCTATTTCCTGAAGTAGCTCAGGGTCGACTAATTCTTTTTGGTACACTGACTCTGTGTATTCCTTCAATCATATTTTTATACTTCCTGCATCATTCAGTACTTTGCCCATAGACTCCTTCAGTGTTGCAATTTGAGGCTTACTTCTGTTCTTAAAGTCTTTCAGCTTGAGAAAAATGAGTGTTTTCTTCCCTTTTGGTTTTCTTTTTTTTTTTTTTTTAGTGTG
>NW_006399846.1:4717133-4722678 GCF_000299155.1 Elephantulus edwardii | reverse complement strand
CCCAGTTTGTTCTTGTCCAAATGCCACAGTGCTTGTCAAAGCCAGTTCTGATTAATCTTCTTTGTCAGTGTGTCCTTTGCCATTCCCTATCACTTCCCTATCCCTTTTGGTTTTCTAACTCTGCCTCCTTGAACATTTCATTATAATACTTTGCTTTATCTTCTTGAACTGCCCTTTGAAATTTGTCCAGTACTCTTCCCCCCTTATTCCTTCCTCTTCTTTTGATTTCTCATTCCAGTGCAAGTTTCTGAGTCTTTTCTGATGTCCATTTTGGCCTTTTCTTTCTTTCTTCCCTGCCTTTGTTAGGACTTCATGCTTTCTTCATGGATCACGTCCTTGATATCATTCTACAACTTGTCTAGTCTTTGGTCATTAGTATGCAGCGCATCAAATCTGTTCTTAACATGGTTTTTAAACTGCATTGGGATACACTCACGGTTTAATTTTTGATCTTAGGGACTTGTTTGAATTGTATCCAACTTCAATTTGAACTTATATATGAGTAGTGATGGTCTGTTCCACAGTCAGCCCCTGACCTGGCTTTGACTGCTAATATTGAGCTGCTCCAAAGTCTCTTTCCACAGATCTAATCAGTATTCCTGTGTACTCCATCAGATGAAGTCCAACTATATAGTCACTCTTTGTTGTTTTAAAAAAGGTATTTGCCACGAGTAAATAATTCTTTGTACAAAATTCTATCATTCGATCTCTAGCCTTGCTTCTGTCACCAAGTCTGCAGTTTCTACCTACCAGTCTTTCTTTCTTTCCATCTTTTGTATTCCAGTCATCAGTTATTATCAATGTACCTTGATTGCATATTCAAGCTATTTCACACCACAAAACTTGGTCAAAATCCTCAATTTTGTCTCTTTGGCTTTTGTGGTTATTGAGTATATTTGAATAAAGATTGACATCCTAGGCATTCATGAGCTGAGATCGACTAATACTGGACATTTTGAATTAGACATTCACATAATCTACTATGTAAAATCATAAATTGAAGAGGAATGGTATAGATTCATTGTCAAAAAGAGTATTTCAAGATCTATCTTGAAATATAATGCTGTGAGTGATAGGTTACCATCAACAGAAACAAGGAAGGCCTATTAATATTGTTACATATTGTATTTTGAGGTGAACACAGCTCAATCTATTATACACAGTGTCTCCTTCTTTTGCTTGAATGATTACCCCTTCAATTATATAAAAGCTCCACATGAACTTGTGTATTTGTTCTTATGGACTTGTTTTAATTGTCTTCAACTTCTGTTTGAACTTGCATATGAGTTGCAAAGGAAGGTGTTTTGAAATTATCCTTTTTTTGCAATAGTATCCTTGGATCCACAGTCAATACACTAGGTACTAGAATCAGGAGATCAGGAGAGGTATTGCACTGGGAAAGTCTGTAGTCAGAGACCTCTCCAGATTATTGAGGAGCAATGATGTCAGTTTGATGACTAAGGTGCACCAGATTCAGGCCATGGCGTTTTCAATCAATTCCTATGCTTCTGAGAGATGGACACTGAAAAAATGACAGAAGAAGAATTGATGCCTTTGAGTTGTGTTGGACAAAAATGCTAACTACCCCATCAACTGCCAAAAGAACAGATATGTCATGGAGAAGGTACAGCAAGAATGCTCTTTAGAAGAAAAGATGGTAAAGCTATGTCTTAATACTTTGGGCATTTTGCTAGGAGAGGTTCTTCCTTGGAGAGGGACATCATGCTTGGGAATGTGGAGGTATTCATAACGTCACTATGACTTATACTTAACTCAATGGAACCTAACAACAAAAACAACAACAGTCCATAATTTTATGATTCACACAGTCACATGCCTTTGCACAGTCAGTAAAATCCAGGTAAACATCTTTCTGGTATTCTTTGCTTTCACCTATGATTCATTTGACATCAGCAATGATATCCCTTATTCCATGACTTCCTCTGAATCCTCCTTCCTTGTTGAGCAGTTCCATGCTGCTGTACTGCTGTAACCAGTTTAAAATGATTGCCAGCAAAATTTTATATACCTGCTATACTAATAATGTCTACATTTTGTTGCATCACTTTTTTTTTTTAAGTATATAGGTACAAATGAAGTATATAGGTACAAATGTGGATCTCTTCCAATTGGATATCTAGGTAGTGGTCTTCCAAACTTCTTGACATAGATAAATGGATACTTCCAACATTAAATCCATTGTTTAAATGACTCAGTGGGTATTCCTTCAACTCCTGGAGTCTTGTTTTTACCCAGTGCCTTTGATGCAGCTTAAATTTCTTCAGTGTTCTTGGTTCTCTAGATAGGCTACCTGTTGAGGTGACAGAATGTTGATCATTTATTTTTATTAGTGATTCTGTATGTTCCTTCCATATTCTTTTAGTAATTGCTGGGTTGTTTGATATTTTGCCTATGCAATCTTTCAGTATTGCAACCTGAAGCTTGAAATTTTTTTTGCCTCTTCATTTCTTTCATCTTGAAAAATTCTTTGCATGCCCCTTTTTTTGGTTTTATGACTCCAAATTTGCTTGGTCTTCTTGAAACACCCCTTGAATGCTTTAGTTCAGCTCTTTTACTACATCATCCATTCACTTTAGCTGCTCTACATTTAGAGCAAATTTCAAAGTCTTTTCTGTCAGCTATTTTGGTTTTTTCTTTCTCTCCTTTTTAAAAAAATGACCTCTTTCTTCACACATGATGTTCTCTTACAACTTGTCTGGTTTGTTAATGTTAGGGCAACAAATCTATTCTTGAAATGGTCTGTAAATTCAGGTGGGATATAGTAATCATTATTCTTCAGTTCTTATGGCTTGTTTTAATTTTCTTCAGCTTCAACTTGAACTTCCATATGAGCAACTGATGATCTATTCCACAGTTGAGTGCTGGCCTTGTTCTGACTAATGATACTGAACATCTCGGCCATCTCCTTCCACAGATATAATTGATTTGATTGCTGTAAGTTCTATTCAGCAAAATCCATGTGTATAGTTGCCATTTATGTTATTGGGGGGGGGAAGATATTTTTGAGAAGGAGAGGCAATCTCCTCCTGTACCAATCAGATCCGATTTGACAATACACACACACACACACACACACACAAAATTTAAAAAAAAAAAAAGATGTTTTCAGTGAATAGGTCTTTGGTCTTGCAGATATCTGTCATGTGATCTCTGGTGTCATGTCTATCATTACCATATTTTCCAACTATTGATCCTTTTTTTGTTCCTAACTGTTGCATTCTACTCAGCACTAATTAGCAATGCATCTCAATTTCATGTTTGAACTGTTGGCTGCTAGCAGTCAGATGCATTTTGCATTGTACCACCTGGATTTCTTTTCAGAAAGTAAATGATAATTATTTCAGCCTGTGCAGAAGGGAGCTCTGGTGGCATAGTCCTAAGGAGTTGCTCTACTAACCCAGAGGCAGCATGTCTGGCAGTTTGAATGATGGGCCTCAGAAACCCACTGGAGGGTCAATTGTGAATGAGTTTCAACTTGATGGCAGTGAATTTTTTGAGAAATCCTTACTATGAATTGCATATTTAAGTATTTTGTACGTGTTTAGGTGCTGAATTGCCTCCCACCCAGAGAAACCGTATGCACAGCGATCTGAACTGTGTCCTATCCTATGCCATTCTTACAATCTCTAATGTGCTCCAGCCCATTGTCATGTCACTATATCCATTCATCTTGTTGAAGGTCCTCCTCTCTTTCTCTGACTCTCCACCTTTCCCCAGTACAAGTACGTGGACCAGGTTTCACCATCTGTGCCCCTAAGGAGCACCTGGCTGCATTTCCTCCAGGACAAATGTGTTTGGGTGTTTTTGGCAGTCCTTGAGACATTCAGTACCCTGGAAATCCAAGGGTATTGTCATTTATTTAAGATAATTAGTGGCTTTAAGGGAAGGGAGGTGAGAAGTGGTACTCTATAAACTAAAAGTTTCTGCTTTGACTATAGGTATAAGAAACCGGTCAGTTATGCACAGTCTGAAGACTCTGACAGTGATGGTAAGTAGAATCATCTTGCTTTGAATATTTGAATATTTATTTTCTTGCTTTGAATATTTATTTCCTCAGCGTGGTGTGGGGGGGGGTGGTTACTGTGGGGTTGATTCTGATCCATGGTGGCCCCACATGGGCAGAGTAGGATTGTGCTCATAGTGCTTTCAAGGCTGTGGCCCTTCAGTAGCTGGTTGCCAGTCTGTCCTCTGCGGTGCCTCTGGGTGAGTTCACAGTTGTATGCTTAACTGTTGGTGCTACCCAGGCGATCCCATGGTATGACGTACGTAGCTCAGATAATGAACATATTGCCCAGTTATATGTGGCATGTGGCCTTTGTTGTTAGTTGGCAACAGCTAGGTTCTAACTCATGTTTGGTAACCTCACACATACAGAGCAGTGTAGAGAGTCGCTTCATCCCATGATTGGCCAAGAAAACAAACAGATATGTCTTGGAGAAGGTGCAGCTGGAAGGTTCTCTGGAGGCAAGAATGATGAGGCTCCACCTTAAATTCTTTGGACATGTTGCTAGGAAGGGCTATTCTTTGGAGAAAGATATGAGGCTGGGAAGGGTAGAGGGCCAGCAAAGGAGGGGAAGACCCTCAACCAGGTGGATTGACACGATGACTGTTGGAATGGGCTCTGGTGTGTCAGAAAGTGTGAGGATGGTGCAGGATAGGACAAGGTTCAGATGTTTTGTTCAAAGGGTTGCTATGAGTATCCTTGACTTGATGGCATCTAACAACAAGAAGTAAGGAATATAACTTAATAACATATTACTGATACTGGTGTATCACTAAATATTTACAAGTTGCCAGTTTTATTTGGAGCCTTGCAGGAGGAAGAAGGGAAAACAAATGTTACTGTATTTCCACACAGAACACTTAAGGGAGACAACTGCCATGCAGGAGTCCTGATTTCTCATGTGTAGCCAACACACGACACACGTCAGTGTCAGTGAGTGTTTACACAATGCAGGTTACAGGATTCAGCCAAGCTTCCAAGCTACCATGAACTGGGGAGAAAGGCCTAGTGATCTTTTCTAAAATCAGCCAGTGAAAACCCTGTTTATCACAACTATTCCATTTGTAACTAATCGTGTCGTGCCGGGCCAGGTAGCATTTTGTTCTGTTGTGTCTGTAATTACTATGAGGTGGGGACCAATTCAACAACAGATTACGTCATTAAGGCCACATGTGCCATGAAGATACATATACACCAGGAAGGGGTATGGGGGAGCGAGTGTGTGTATGTGTGTTTAAAAGCTGCAGCAGCAGTTTTATTTTGAAGGTCAACAGAAGAACTATGTCATTTCTGAGGACTAGTAGCACAAAAAAGTAGTAATAAACTTGAAAAGAATATCCTTTTGCTAGAAATTTAAAAGTTATATTTGTAGGATTATAAGAAGACTATGTAAAAATGTGTAAAATATATAAAAATATGACCTTGATTTCATACCACCTGAATTTCAGAATCATCTCAGGAACAGGTTTGAGGCCTTGAACACTAATGAGCGAAGACCAGATGAGTTGTGGGAGGATGTCA
>NW_006399846.1:4713652-4715263 GCF_000299155.1 Elephantulus edwardii | reverse complement strand
GCGGTTGGCGCAGGATAGAGCAGGGTTTAGAGCTGTTGTGCATAGGGTCGCTATGAGTCGGAAACGACTCGATGGCACATAACAACAACATGTAAAAATGAGAAGAGAATATACTACTATTTTGTAAAAATCCTCAGTAGGAGCTTTTTTCTCTCCCTCATGTTCTGTGGCTTACCTTACTTAGCTTGATTAATATATTAGGAATAGATAGTGGGCCCTCAGAAGAAGATGGGATACAGAGTTTTTATAAAAACTATTTTCCTCCCAATTTTCATTATTATAAAATTCCCAAAGGATTGTAAATGCTTTCTGTAATGGTATTACAGATTCTTGAATTACTCTTTTTTTCTTTTAACATCTATATGCTATTTTAATGTCTTTGTTATTTTTAGGGTGTTGGTATTGGGTATTGGTGAAAGACCCGTACACTTCTATAAATTTCATCATTTCTCCAAGTTCATAGTTTCCGGATTCAAGAATATACACTGTCATTTCAACTGCTAAGGAAGTAATTTTTTCCTTTTTATTCAGGAAAGACAATTTTATATGCCCTTTTGTTTCTCATTCGTACATAAATAGGTGATTTTGTTTCGGCAATTGGACCTTTAAAGAAGAAATCCCGAACAGACCCAAAGGAGTTAAAACAAGAAAAACCAAAACCTAAATTGAAGAATCTGGCGAAAGAAGATGTCTCACAAGAGAAAACCCCTCAAAAAAGGTGAGAGGTAAGACATACAAGTAATATACACCCATAGCTTTATTATTTTAAAACCAATACAAATTTGAACTCATGGTTTAAATACAAGCTTTAATAGTCTTATTTAAGGCATACAGAATAAGAATGTACAATTAATCCTCTCTGACTTTCTTTCTGACTCAGAAAAAAGAAATTTACAAACATCTAAAGAAATACCAGTTTAAATACAAGATAGATTGACAAAGCAGTGTGTTTTGGAATGAATAGACTATGATTCAATCATGAAAAAGAATGATATATTGATCCATGCTACAACATGGATAAATCTTTAAAACGTTACATCTGAAGGCAAGAAGCCAGACACAAAAGGTCAGATACTGTGTGATTCCATTTATGTGAAATGCCCAAAATGATCAATAAACTCACATTCTCTCCGTGCTTTATTCTTTATGTTCTTATTTCTTAAAGACCTTTAATATTTTTTTCTACCTACTTAACATTTTAGACATACTTGAGGATTTACTACAATCTACCTTATATGACATCACTGTTAGTACTTAATATTTTAGACATCCTTGAGGATTTACTACAATTTACCTTATATGACATCACTGTTAGTGTGTTTCTTTCTCTACACTCCTTTTTGAATTACAGGCTCCTTGAGAGTACCCCATATGGTATAGTGCCTTGTACAGAGTAAGTGTTTGATAAAATGTTAAAGACTAGCTGAGGGGATACACACACACATATATACATATATACGTATATACATATATACATATCTATCTATCTATCTATCTATCTCTATCTCTATCTCTAGCTAGCTAGCTAGCTGTATGTTGTTGTTGTTGTTGTTATGTGCCGTCGAGTCGTTTGTGACTCATAGCGACCCTGTGTACAACAGCCCTAAACTC
>NW_006399846.1:4708943-4711023 GCF_000299155.1 Elephantulus edwardii | reverse complement strand
TGGTTCTGAAATTCATGTGGGATAGGCTCAAAGTCATATTTTGGTTCCCATGGATTTGGTTTAATTTTCCTCAACTTCAGCTTGAACTTGGATATGAGTAGTTGGTTGTCTGTTCCACAATCAGCTCCTGGCCTAGTTTTCACAGCCGATATTTAGCTTCTCCAACGGTTCTTTCCGCAGATGTAATCAGTCTGATTCCTATGCATACCATCAAGTGATATCCATGTATATAAACCTGCGTTTATGTCTCTTAAAAAACATATTTGCTATGAATAAGTCATTGATTGTGCAAAATTCAATCATTCTCTCTTGATGTCTTAGCCACCCTATAATACAGAGTGGAAATGTTCCCCTGGGTTTCCAAGGGTATGACCTGACAGAAGCAGACTGCCATACATTTCGTGGAGAGATGGATGGGTCCAGTCTGCCAACCTTGTGGTTAGTGCTCAAACTCTTAACCCCTCAACTGGGAACACCCAGTCCCTAGTTTAAATAATAGTGTATGGAATTTGCGGATTGATCATCTATAGTCAAGGGAGAAAAAGAAGGTGAAAATCAAGAATGATTATCAGTTTGAGTTGCTGGAAGCTATCATTCACTGAGGTGGAAAAAAGGTAGTGGAGGTGAAATTTTGCTGAGTAAAGCGATAGTAGTAAATGGAATCAAGGCTTGAGTTTTAGATGTGTTAGGGACACTTGACATCCTCTGTGAGGATGCTAAGTAAGCAGACAGTTGATTGAATATGGAGTTCAGTTGGAAAGTCTAGGTTGGACATTAAACTGGGGAACATCACCTGATAAATAGGATTCAGCCAGGAGACTAAATGAGGTCACTTCAAGCATGACTATAAGAATAGAAGAGGCCTGAACACTAAGTTCTGGAACACACCAGCATTTAGTGGTCAGGAACATTAGAAACAATCAGCAAAGGAGATTGAAAAGAAATGGATGAAAATGTAAAAGCTCCAAGAAAGAAGGAATAATGAAATGCCAAATGTAGGCAGTATTTAAAAGATGTCAGTGATGAAGTGAACTTTCAGCTTACAGATGAAACTAAATTGGTGTATATAGCAAGGTCATTGGTGGAAATAAAAACTGTTAACTGGGTTCAAGACAATGGGCGGGTGATGAACTGGAAACAGTGACTATAGGACTACTTTTTGAGGTTTTTTGCATTAAAGTGTATCAGAGAAATGTGACAAAGGGAAGAGAATTTTTAGGTGATATTTTCTTCATGTTTGTAGGTTCATAGAAACAGTCTGGCTAAAAAGGAACAATGTAGATGGTAAAAGTTTCAAGAAAAAAATTGAGAGAATATTATATAATCTGTTTTAGGTAATGATTCTGAAGATGAAGAAGATTTTGATGAGAGTGAAGATGAAAAGGTAACTGTGAAAAAAAGTCAAGTTAAACAAGTTAAAAAGAAAGAAGTGAAAGTAAAACCCCCAGAAGAAAAAAAAGAGAAGAAACCTAAATCCAAATGCAATGCTTTGGGTAAGTTTGGTCTAAAATACTTTAATTTTGTAAAGAATATGTATGTGGTTTATTTGCTGTATTTTTCTTCTCTTTGCCTTTGTCCTCAGTGTTTTTCTCCATTTTGGTAATCCTCATAATATTTCAGACACTTTTCCCTAGGGCTTTTGTGCACTTTGTATGCACTTTTCATGGTCCATGCATAGTCCATAGGAAGTTACATTGCTAACTCTATCTGTTCAAATCCACCAGCATCTCCAAGGGAGAAAAATGGTGAGTCTCCTATTGTGTGCTTATAGCCTCCCCAACCCCCCCCCACCGCCCCCCGGCAGTCACCTGTGAGTTGGTTCTGACTCAAAAGCAGTGAATTATTGTGTGCTTAGATTACCCACCTCCACCACCCACTGCCATCAACTTGATTCTGACCAGTAGAACTTGTCCCATCAGGTTTTCAGGGCTCTATTAGGAGAAGTGTGGCATCAGGATTGGTGGAAGATCTGTCAACAATCCGCGTTATGCAGATGACACAACCCTGCTTGCTGAAACTGAGGAGGACCTGAAGCGCTTGCTGCAGAGGGTCAAGGACTGCAGCCTCCAATATGGATTGA
>NW_006399846.1:4698752-4708843 GCF_000299155.1 Elephantulus edwardii | reverse complement strand
ATGAATTTGTTTGTTTTCCTAGCAATCCATGGTACCCTCAATACTCTTCTCCAGCACCACAGCTCAAAGGCATCAATTCTCCTTCTATCCTCCTTAATCATTGTCCAGCTCTCTGATGCATAACAAGCGATTGCAAAGACCATGTCCTATATCAGACGCACTATGTATATATATATAGATATAGATATATATACACACACATATACATATATATGCATATACACACACACACACACACACACACACATAAATAAATAATATAATTTCTGGGTGGTGCAAATAGTTTGCACTCAACCATAACCTAAAGGTAAGTAGTTCAAACCCATCCATTAGTGCCCTGGAAGAAAGTTCTAGCAGTCTGCTTTTCTAGACTACAGCCAAGAAAAACCTCTGGAGCAGTTCTACTCTGAAACACACAGGACCAGCATGAGTTGGAATGGACTCAGCAGCGTTGGGGTTTGGGTTTGGTTGATTATAATAATGGTCTAAAGAGAGCAGAAGATCAGGGGAGGTTTCCTTAGAGGAAGTGATGTCTCTTTATTTCAGACTGAGGAGGTGCTTTCCAGCCAGTCACAGCTGGTAGGAAGAAGTGTGACAGTGACTGAAAACAACAAATGCAAAGGCACATAACACTTCTATTCATAATCTGTTATGCTAGTTGTGCATTTTAGGAGTCTTACCATCAAAATCAATTAATAGTAATGATTATCATTTTAAAGCTTTTTTTGTCAGGTTAGAGTAACTGTTATAGAGATTCAGGGAAATCCAAAACTTTATTTTTCCATTGAGATTGATATTTTAAAAACTTTATTGTTTGTGTGTCTGTTTTAGGATGGCTTTAGATGACAAGCTGTACCAGAGAGACTTAAAAGTTGCACTAGCTTTATCAGCAAAGGAAACTCCTACAGACACCACAGATGTGCCGGGGTCACGAGATGAAAGTAATTTTATTTTCTATGTATTTATGTTTAACAAACTTACTGACTATAATAATTTCTTTGGCTGGACCTTCACTGAGGAAAAAAATTTGAATACGAAGTCTATTAATTGAGCAATTGCCAATTATATAAATTGGATTCAAATGTTTAGTCAACTGCATAAGTTAATACATTATAAATACTATGCTTAGCACTCAAAGTAAGCTTGAGAATGTAGATTAGGTATTTAGATGTGCTTTGAAAATTTAACTGCTCTAACAAATGAATTTATCTGCACAACCATGATGATCTAAATAATTTTTGTCCAGTCAGCTGAGCATGATCTAATGAAGGTTATTTATATTCCTGAATGTTAATTACTAATTTCAGTAGATTTAAGACATCAATGGCTTCTAGATTTCTCTGTGGGGTTTTTTTCTCCTTTGATTTTCTGACATCTGTTTTGACTGCAACAGATGGAAATACTGACATTCCAGAGAGGCATTCAAACTCCAAAAATATTTTTTTTATTAATTGTTTGGTATTAATTTTTTAAAGTTGGAGATATTTTACTCTACTATGTTAGGTAGGCATAGGTTTTAATTTTTTCTTTTAATCAATATTGCCTCCTATTTGAAATAAATAAGACATAATAAGATTTGATGCCTTTGAGCTGTGGTGTTGGAGAAAAATACTGAACATCCCATGATGGCCAAAAGAACAAACAAGTATGTCTTGGAGAAAGTGCAGCCAGCATGCTCTTTGGAGGCAATGATGATAAAAGTTCACCTCACTTACTTTGGACATGTTACTAGGAGCGGCTTTTCCTTGTAGAGAGAGGGACATGATACTTGGGAAGGCAGAGGGTTAGTGAAGGAGAGGAAGACCCTCAACCAGGTGGATTGACACAGTAATTTCCACAAAGGGTTCTCATGTGTCGGTAAGTGTGAGGATAGAGCAAGATAGGACAGGGTTCAGATGTGTTGTTCGTAGGATTGCTGTGGGTTATACTTCACTAGATGGCACCCAGCAACAACTTTAAGAAGACTTTTATTAGAGTAGTGAGAGAAGATCTTCACCCTGAAACCCACAGCGTCCCTTTTCAGCAGGAAGTAGCTAAGAGAATACACTGTCCCCTTTTCCTTATGAATCAGGGTGAAATCTCTCTCAGGGAGGAGTGATAGGGAATGGCAAAGGACACACTCACAAAGGAGATTAATTAGAACTGGCTTTGACAAGCACTGTGGCAATGGGACAATTAAAACAGACTTTCAAGGGGAAAAAATAAAGAGAGGCACGAACTGGGGGGAAAGTAGAGAAAATAGTGCAATAATGAATGAATGGAAATCCAAAATCTCTGTAAATGTTCATTAAAATTAATAAAATAATATTAAAAAAAGACTTTTAGTCATCAGGAATCAAAATTTAAAGAAATAATTATTATGTCTTATATTTGAATAAATGAAATTCATCTGCCACCTCTTTCTGAAGATTCAAGAACATATAGTAGAATTTTCTTGGAAATAGCACTTATAGAATAATACATTTTATAACATTTGGATTTAATAATATCAATGATCTTAGGCTTGGTTCTTTAGAGCAGCAAAGCTATTTAAGCTTTTATATATCTGGAGAGAAGTTAAGAGTTTGATTTCTTTCAGAGAAATGTCTCATATGCTTGTAGATGTTGACAAATTCCCAGTCTGGAAGTCAGATGTCAGGATAGAGGCATCTCCTGACTCACATATTTACAGACCTGACAGCCCAAGGTTAGATGGCAGGCAAGCTGGTGAGCCCAAAATTGACCCTGCAATATGACAGACCATTAGCTTAAGTCCACAAAACCACAGATCAGATGGTGATGAGGCAGATGTAAGTGCCAGATGCATTCATGAATATTTGGTGCAGGTCATTCAGTTTTGAGGAAACTGCCTTCTAACTAATTATCTCTTTATAGCATATTTCATCAGAGAATGATTAAAGTATTTCATCATGAAACTGACTGCATCTTAACTATTGAACTAGAGAATAATGTGCAGCCAGAGTGACACAAGTTTAAACTTTATTTCAATTATGAAGATTTGAATGTCTATTAAAATGCTTTCGGTATTAAGAGTTTTATAGCAATAAAATGTTTTAAGAGTAATATGTCTGGGGAGTGCTTATATCAACAAAAGCATAGATTTCCCTACATGGTAGTGAGCTAATATGCCAGGTGCTGTGTTAAATAATTTTTATGTATGAACTTGTTTAATATCCTGCAATAACCTTATGAGACATGAAGCAGTTAAGTCTTTGAGAATATAAGCAACCTGCCCAGTTAAGTATTTCTGAGTTTTGAAACCCAGTCTGATTGATTTCAGATCCCGCCTCACCTCTGTGCTAGCCTTTTAAGTAAAATCACTGTGCAGCTTTAGTTAAGACCATTTATTTGTATTAGGTTTTTGCACAAACTTCTCCTTTTTAGACACTGATAAAGGTACATCTAAACTTACTTTCTTCTTCCTTAATTTAGACATTGGAAAATGTGACAAGAATGAAACAGAGACAGTGACTAAGACTCTTCACATATCTAACTGTAGTGTAGCCAGTGATTATCAAGGTAAGTTTTTTTTAAAAAAAAAAATATTAATAGTACTTTTTTTTCTTATCAGAAGCCCTGGTTTTAACCTTTTGCTTTAATTCTTAAAACTATAACCAGAGCCAGGGTCTTTAAATCTATTAAGACTCTTCACTTCTTCACCTTTGCTTCATTTTCCTTCAGCTTCTAGTTTTTCCTCTTACTGCAGATTCGCTTTATTTCTTGGAGAAAGATCATGACTACTCATAACTTCTAGTCTAGAGCAGTTGATCACTGAACAAAGGCGCTGCTTCTTTCCTGCTCTGGTTTGAAAGTTCTCAGGGAAAGAATGTCTCATCTTGGGTCTTAGACTTGTTCTTAAACCAGACTCTCTTGCTGGTAGAATGATATTTTAAAATATATTAATTTTTTATATTGTTCCACATTCAGAAATGTGGTTGGGAATTTGGGCTTATTACTAAAGGCAGAGGAGGAATGAAGAATGAAGCTGGACAAATAAAAATAATAAGATATAATGTACAGTCATTTAAGGATTACATGTCATGGAACCTTTTTTCTTATTTGTTGGGTTTTCCTCCCCTTTCCTGAAGATTTGGATAAGATTACCGAGGAAGAGAATTCTCATGACGTTCAGGGGAAAAGAAAGGCAGCATCCAAAGCTGTGGTACGACAAAGGAAGATGCTTTTAGAAGACAGTGATGGTGATAGCGTCAGAAGCTCTGAGCCAGACTTTGAAACAAGTAAGATATTTCCTACTTCAAAATTAATACTGTGGAGAGTCTATCAAAAAGTTTTGGCCGTCACGAATGGGTGCATATGCTAAATGTTTGAGATGTGCAAACTTGAGGACCATATGTTGTTGTAAGGTACCATCACCATGGTTGAATGTGACTCATAGCAACCTTGTGAACAACAGATCTGAACCTTGCTCTGTCCGCTGCCATCCTCACCAGCTCTCCTTCGCTCGAGCCCATTGCTTTAGTCACTATATCAGTCCATCTGGTTGAAGGTCTTCCTCTCTTTTTCTGACCCTCCACTCTGCCCCCAGTGTGATATCTTTTTACATGGTCTGGCCCACCTGACAAAATGCCCAATGTGTGTGCCACTAAGAAGCAACTCTGGTTGCACTTCCACCAAGATATGTTTGGTTTTTGGCAATCCGTGCTGTATTCAGTCCTCTTCACCAGCATCACAATTCAAAGGCATTGACTCTTCTTTGGTCCTAACCTTGTTCATTGTCCAACATTAAGATGCATGTGAAACCAGTGAAAATATCTTGGCTTTCTTTAAGAACACCTTAGTCTTGAAATAGAGGTTCTTGCTCTTTAGCACTTTGGAGAGGTCCTCGACAGCAGATTTTTCCAGTACAACACATCTTTTGAGTTCTTGATTGCTGCTCCCATGAGTGTTGATCATGTATCCAAGTGAAATGGAAGGGGAAAGTGTTGTTGTTAGGGGCTGGCAAGTCAACTGCTGTCCATGGCGGCCCTATGAAAAGCAGATCTGTACCCTGCCTTGTCCTGCGTCATCCTTGCCTTCTTTGATATAGTTGAGCCCATTGTTACAGTCACTGTGTCCATTCATCTTGTTGAAGGTCTTCCTCTCTTTCTCTGACTCTCCACCTTTCCAAGTATGATGTCTTCTTCAGACTGGCCCCTCCTAACAACATGCCTAAAGTAGGTGAATCAAAGCTTCACCATCTTGCCTCTAAAGAGCACTATTGTTGCATTTTCTCCAAGATGTATTTGTTAGTTCTTTCGACAGTCCATGTGATATTCAGTACTCTTCTCCAGTACCATAGCTCAAAGGCATCAATTCTTTCGCCATCCTTACTCAACGTCCAGCTCTCAGTTGCATAGAAAGTCATTGAAAAGACCATGGCCTGAAGCAGATACACCTTAGCCTTCAAAGTGACAGCACTGCTTCTCAGTAATTTGGAGAGACCTTTATAGGACAGTAACATTCAGCCATGGCATTTAGGGGACAAGCTTTGACTGAGATGTGACCTTTATGCCATGCCTTGAAAAATTAATAGTATTTGAAAGGCTGAAGAAATAAACTAGTATTCCTGGCTGATAGAAATATATAAACATTTGAGTAGGGAAGTGTGCATACGAGAGTTCAATGAGACTTGCAGGGAAGAATGTTGTAGAAAGGGCTAAATCAAACTGGCACAAAGTCATGGCGAGTCTGAGACCCATTTTAAGAAGTACAAGATGTTTTTATATAAGTACTAGGAATTCATGAAATATTTTGAGGTAGAATATGATAATTTGTATTTTATTGGTATAGCTATTTTCAAGGAATCAGGACAACTGAAAATCATAAATGAGTGTAAGAGAGCATCATGATAATATGTAAAAAGATAACAGTGTAGGCATGTAGTTTTCTCTGATTATGGGAGGTGGGGAGGGAAATCATGATCAGCATCAGTCGAAGGCTGATTCCTGTGAAGCAGAGTTCAGACCTGCATCCCTGCTCCAGGTTTTTTTACTAATTTTGATGCCGACCATCCTTCCTATGACACTGCTTCTCTGCTGGATTCAGAAATTCGTTGAAATGGCCATACCCAACTCAGAAACGATAGTCAGTATATTATGGAGTAGACTAGGAAGTTACACGTTACAAAGAATTCAGAATCAGAAATTACTCAGGATACTGTTCTTCAGTCCTTCAGCCAAGATGCCTTTTCAACTGTGACTGCACACGCCTCTCTCTAGCCTTCAGTCTCTGCTCTGTTCTGGCTCTTTAACTGAACCACTAAGGGTCTAGATGCTGCCCACTCACCAGCAAGCCTCCTGCCTAGAGGTGCAAAGCTTTCTCTGTTCCAGGAAGCCGGCCACCATTGCTGCAGGGTCTTTCTCTGTTGCTATCTTTTCTTTGTACTACGTCTCACTATTCTTTCTCTTGTCTCCAGTGTTATAGATCTCTGTCTCCACTCCTGATTCTTGATGGTCAGGAAGTCTCACGTTGTCTACAGCTGGGATGACTCATGACGTGATGTAGTCTATAAGGAGTTGTACTGCCAACCAGAAGGCTGCACCTTCCTGTGGTTCGAATCCAGTGGCATTCTGAGAGAACTAGAAACAGTCTCTTCACATGTGATTGACAGCCTCAGAAACCCAACAGAGGATTAGTTACAAGTTCGTTCTATCTCAACAGCAATGAGTTTGAGTTTTGAGGACGGTTGAAATTAGCCAATCCTCTCAGTAGATTTCCACACACCTTATTTGCATGATCACACCCCTACAAAGTTATTATATACCTTATTTATGTTATCAGCAAGCTATCATACTCCCATGGTAGGCCATAAACACCTCCTTTCCATATTCCTGCCCAGTAATTTGGTGGAACTTATAAAGAATGTGCTAGAGAGGCTGTCATTGCTCCATAGAATAAATGCACAAATTTATGCTAAACAGATGATACGTTTTGGTAGACTTTGACATAGACTAGGCAAAGAATTCATCAACATTGCTTACCATATATTTGAATGTCAGCTCTGTGCACTCTGGACAGATTGCTAGTTTGACAGTATAACTTTGGTGATAGAAACAATGTTTGCTATTGCATGATAAAATTTTTAAGATCAACAGTTTGTTCATTGCAAACACCTTTTTAACAACATAAATTATAGCTCTATGTGTGGAACTAACCGGATGCAGCACAGGAACCATATTGACTACTTACATAGAAATGGACGGTAAAGAGGCTCGACAGCCTCAGTCAGAGCTGTCAGTACTGTGGCACCGACCGTCAGTTGCCCCTGGGCAAGAGTATGTGAACAAGTCTGCTAGCAGAGTACAACCTTGACGCTATCCCGTCTGCAGTTAGAGACCATCTCAAAAATAGACTTGAAGCATTGAACACTAATGACCAGATGAATCATAGGATGGCATCACGCATGGAGGACGCAAAAGATCATTGAAAAGAAAAGAAAGAGGTGGAGGGAGGCAGGGGTGAGGGAAATGGGAGAGATTTGGTGTGAAAAACAATGTAGATAAATATTACATAATTTAAAAAAAGGAAAAAGGGGAAAAGAACACCTGGAAGCAGGAATTAAGGAAGCAAATGACTCTTCTTTTTTTATTATACTTGTTGTTGTTATGTGCCGTCGAGTTGCTTGCGACTCATAGCGACGCTATGTGCAAGAGCCCTAAACTCTGCTCTGTCCTGTGCCAGTTGCACTGTCTGTCTCTGGCATTCCCATCCCGATCCCGATTACCCCAGTTACTGAATCAATCCACCTCAAAGAGGGCCTTCCCCTCTTGCGCTGTCCCTCCACCCTACCAAGCATTTTATTATACTAGTTTATTTAAAAAATTTGAATACACTGTTTTCCAGACTAGTTGATAATGAAGATATGTCTAACAGTAACACTTAAATTAATTTGACTTAGTCCCTCTATAGCCAGTTGGAGGCATTTTTAAAAAGCGTATACTGAATTATTTGATTTAAAAAAAAAAAGACAAATTATTTACTGTGTTAGGCAAATCTGGTGCTAAAGACTTTACAGTGTTAAAAAGGAAAGGTGCCACTTGAGGGCTAAGGTGTACCTCTCCTAAGCCGTGGGATTTTCAGTTGTTTCACATGTGAAAACTAGAAAATGACTAAGGGAGATCCAAGAAGAATTGATGCTTTTGAATTACGATGTTCATGAAGCACATTAAACATACTGTGGACCGCCAGACGAACAGACAAATCCATCTTCGAAGAGGTATAACCAGAGTGCCCCTCCGAGGCAAAGACTGAGAGACTTCATCTGGTGTACTTCGGACATGCTCTTGGAGGGACCAGTTCCTGGGAAAGGATATCCTGCTTAGTAGAATAGAAGTTCTGTGAAAAAGAGGAGGCTCTTCAAGGAGATGGACAGGCACGGCAGCCACAGCAGTGGGCTCGAGGATAGCAGTGAGTATGCGGATGGCCGAGGACCAGGCGCTGTTTGGTTCTGTTGTGCATGGGGCCACCATGAGGGGGAAATGATGTCACAGCACCTAACAACATTATATGTAGAAGGAAGGCTGGAGGCACAGTAGTTCAGTACATGGCTGCAAACTGGAAGGTTGGTGGTTTGAATTCACTAGCTGCTCCATGGGAGATGTGACGGTTTGTTTCTGTAAAGACTGGGCCTGGTAACTAACCCTTGGGCGCAGTTCTGCTCTGTCTTCTGAGTTGCACTTGACTTGATGCCAATGAGTTTGGTTTGGGTTTATCACGTGCATTTTGTTCTGGATATACAGGAGTGGCCAAAACAAAAACTTCCCTTAAATTCTAGACAGTTGACAAATACTCAGTGTGTTAAGTATCATGACTAAGAGCTATAAGGAAGAGGAAGGTCGGGCAGGGAATAAAGGAATGATGGGATTGGAGTAGGTGGTGATGTTTCAGGAGGTGGTCATGGTAGGCTTCTTTGAGGCAACATTTGAGGATAGAAGCCACATGGAGCCTTGGGAAAAGGGTGTTCCATGTAGAGGGCACAGCAAATACAAAGATCCTGAGGCAGAAATGTGCTTACTGTGTTGGGGAATAGAAGGCTATCGTGCCAGGAGCTGAGTAAGGAAGGGATGAGGAAAATGATGGGATTTGAGATTAGAGAAGAAGCCAGATCAGTCAAGACCTAGGAGACAATGGGAAGTGCTAGAAGAGAATGGGAAGCGAGCAGTGTGATCTAAATTCAAATTTAGATTTAAATTCAAATTTTAGGGGTTTAGTAAAGGAACCTTGTTGGTAAGGACCTGTGCTGCCAACCCAAAGACAGGTAGTTGGAATCCACTAGCTTCTTTATTGGAGAAAGAGTGGCAGTCTTCTCCCATGGGATTTACAGCCTCTGAAAACCAGTTCCAACTCGACAGCAGGGAGGTGTTTGGTTTGTTTTTTTGTTTGTTTGAGTAAGTTGAGAATACACTGTAAGGGAGCCAAGGCAGAATCTTAATAAATGCGACTTAGCAGGATATCTAGTACTCTAGGTGGGACGTGATGGTGCCTTGTATCAGAGTGGTAGAGGTATAGATAGGTGCTGAAAGTCATCAGCTCAGCTGTGTTTAAGAAGTAACACCTCATCTACTCCACACAAAACAGAACAGAAAATCTTTACCTCTGAGTTGATTCAACGTCTTGTTTTTGTTATGTGCTGTTGAGTCACTTGTAACTCATAGCGATCCTATGTACAATAGCCGTAAACTGTGCTCTGTCCTGTGCCAATCACACTGTCTCTGACACTCCCATCCCGATTATCCCAGTCACTGAATCAGTCCACCTCATAGAGGGCCTTCCCCTCCTGCATTGTCCCTCCACCCTCCCAAGCATGATGTCCTTCTCCAAGGACAGGTCTCGCCTTATAACATGTCCAAAGTACGTTAGATGGAGCCTCAGAATCCTTGCCTCCAAGGAGCCACCCGCTTTAACCCTTTCCAGGATGAATCTGTTTTCCTAGCAGTCCATGGTACTCTCAATACTCTTCTCCAGCACCACAGCTCAAAGGCATCAATTCTCTTTCTATCCTCCCTAGTCATTGTCCAATTCTCTGCTGCATAACAAGTGATTGCAAAGACCATGGCCTGTATCAGATGCATCTTAGTCTCCAGGGAGACACC
>NW_006399846.1:4691148-4693812 GCF_000299155.1 Elephantulus edwardii | reverse complement strand
GGTGCATCTGATACAGGCCATGGTCTTTGCAATCACTTGTTATGCATCAGAGAGTTGGACAATGACTAGGGAGGATAGAAGGAGAATTGATGCCTCTGAGCTATGGTGCTGGAGAAGAGTATTGAGAGTACTATGGACTGCCAAGAAAACAAACAGATTCATCCAGGAGAGAATTAAACCGGGCTGCTCCTTGGAGGCAAGGATCCTGAGGTTTCGTCTGAAATACTTTGGACATGTTATAAGGAGAAACTAGTCCTTGGAGAGAGACGTCATGCTTGGGAGGGTGGAGGGATGGCGCAAGAGGGGAAGACCCTCTGTGAGGTGGATTGATTCAGTGACTGGGGTAATTGGGATGAGTTTGTCGGAGGCAGTGTGATTGGCACAGGATAGAGCAGGGTTTAGGGCTGTTGTACAAAGGGTCTCTATGAGTCGCAAGCGACTCGACAACACATAACAACAACAAACCATAATGGGAGCAAACTGCCTCATCTTTCTCCCGAAGAGCAGTTGATGGGTTCCTAACACATAACCCACTACACTACCAGACCTCCTTTAATAGGGCCCCCGTCTTGTTTCAACATAACTTTTCTATGCACTGGGAAACCAAAGAATTTGAATGACTCGGATTATTGTGTGTGATGTTAACTTCGTTGCAGTGGTCTAGAAACAAATGGGAAGTAACTCCTAAGTCTGTCTGTTGTGTTGAGGTTATACAAGCATGACGTTTGGAATCAGACTTGGTTTTCAGTTATGCCTTAGAACCTTCCTGACTAGCCTACTACAGGTAGATTGCCTTACCTTCTCTTTACTCATCTGATGGAAGAAGTCATAGCTCAAAAATGGAAACAGTGTAAGGTTGGTCTTAAATGTTAAAGGTCATGTATATTATATAAATGGTATTTAAATGCTTATAAAAGATTGCTATTTTAGTCTCTCAGTGTCTTTACTAAATAATAAAGATTTTATATTTATGATACTGTCTTTTAAATCTTTTTGTAATATTTACAAATCTTTAATACAGCCATAATTATTATGCTTACACATTAGGGCTTTAAACTTTATCTCCCTATGTGATGAACTCTTTTTGGTTTTTGTTTTTTTTTTTTCAAATAAGTGACTTCTGCTCCTGCTGTCAAATCAGAATCTTGGCCCTCATCAAAAACGGGTTCTCCTCCTTCAAACGCTCTTAGGAAACCATTACAGATCTGCAGTCCTTCAGTTGAAAGCAAAAGGCCGAAGTGGGTGCCACCAGGTATGCAAAATCTATTAAACAAGAGCAGGCAAGAGCGTAGGAAATTACTACTTGTGGATTTTGCCTGTAGTTACAAATTATTTTTAACCATTTCCCTATTTTATTATATACCACTCAAAACCAAGATTTTCAGTTGTTGTATTTATTCATCATCTGTTTAACTATTTTGGGCATGGGGCCCTTGTGGCATAGTGCCTAACATGTTGGGTTGCTAATCAAAAGGGTGACAGTTCAAATCTACCAGCCTGCTCCACAGAACAAAGCTGGGCAGTCTCCTAGTAAAGATTTTTGAGAAACCCAATGGAGGGTTGATGTGCATCAGTATCAACACAAGAGCAAGAGTGTGGGAATAATACTGGACATCTAGTTTGTTTGTGATTGTTTTCAATGTTATGTCACATTTAGATATGACCCTCCTTTTATAAAGAGTTCTATGGCCATGTCTCTCATTACTTCCTTAAAATAAATTCCTAATTGTTATGTCAAAGAATAACCATGCCAAGGAGTGTAAAACATTTAAAGTTCCTGTAAGATAACTCTGGCAACAAATCTGTTCAGAATCTGCTCACCTCCGTAGTCTGAAACCTCAGGGGCTGTACCTGGGAATACCATCATTCAGCAGATTCCTTCGCAGACTCAGTCTCTCACTCACCTCTCTTTCCCCTGGCCAAGTTTCACTTATCTCCAAGAATTCGTTGGCTTTTATCCTGTCTTGGCATTTCTAAAACCCTTATCCAAGTCCTTTCCTTTTCATACTTGAACTGTTGCTGACTTCCTCACTAGACCTGCTGTCTTTTCTTTCCCTCATCCAAACACATAAACCCTTTATTTCAGTAAAATTGATACTTTTGTCCACTAGACACATTTCAGGGAGTTCTGGTAACATAGTCTATGAAAAGTTGTGCTGCTAACCCAAAGTGGTGCCTCTCTGACACTTCAAATCTCTACTAAAGATGGGCAGTTTCCTCTCTTACAGTTTTCTCTCTTACAGCCTCTGGAAACCAACTGGAGGGCCAACATTGAGCTGGTTCCATGTAATGAGTTAGTTAAGCATATTGCACATATTCTTTACCAGATCCATTTTCCTGTGACTGCTGTGTCTTTCTTCATTTTCTCCTATCCTTTCTAAGCTCTTGCAAATATTCCCAGGTTTAACCTCTTTAAGGAAACTTTCTTTGGTCCACAGTACTATTTCTTTAAAAATTAACCCAATGACATTGAACAGGTAACCCTATAGGGACAGAGTAGAACTGCCCCTTGGGATTTCTGAGTCTATAAAGTGTTATGGAAACAGATTGCCACATTGTTCTCCCATGAGACAGCTGGTGGATTCAAACCTCTAATCATAATTATACATTAAGACAGGCAGAGTTAGGCCTGAGCTACGAGACTATAGAGTTACTTAATTCCTA
>NW_006399846.1:4664819-4690823 GCF_000299155.1 Elephantulus edwardii | reverse complement strand
GTCATGACAAAAATACCTAATCACATATCCCTTTTAAACAGTTTTCTCCCTCATCTGTTTCAATGCAGTATACATTATTGAACCCATCTTTCCTGGTCTCCCCCCAACCCTGAGGTCAGTCCTGTTTTAATACAGTGGCACCATGCAGTTTGTTGATGAGTCTTCCACCAATCCTGATGCCACATTCTTCTTCATATAGTCTAGCTTCTCAATAGGATTGACTAAGAGAAAAGATACAGCCCCGATCCTGATTTTAAACCACACAGTGTTCCCTTGCTCTATTCATCCTACAGCTTCTTACTCTTATGTTTCACATGAGCACAGTTAAATGTTCTAAGATTCCCATTTTTCTTAATGTTAGTCTTAATTTGTTGTGAGCCACACAAACACCTACTGTATCGTCAATAAAATACATACATTCTGCTGATATTCTCTATTTTCAGTGAAGATTTACCTGATAGCTGCAATAATAGCCCTAGTGCCATGGTCTCTTCTAATTGTACTTTTTGAATCATTTTTGGATAATCTTCAGGAAGCTTTTACTTGCATATGATATTAATGATGTTGTTCAATAATTTCCACATTCCATTGGATCACCTTTTTTGGGAATTGGAACAATTGGCCAGGTAGTTGCCTTTCAGATTTCCTGGTAAATCCGTGCAGGGCTGCATCTGTTTGTTGAAATATGTCAGTTGGTATTCCATCAATTTCAATGGCCTAATTTTTTTGTCTGGTAGTCAGAATCTTTGCTTTGTTGATATATTTAGATGCAGTTCATATTGAAGGTGGCTGTCAAACACTTCAAGTCTTCGTTTTCAGTAAGCAAGACTGTGTTATCTGTCTAACACAGGTTATTGATAACTTTTCCACCAATCATGGAAGGCCAATAGGTGGTTTATTATAGATGGAGAAATAGTGGGGTTATTAACAATTTCATCTTGGTCTAATCCACAATCAACAAACTGTGCACCAGCAGTCAGAAAATCAAAAGATGAATTGCAGTGAGAAAATCTGCTATCAAGAACCTCTTCTTAGTACTAAAGAGCAGTGATGCCAGTCCAGAGACTAAGGTGCTCCTGATTCAGGCCATAGTCTTCTCAGTTGCTTGCTGTGCTTTCTGACAACTGAAAAATGAATAAAGATGACAAAAGAATTGATGCCTTTGAGTTGAGATGTTGGAGAGAATATTGAGCATACCATGGACTGCCAAGAGAACAAACAGGACTGGCCTGGAGAGAGTGAAACCAGGTTGCCCAGTTCAGGCAAGGATTTTGAAACTCCGCATCACATACTTTGGGCATGTAGCCAGGAGGGACCGGTTTATTTAGAGAAGGACATCATACTTGGAAAGGTAGGAGAGGAAAACCTGTATGAGATTGACTGGCACAGTGACTGTGGTAATGGGGTCAGGTGTGTCAGAGACAGTGAGGTTGGCTTAGGATAGGGCAAGACTCAGAACTGTTGTTCATGGTGTTGCTATGAAATCATAGTCAACTTGATGGCACATAACAACAACAGTTTTTTTGGTCAGTGCCTTTAGTGCAGTTTGAATTTCTTCCTTCTTTGCAATTGGTTCTTGATCATGAGCTATGTCCTGAAATGGTTCCAGGTCAGCCAGTTCTTTTTGACACAATGAGTCTTTGTATTCCTTTCATCTTTTTTTTTATGCTTCCTGAATCATTCAAGTTTTTTCCCCATAGCATCCTTCAGTATTGCAACTCAAGGCTTGAATTCATTTTGTCAGTTCTATCAGCTTAAGAAATGCCAACCAAGTTCTTCCTTTTTTAATTTTCCAAATAACTCCAGCCCAAAGAAAGAAAAAGTAGCAATCTACTTTCCATAGGTATGTTACTTAACATTCTTAAAACCTAGAAAAAGAAAACATTATATAGCAAGTTGATCCAGATGTGGCAATACTTTTCATTTCGAATGATAAATCCGATGGTTAGAAACAGGAAAGTGTATAAGTCTTTAATGTTTAAAGAGCACACTTGCCGTTGTGAGTACTCATTTCATCAGCCTTGAACATTTTTGTGGATAAATTTTGAAAGATAATTGCTGTGTCAAGGTGGTATTATAAATGAAACTAATATAAAGGTATAAATGAACTCTGCAGTGTTAACAGCTATATTTTTTTAAAAATAAAAAACCACCCTAGAGAAGTACTTGAAAATATTACAGATTTGTAAATGTGTGTTAAATTTATCTATTACCTTAGAAACTATAATTGCATTTCTGCCGAGTGCAACTTCGCCGCCAGCAGCTGAAGAAGACTCAGACAAACAGGATTCGTTGCAGAAGCTTTATTGAACAGAAAATGGCGAAATGGCCCCGTCTTTTTCCCTGGCACTTGCTTATATCCCTCTCGGTTCCACGCCTCCTGCTCTTACGTCTTAGAATCTCATTGGTGTTGAGGTCTTTCTAAACCAGGTCCAATGGACCAATAGCAATATTGCAGCCATAAATGGTGTTGTTTGTGCGTTAGTAAGTCAATGAGGAAGTGAGGTATCAGTGCCATCTTGTAATGGCGGCGTGCAAGTGCGGACCGCACATGTGCAATGACGTCAATGATCTTAAACGGCTAGCCTGCTGCTGCGGTCGGCCTGCTGCACATTTCTTTATAACTTTACAAGTGTTACCCGCTCTCAACCTTCCTATTTCGGCTTTCACAATTATTATCTTGGTTTCTGGGAATGTTTAGGAAAAGACAATACTATATTCTTTCTCCCCTTTAGTTCTTTCCATTCTTAATATACTTTATAACTTGATAGACTAGCAGAATCTTGCTTAATTGTTAGGAGGTTTCTAACATCATCATCGTGTGGGATTTTTTTCAGCACCAGCTGGAAGTAGCAGCAGCAGCAGCAGCAGCAGCAGCAGCCGCCGGAGCCCACTGCCAGGAACGTCCGTCAAACCCCCAAGTCACAGTCTGCGCCTTGGCCTGTCCAGATTAGCACGTGTTAAACCTTTGCATCCAACAGCCACTACAAGCTGAGTGTGGGTGGCTGCAAAAAAAACTTTTGTCAAGAGAATCACAGTTTTGCATTATATTTAAATTGTATTATTCTTTGAGAAAAGGATTATAGCATAAAGGAATCTTTTAACATGCCTTGCAAATGATCTCATGTATTTTGTGATTATGTTCTCTGAAAAGCAGTTCAGGACTTCAGTAAGAAATTTGTAAGAATCATCTTCTAATTTCATGTCTTTCAAAGAGCATATTCTATTTCCTTATGTGTAAGTTATTGTCATTAAATAATTGCCACTTTGATATACAGTCCACATCACATTGTTACTCTGTTCTTCTAACGGGATGGACCTTTCTGACTTTGTGAAGTAAGCTTACCCATTCAGTTCATCTGCAAAGGAAGACATTCCAATTTCCTTAACAAGACATATCTAAAATCTTAAAAGCTGTTTAAGCTACATTGTCAGTTTTACTCACTTTCCTATTTTACTAGTTATATTTATAGTAATAATTAAAATATTTTTTAAATGTTAAAATGGTTGCTGTACTATGGCATATGTTCCGTACTTAGATGCTTATTGGATCATAAATAGAATTTCAATTTATGATGCCTTCATGGTCAAAATTTTTAATAAAAATGCAAAGGTTTGACATTTTCTTTTCCTTTGATACCATTGTTTCTAGTAGTCTAAAGTTCATGAGAAAGAGTTTTTCAAAAGAAGTTTAGCCTTTTTTAGTCATAAATGTAAACTGAAGAAAGCTGTTACTTAAACAGTACCCTTAAGCCAGTGCTCTATGGAGTGGCTGTCAAGTACTTCTTCATCTGTTGTATTTGAAGATGGAGCTTTTCAGGAAGGACTTGAATTAATTTGACTGAAAATAGAGGTACTTTATGTTGAGAATTTCAACTAGCTCCTGATCAGTTCTAAATGAAAAATTTTCCAATCATGTTAGTTATTGAAAAATACATACTTAGCTTAGTTATTGCTTTATGTAAATATCTATGTTAATGTGAAACTAATTTAGAAATATGAATAAAGTGAGCATTTATATTATTCCTAGTGTACATTTTTTCTTATCTAATGTGCATTTTAAAAAATTTTATTTTATTAATTTTATGGAACGTTTATAGAGATTTTGGATTTCCATTCATTCATTGTTGCATTTTTCTCTCTACCCACCCCACCTCCCCGTTTGCTCTTCTCTTTGAAAAGTAAAAGAAAAATGCTTTTATTGGTATACAATACCCCCACCCCTGAGTACACTCCACTGTGCAGCCTTCATTCTGAACTCTTGTCATAACCATAATACCCAATCATATATCGCTTTTTTTTGTAAGTAAACAAATAAAAAATATTTATTTTTTTAATAAAATAACTTTGCTCTCCACACTGTCTTCTGTTGCCCTGCCCATATGACCTCAGATACTTTACCTTCCTTACTGCTCACCATTCATTCTCACCACTACAATATCTGGAGCTCCTTTCCACCATTTGCCCATTTTCTTCATATAATTTCTTAATTACTCTCTTGGCATTTTTTTAAACTCAAACACCTGATTTCCCATCTCTTTGTTATCATTTGGTCTTTAGGTAATTCATTGACAATTATACTCCTTCACCTAAAGCATAATCCATTATTTAATTGGAAGGATCACATAGTCTATGGGAGTTACTCTCCTAATCCAAGGGCCTCACTCCCTGGTGGTTCAAATTCACCAGCTACTCTGTAGGGAAATGATGGGCAAACTCCTCTTCTCCATTTTTCGGTCTTGGAGATCAGTGGAGGATCAGGTATGTGTCAGTTTCAGCTCAATGGCAATGAAAGAAATAACTTTCTTAGCATGTCAACATAATCTGACATCCAGCATATCATTTTTTTAGCCTGCATTGTGCTCAGACATTTTTTTCTTTATATATTTTTTATTATTATTCATTTTAATGAAAATTTACAGAGACTTTGGATTTCCATCCATTCATTGTTGCACATATATCACTTTTAAACAGTTCTCTCTCTGTTTCAAGGCAGTATACATAATTTATCCAATTCTAATGTGCATTTTTATGGAGCCTTAGTGGCACAGTGGCTAAGTGATCAGCTCCTAACCAGAAGTTTAGTGGTTCAAATCCATCAGTCCCTCCAGATGATCTGACAAGCTGCGTCTGTAAAGTTTTACATCTTTGGAAATTCTATGAGGTAATTATGCTCTCTTCTATAGGGTCGCTGTGAGTTAAGGTGGACGCAAAAGCTACTTTCATATATCATCTTACTAATTCCACATACCCTATGTAGTATCAATTTGGTTCAATAATAAACATGTACCAAGAGACACAACTTGGGTGTTGTGAGGAGTACTTAACATGCTTGCACAGACAATCAAAGGCTG
Organism: Elephantulus edwardii; assembly: GCF_000299155.1. Lineage (NCBI taxonomy): Eukaryota > Metazoa > Chordata > Mammalia > Macroscelidea > Macroscelididae > Elephantulus > Elephantulus edwardii. The sequence goes on along the minus strand of NW_006399846.1, from coordinate 4,685,469 downwards.
CAGCTTTCAATGTGGATTGCATCTCAGCATCAGGTAAGCAAAAATTCTCACCACCGAACCAATAGCAACAAGATAAATGGAGAAAAGTTTGGAATTGTCAACTATTTCATCTTACTTGGATCCATAATCAATACCCTTGGTACTTGGCATTCAAGAGATCAAACGATGTGTTGCATTGAGCACCTCTGCTGTGAAGGACCTCTTCAAAGTCAGGAGCAGTGATGTCAATTTAAAAGTCTAAAGTGCATCTGATCCAGACCATGGTCTTTTCAATTACTTGCTATGCATATTAAAGCTGGACAATAACTAAGGATGACAGAAGAGGAACAATGCCTTTGAGTTGTATAAGGAAGAGTGTTGAATATTCCATGGACTGCTGAGAAAACAAGCAAGTATGTCTTTAAGAAAGTGCTACCAGGGTGCTACTTGGAAGCAAGGATGGTGAAACTCCCATCTCGTGTACTTTGTGGCATGTTGTTAGGCCAGTCCTTGGAAAAGGACATGTACTGGGAAAGGTGAGGTTCAGCAAAAGGGAAGACCCAAAACAAGATGGATCAGTACAGTGACTATAACACTGGGCTCAAGTCTATTGGAGACAGTAAGTATGGCACAGAATAGGGTAGGGTCCAGATCCATTGTTCAGAGGATCACTGGGAGTCACAATAGAGGATATGTAACAAGAGCCTACTCTGTATTAGCTATTGATGTTCTTTGCCACCCAGTTAGACCCGACCCATAGCTGACCCCCAGCAGGTTTTCAGAGGCAGTTAATCACACAGGAGAACATTGCCCATCCTTCTCCCACAGAGCAGCTGGTGCATTTGAACTGTGTGCCTTCAGGACTGCAGCACAACTTCTTACCACTAGTCCACCAAAACAAGAAGCAGCAGCATAGGAAGCAATTGAAAATATTGTAGTTTGAATCAGGCTCACCTTAGTCTTTAAACTGACCTATTTTTACCCTGCTTAAAACACCTGATTTCCTTGACTCATGTGACACCATTCTAGAGTTAATTTTCTTGTCACGCCCCTGCCTGCTTTATTACTTTGCAGATCTTTACTCTTTTGTGCTATGTTCACTCCCCCCACAATATGTTTCTCCGTGTCCCATTTTTGTTTCCTGCTGCCCCATTTTTAAATTTTTTTTTAATTTTATTTTAAAGCGTGGATATCTCCAAGCTCAAGTTATTTAAGTGCCAAGTCAGAATTTTCAGTTCAGACCTTCCTCTTGACACAGCCTGTTTGCCAGGTCGATTAACAATTTGATGTAAAAACTCAGGCACTGCATTAAACATCTTTCCTAGCCCAAACTTTTCTCTGCTGTACTTTCTGTTAGTAAATGGCACCATCAGCACACCAGGTGCCTAAGGCCTGAGATGTGGCTTCTTCACTCTCTTTGACTACTCACATTCAATTAGCAAACGCTACGGTTTTCAAAACTTCTTTTATCTACTTGCTTTTGTTTGCTGTAAAACATCATCATGTGCTACTAGGCATCCTTGTTTTGATTCTTAACCTACTCTAGTACCATTCATACCATTGTTATGGTGAGTTTCCTAAAATATAACTTGAGTACTAACACCCTCTTCATTCAATCCTTATCGGGTACACCTTAGGCTCTGTAATTCACAATCGGACTAATCCTTATCTGCCATGTGTACCTGAAGACTTAGTAACAGGCTGGATACTGACAGGAAAATGGTTAGGCACTGGGCTATTAACCAAAAGGTTGGTAGTTCAGGTCCACCCAGGCTACTTATGAAAATTCATTCATTGACCAATGAATCATGGGTTTGAATTGGGTCCAGGGCAACTGGCATGGGTTGTTTTGAGAATGGATAGAATTTGGACTACTATACTCTTTAGTACATGTCTTTCTTTTTACATGACTGACTCATAATTGTTCTCAACAACTCAAACCAATCTCATTTCTTTGATAAAGCTTTATTTGAATATGTGTTTTCCTTCCTAGATCTATTAACTTCTCCAGGCCAAGCTACTACTATTCCTTGATAACCTTGCTTCCTTAACAGGCTTTCCTACCACTTAGAGAGAGTAGATGTCCTAAAGGATTCACTTGATAACCAAGTTATATCCAGAACTCTTGTTAGGTACTTCTGATAACCTCATCCTTTTTTTTTTTTTTAACCTCCTTCTTGAAGCTGGAGACAGTAGGGATAATCTCAACAGCTCTAATCTCCACCCTCAGGATGAAATGAACTTCTTATCCTGTTTTTTCAAGAAGGAGGGCAAAAGCACAGGAGTGGAAGGAGATGAGGAGTGTTCTTCAAGCTGATCGAAAGGTGTACGGGGACTGGCTAGTTAGACGCTTTCAGCTCAGAAGTCACAAAAAGGGCAGACATTGTTTCTATAGCGACAGAAGGAGGGCGTGGTCCCCCACGGGCTATTCTCCACTGGTCATTCATACTAGGATCCTGCAGCGGCCTCCTGGAGGTCACTGCCATCCCCATGCAGCTCCTCCCATCTCCCACCCCCATCGGAAGGAAGTAAGAGTCAGGGAGACCAGGGCCTCGTGGGGTGCAGGCCTCACCTGCGGGGTCAGACCGAGTGCTGCAAGGGGAGGTGGCTTCTGGGACAATCAGGGGCGAAAAGAGTAAAGAAGGGAACGAATAAAAGCTGTATGAATGCAGAAAAGTAGAATAGGGCTTTGAGATGAGTCGAGGACAAAGAGGAAGCCAGTGAATGCAGAACAGTACCAGGTGGTGGGGCCTGAGGGGAGCCAGGCCGAGCGGCGCGTGGAGGGGAGAAAAGGAATGTTGGATCTTGCCCAAATGTCCGCAACGTCTGCATCCCTCTGCTTTTCATCTGCGTGCTTTTCTGTTAATGCTAGGATGTGCATCTCTGGCTAAGTGCGGTGAGGAGATAGAGATTTTAGGACACTCCTGACACCTGCCCGGAAACCATGCTTCCAGCCGGCTGACACTAACAACTTGGGAGGCGAGACGCATTTTCTCTTTTCTATCTTCATGATGCTCACTTGGTAGTCAGGTGAGACCACCGTCACGGGCCTCGCTGGACTAAGCATAACCTGAGCCCACACACAGGCCTGCCTGCGCGCCTTTGCCCCGAACAGCTCGATCCCTTAACCAAGAGCAATCAGACCCCCGGAGCAATGATGGCTCCCTTCCGGGTATTTCCTAGTAAGAGCAGATTTATCTTTTTCTTTTTTTTAATTATTATTATTTTGTGTGTGTGAACCATCAAATCGGATCTAACTGGTACAGGAGGAGATTGCCCCTCCTTCTCCAGCAGAGCATCTGGTGGATTCAGATTTATCTTTAAATTCAAGTTGAACTCTTCAAATTATGAGAAGTTTAAAAAAAAAAAAAGCTGTGGTTAACATGTATCTGCTCTGTTTACAAGGCTAACGTTAGGCCCGTTTAGTGCTTAAGAAACCTGTGACCTTCCAAGGGTTTTAAATGACTGACAGGCTAAGCAATCTTAATTCACACCTCACTGTTCAGGTGTACATGGGCACTTGACAAACATACGAGGCCTTTCATGATGCCTTGGACATTTTAAATGGACGCCACATGTTTAAAATGTTCTTTGCAATGAGTATTACTTGAGGTATTTCATCACCTGTAAGTTGTTGGTATGTAAAAGTCCAGGCATTTGAAGTGTTCCTTCACACTGGGTGTGGTATGTCTGATTCTATTACTGGGCGGCTCCTTTCCTTCTGTTCTGGTCCATAACTAGAGGAGAGTGATAAACCTGAGAAGTTTCTAGTAATACACCACACCTCCTGCCTTCTGCTCTCTCTGACCCAACATTTTATCTGCAGATTTGCTCCGTTGCTTGCTTCTGCAAATGCGTAGGACCCAGTGCTGAGAGAACTGGTTTTAGCAGACTCCAGATGGAATTGGAGTTTCTTGGGGCAGCTTAGCTGGCTTCACAGAAATATAGTGACAGATCAGGGTTGTAAAGGTCTCACTCCCAGTTTTGCATTGGTCAACATCTAATCATGATTCTGGAAAACTGGAATTACTTTAAGAACAACAACCAACCAAAAACCCACCCAGACAAAACACTACCATTAACAACTAGAAAACAGAAAGAGACAGACAGCCACCAATGCTTTCTCCCTATCATTTAAGCAGGGGGTTGAGAAAAAGAAAAGAAAAAAAAAAATGCAGGATGCCAAGTAATGAATGAATTCAGGGAACATGCCCCTCTTCTGAATATTCAAGTAGCAGAGAAGATAGATCACTTTTATTCAGCAAAGCGTAAGGATCTGTAGAAGATAATGTTTGCTCACTATAATGCATTCTTTCAGTAAACATCCACTAAGCCCCAGATATAAAGGAACAGCTGGGTGTGAAATTACTTTCCAGGAAAAACAGGGAACCCTGTAGTGGAAATATCCATAAAGCCATGCTGCAGAAGTGTTCAAGCAGAGACTGAGTACAGCACTGAGCAGATTTCAGAGGTGTTACATAGGGTCACTATCAGTCACCGAAGGCACATAACAGCAGCAGCATCCAATAGTAATGGACAAAATATGGAACACTTCACGAATTTGCGTGTCATCCTTGCGTGAGGGCCGTGTAATCTTCTCTGATTGCTGGCTAGCATGGGGAAATGGGCAAAGATAACTCTGAAACTTCGACGACCTGTGGGAGCCAATCAGTCAGGATAAGATGTCAGTCAGCCTGATGGTTTCTCTTTGGCAGTTGATCCCAACTCATGACTCCACGTGACATTGTAAAATTGCCCGATAGAGTTTTCTGTGCTGTAATCTTTATGGGAGCAGATTGGCAGGTCTTCCTCCCATTAAGCAGCTGATTGGACTTGAACCATCAACGTTTAGTTAGCAGAAAGTGCTTGACTGAACAGCTGAGTGATCTTTGGCAGAAATGGGTGCAATTAAGGTACATTTGTCCTGATCACGTATATGCACAGAGTCTCAGCAAGCCCTATACTGCCACAATTTCTGTTGACAAAAGCCCCCCCCCAAGATATAGAGACTAAGGTGCTGAAAACGGTACATTGTTAGGTGCCATCAAGTGGGCTCCCTCCCCCTGTGTGATTAACTGTCTCTGAAAACCTCCTGGAGGGTCAGCTATGGGGTTGGTTCTGACTCAAGAGTACACAACAACAACAGCAACAATTGTGTCTAGTAGGACTCCTAGCAACGCCATGAACAACAGATCTGAACCTTGCCCTCTCCTGTACCACCCCTAGTCTCTGTGACGCGCTAGCCCATCTGTAGTCACTGTGTAAATCCATCTTCTAAATGTTACTCAGGATTCCTCCCTCCATGCTTAACAGGACCTGGCACACAGTCGATGTTCTGAATATTTTTGATGAATGAATCTAAAGAGCAAATTTTTATACCAATAGCTTCCAAAAGACAAAAATCTGTCCTGGCCTTTTGAGGGCATGTATTGGAGAATATAAACTCACCATTCCTGTCCCCAAGAGATAATTAGGATGAGACAAAAATATACACCTAAGATAATAAGGAACACACAGTGACTGGGGCCACAGGGACAGGTGTGTTGGAGACAGTGAGATTGGCTCAGGATAGGACAGAGTTCAGAGTTATTGTGCACAGAGGTCGCTATACATCACAGGCTATTTGACAGAACATAACAACAACACCAAAGCTACTGGTTAATACAATGGGCTCCTTAGATAAATACAAAAACTTAAACTCATTGCTGTTGAGTCACAATCAACTCATAGCCGACTCCAGTGGGGTTTTGGAGAAAATAAATAAGAGAAGGACATTGCCTTTCTTTCTCCTGAGGATCCACTGGTGGATTTAAATTGCCGGAGAGGTGCTTCCTTTTACATCAGCAGTGCAGCTTCCCAGGGACGACACCAGGGTTTCCTCCTTAGACAAAAGTGCTGCTAAATTATAGAGAAAAGGCATTTCTCTGGGTTGAATACAGAGAAGAGACCTGGATCTGCCTGTAGGGAAATAAGGAGAAGTTTCAAATTTTTATTTCAGTTCTCAAAAGAACATTCACGGGGAGCTCTGGTGGCCTAGTGGCAAGGAGCTGCAACTACAATCCCAGAGCCGCACGGTTCGAATCCACCAGATGCTCTGCCGGGGAAGGAGGGACAGTCTCCTCCTGTACCAGTCAGATATGATTTGACGGTACACTCACACAAAAATAATAAATTTAAAAAAAAGAACATTCACTCTTTCTAGCTTTGGTGTATTAGTTCACTTCAATCCTTTGTGCAACATGGTCCACAATATTAGAAAGTATTTTTTCTTCCTTCCATAGTTCAACATACTTTGATAATTGAAAAAGGTAGTATTTGTAGAGTTTAGAATTCCAGCTGCTTTTATTGGTAACCAGACTAAACACACAAATAAAGGTATAAAATAAAATCTTTGATAACGACAGAATTACCCGAGAAAGAAATGATGAAATAAGTCACAATAGAAGGATATTTCTTTTCAGTGTCATTCTAGCTTTCACAGAATGCAATCAAAGACACTTTGCATTGAAAGGGATTTTACATGTCATTTAGCCTTGTCTCCTCAGTTTCCACACTTGCTTTGTATAATTTCCATAAAATGACTTCATTGTGTTTTCATCTTGATGTGAGATACATATTTATAAGCTATGCTCTGAATAAAGAAGGTGCATAATGGCTGTACAACATACAGGGAAATTTTATCAATTGCCTCCTTTTTATTTTTCTATAATCATTGAAATTATCCAAGTAACAATATATATTTTGTGGTGATAAAATATGGTTCATTTTGTAGTTAGGAAAAAATTGGTCTTTTTGCATGATGGCCTGCCTTGCCAAATACCAAATTGTTTTAAGAACGCTGCTGGTATTGTATGTAGGGAGTTGCACGTCAAACCTCAACTGTCAGTTTGAGTCCACCAGTGACTCCTCAGGAGAGAGATGGACAGTGTCTTCCTGTATAATTTACAGTCTCTGAAGAGTCCATTAGACACTCAGCTGTGAGTCAGTTCTGACTGGAGGCCAATGGGTTTTTGATATTTTATCGTGTGTCGTAAGGACTACTCCCAAGTTGCTCCTTCCCCTGACCACATCCATGGCTAAAGAGGAAATAAGAGAAGCTGAGATTCTGTCGGCCTCTAGGCCTGTTCCATTTCCCCTATGCCTGTCCTCTTTCTTCTCATCCTTCGATGTGTGTTCCATTATTTTTAACTTATTTATTTACAAGAAATATTTTTAAAACGTATATTTATATTAAAAGTATAATATAAATATTTATAATAACATTATATTTAAATTAACTTTTTAAACATTTTCTTTTCTACAGAACAAAAATGGATGCTAAAAAACCAAGAGAACAGGGTTTGACATCCTTCCCAATTTTGAAAGTCAGAAAGAAAGAATTGATCACCTCCTCGGTGAAGGTAAGGACCCTTCAACTTCGGCTGAGGAAGAGAGTCCTCATGGTGACTTGGGGCCCAGAACCTGCTGGGGCTGTTATGCCTCAGGTGCCTTTGTGTCTGGGTCCCCTCCTGGGGGGGCAGGTGTGAGAGGAGTAGGCTGTGTGGCAGACTTGGGTTTGCATGAGCATGGAGAGGAAGGCGCTGCAGTGTCTCAGTGCCATTCCTCAGCTTCAGAAGTGCAAGGCCTTGATCTGACAAGTCATTTGTATTTGAGGGGCCCTTAGCTAATGTAAGAGACATGAAAATGGCTGCTGTCTGAAAGGTGGAAGATTCGACTCTACCTAGAGACACTTTAGCAGAAAGGCCGGATACTCTCTAAAAAAGAAAATAAAAGTTAAAAAAAAAACCCCAACACTGAAAATCCTGTGGCACACTGGTATGCTCTGAAACCCCTGTCACCATAAATCAGAATGACTCTGTGGTAACTGGAAAACAAAACAAAAATAAAATTGGGACATTTTAGCTCCCATAATATCTTTTAATTAGCTCTCTGCATTTGGAACCAAACATGAAGTTTCCTGCAATAGTTCTGTATCCAAGAGCATTTCCACAAAAGGAGTTTTTCACTCCTTACAGGGATATGGGGTTAAGTGTCCTTTTTAAAAACTCAAACTGTTCTAAAAAACTGGCAAAATGCTACCACTTTAAGGGAGATAATGTGATAAAGTGGCTCACAGCATAACAGGTCAACTTCCAAATCAAGTATATTTTTAATCTCAGAAACTTCTGTTCAGAGTTCATAGATTGTTCAAATGATTCTCTTATTTGGGATCTTCTGAAAGTTTTGCAGCTGAATTTAGCCAAAAACATTGAGGTCTGCTTTCCTGCATCCTGCCTGCATTGATGATTGGGACAGCTGCAGTTAGAACCTTTTAAGGATCTGGTGCAAATTCTGTTCCCCATATATTACACACTGTTGTTGTAGTTGTTATGTGCTGTCGAGTCAAGTACGACTCATAGCTATCCTACGAACAACAAATCTGAATCCTGTTCTATCCTGTTCTATCCTCACACTTCCTGACACACAAGAGCCCATTGCAGCAGTGACCGCATCAATCCACCCGGTTGAGGGTCTTCCTCTCCTTCATCTACCCTCTCTCATGCCCAGCACCATGTTCTTTTTCAAGGCAAGCCCCTCCTAGCAATATTCCCATCATTTATGGGTAAAAGCCTCATCATTTTTGCCTCCAAAGAGCACCCCAATTGCACCCTCTCCAAGACAGAGCTGTTTGTTCTCTTAGCCATCCATGGGATGTTCAGTGCTCTTCTCCAACACCACAGCTCAAAGACATCTGTCATCCTTATTCATTGTCCAGCTCTCAGTTGCATAGCAAGTGATTGGAAAGACTATGGCCTGAATCAGATACACCTTAATTCTCCAACTGACATCACTACTCCTCAGTAATTTCGAAAGGTCCCTAACTGCAGATTTTCCCAGTGCAATGTGTCCCCTTATTTCCTGAATGCTGGTACCAAGCGTGTTAATTGTACATCCAAGTAAGATCAAGCTGTGGAAAGTTTCAGTCTCCTCTCCATCCATCTGTAAGCATAGATGTCCATCAGTCCAGTGGTAAGAATCTTTGTTTTCTTTTTATTTTATTATTTTGTGTGTGTGTACTGTCAAATCAAATCTGACTGGTACAGGAGGAGATTGCTTCTTCTTCTCCAGCAGAACATCTGGTGGATTTGAACTGCATACCTTTGGGATTGCAGTGCAGCTTCTTGCCACTAGGCCAACAGAGCTCCCCAAGAATTTGTATTTTCTTGACATTGAGATGCAATCCATGTCAAAGGCTGCATTCTTTGATCTTCTGTAACAAGTGCTTTAAGTTCTCACTTTCAACATGCAATAATGCAGGTTACTGAAGAGTCTCCCTCCAGTCCTGATGCCACATTCTTCTTCACAGAGTCCAGCTTCTTGGATAATTTTCTCAGTATATAGATTAAACAGGTATGGAGATAGAATACATCCATGATACACTCTCTTCCCTATTTTAAACCATGCAGTATCTTCCTGCTGTGTTTGGACAACAGCCTTCTGTTCCAGGCATAGATTCTGCATGATCACAATTAAATGCTCTGGGATTCCCATTCTTCTCATTGTCACCCACAACTTGTTATGATCCACATAGTCAAATGCTTTTGCATAGATGATAAAGCACAAATAGACATTTTTCTGGTATTCTTTACTTTCAGCCAGCATTGACATCAGCAATGATATCTCTGATGGCATGGCCTCTTCTACATCCTGCTTCAACTTTTGGTAGTTCCCTATATATGTACTGTTCTAACCATTTGTTTGTTTGTTTGTTTCCTTTTTAAAAAATTTGGTTCTAACCATTTTTCATGATCTTCAGCAGTATTTTGATTGCATGGGATATTAATGATATTGTTTGATAGTTTCCACATTCAGTTGAAGGCTGTCTTTGGAGGCTGTCTTCCAAATTTCCTGGCATAGACGGGTGAATGCATCCAAAGCTGCATCTGTTAATTGAAACAAGGAAATTGGTATCCCATTGATTCCTGGGGCCTTATTTCTTGCCAATGCCTTCAGCGCAGCTTCTCCATTGGCTCCTGTTCATATACTACTTCCTGAAATTTTTTGGTGTTGATAATTCTTTCTGGTACAATGACTCTGTGTATTTTCCCTGTCTTCTTTTGGTGCCTTCTGGGTCATTCAATATATTACCAACAGCATCTTTCAGTATTGCAACATGAAACTTATATTTGTTTTTCAGTTCTCTCAGCTTGAAAAATACATAGTGAGTTCTTCCCTTTTTATTCTCCAATTCCAGCTCACTGTACATTCCATTATAATACTTTACTTTGTCCTTCTCAGCTGCCCTTTGAAGTCTTCTGTTCAGCTTTTTTACTTCGACAAGTTTTCCTTTTGTTTTGGCTTCTCGGCGCTCCTGTGCAATAATCTATAGGGTATCTTCTGATATCCTTTTCCATTTTTTCCTTTCTCCTATGTTTTTGTAATGACCTTTTGCTTTCTTCATGGATGATAGCCTTGATATCATCCCACAACTCATCTGGTCTTCGATCGTTAGTGTTCGATGCCTCAGACCTATTCTTAAGATGCAATTGTTTACAAACCATGATCTTGATCATAATTTTTAGCAAAATCATTGAGAGTTTTGCAACTTTTTGCCAACTGCTCAAATGTACTTTTTTTTTAAAATTAATTTTATATTAGTTTGCTTACAAATTTCACATACATTTTGTTTCACACTATCCTTCATTTACATTGTGTTTCATTATGTTTTATAAAATTAATCATCATTGAACTATGCCCACCATTACCCTATCTTTCCAGATCTCCACCGGGTCTTTCCCATTTTCATTGCCTCACATAAACCTTTAAGACAAATCCTGTGTCATCCTTATTTTGTAGACAGAGAAATAGAAATATAAGTGAGGTGAACTAGCCCAAGAACCACTGACCCTCCAGGGGGTTTTCAGGAACTGTAAATTGCATAGAAAAATAAGCCCATCTTCCTCCCGAGGAGCAGCTAGCTGGTGGATTAGATTCACTCACCTTTGGGTTAGCACTGCAACTTCCTACCCACTAGGCCACCAGAGCTAGAGTGAACAGAGGATGGTGTTCAAGCCCAAATCCTTAGTTACTCTAGTCTATGCCTTCCTACTAATGACAACCGTGCTGTTGCCCTGGTCCTTTTCTTAACACGTTCAGATTAATTTTAATAAAAATTCTGCTACATTTACCAATCGATGAGTTGATGCCTTTGAGCTGTGGTGTTAAAGAAAAGTATTGAGGGTATCATGGCCTGCTAGGAAAACAGATTCATCCTGGAGAGGGTTAAACTGGGTGGCTCCTTGGAGGCAAGGATTCTGAGGCTCCATCTAACATACTTTGGACATGTTGTAAGGAGTGACCGGTCCTTGGAGAAGGACATCATGCTTGGGAGGGTGGAGGGACGGTGCAGGAGAGGAAGGCCCTCTGTGAGGTGGATTGATTCAGTGACTGGGGTAATCGGGATGGGTGTGTCAGAGGCAATGCGATTGACACAGGATAGAGCAGGGTTTAGGGCTGTTGTACATAGGGTCGCTATGAGTCACAAGCGACTCAACGGCACATAACAGCATCACTTACCAAAGCCAAACTAAGTCAAACCCTCTGTGTGGAGCTGATTCCAGCTCATGAGGACCCTCCCTTTGGTTCTGAAGTTACACATCTTTAGGAGAGGAGTCAATCCCACCTGACTCCTGTGCAGTGACTTGTGGATTTTGGTAAGTGACCTTAAGGTTATAAACACGACAGGTAACATACCTTTTCACTTGGAATGATAAAAAAAGAAAGCAGGAGGCACCACAGATCTGTAATAAAGTGCTTTCATGGGGGGAAAAAAGAAAGCAAAAACACCATGTTCATGGTATTGTACAGTTGAGCTCATATTTCATCATTATAATAACTAGCAAACTGACAATTTCATTGTAAAATAACCATTGAAGCTTATAGCTATTGTCCTTACTTTTTAGTAATTACCTGAGGAGCCCAAAATAAATATCTTTTCACTGTCTACTCTTCCTGATGGGCCACTCATCCAATGGAACTGAATAGGTTTAAAAAAAGAAATACAAACAGATCAATAACTGTCCTTGAGATCTGAGGTTTCAGTAGATAGTAGAGAAAGAAAAGGCTTAATTATAACCTCCTTACATGAAATACCACTGAAGGTAAGCTATATTACTATCAAGAGGCCCTAAGAAGAAGTTATTAATATACCTTAAATATCCTTGAATTTTGGTAACATTTTATCTATCAGGTAATCTTTAAAATATAATTTTAAAAAATTATTTCCTCTTTTACTTCAGTTATCAAGTGCTGCTATGACAAATAATAGAAGTACATTGCTTAAGCAAACAGAAACTTATTTTTTCAGTCTAGCAAGGATGGTGAAGTTTCGCCCCAGTTACCTTGGGCATGTTGTTAGGTGGGACCAGTCCTCAGAAGAAGACATCATGCCCAGAAAGGTGTAGGGTCACTGTAAGAGAATAAGACCCTCAGTGAGGAAGTCAGTGGGCAATAAACGCTAACAATGGCTCAAGTATATCAGAGACAGAGAGGATGGCTCAGAATAGGGCAGGGTTCAGATTCATTGCTCAAAGTTGTGTGCCATTGAATTGGAATCAACTCATAGCTGACCCTCAGGATTTCAGAGGCAGTAAATCTCAAGGGAGGAGATTTTCCGTCCATGTCCTGCAGTCCTGGTAAACTCGATGGCATGTAACAAGTGAAGACCAGCGATCTGCATTTTGATCCTTGGCTGTAGAAGCAGACTCTCTTCTGAGGGAAGGTCCTTACCTCTTTATGGCTTCTGTTGTCATTGTATGCCGTCAAGTTGGAGTGGACCCATAGCTGACCCTTCGCCGGGTTCTCAGAGGCAATAAATCACAGGAGAAGAGATTGCCCATCCTTAGTCCATGGAGCAGTGGGTGGATTTGAGCCATGTGCCTTTGAGATTGCAGTGCAGCTTCTTACTACTAGGCCACTGGAACCTAGAGTGTTCTTTTGGCAATCAGAGGCTAGTCAGTACTCTTCAGCAATCACAATTTAAAGGATCAATTCCACCAACGTTGCCATTAGGATTTATACCCTATATTCTTTAGGGATATGATCCACAACACCTTCTTAAAAATAGTAATATGGTCTGCTGTTTAGTGGTATATGTTGTTGTTATGTGCCGTCGAGTCGCTTGTAACTCATAGTGACCCTATGTACAACAGCCCTAAACTCTGCTCCGTCCTGTGCCAATTGCACTGTCTCCGATACACCCATCCCAATTACCCAGTCACTGAATCAATCCACCTCAGAGAGGGCCTTCCCCTCCTGCACTGTCCCTCCACCCAAGCATGATGTCCCTCTCCAAGGACTGGTCCCTCTTACAACATGTCCAAGGTATGTTAGACGAAGCCTCAGAATCCTTGCCTCCAAGGAGCTGCCCGGTTTAACCCTCTCCAGGATGAATCTGTTTGTTTTCCTAGCAGTTCATGATACCCTCAATACTCTTCTCCAGCACCACAGCTCAAAGGCATCCAATTCACCTTCTATCCTCCCTAGTCATTGCCTAACTCTGCTGCATAACAAGTGATCGCAAAGACCATGGCCTGTATTAGTCTCCAGAAAGACAGTATTGATCTTCAGAACTTTGGAAAGGTCTCTAACAGTAGACTTTCCCATCACAATTCGTCTTTTAATTTCCTGGCTACTGGTGCCAAGAGTTTTGACTGTGGTTTTAGTGGTATATAGTTTTTTTTTAAAAATTTGTTCCCATTCTTATGGTTAAAATGTAGTCCAATGTTAAAGAATCGTGCATTGCTTAGAGATATTTGATGTCTGTAGAGATTCTCTAGTTTACCTGAAGGATCCGGTTGTTCCCATATGGCCCTCAATACTACATAATCACTGCAATGCAGAAAAATGCTCTGCTATTGTAGTTCACGAGGTCGGCCAGAAGAGGGAGCAGTTGTCCTGTCAGGACTGCCACCATCTCAACTAGTAAACTGGAGGATTTTTGGTGATTCTGAAACTCAGTTCAAGGAAAAGGAGCCCTGGTGAGGCCATTGTTAAAAGTTTGACCGATAAACAGAAGATTCTGAACCCATCTGCCAGTCTTCTGAGAAGAAGTACCTGGTGACAGACTTCTGTAAAGATTCACCCCTCTCTCACCAAAACAAACCCCAGACTCCCTGTCTTCCAATCATTCTTGACTCATGGTCATCCAAAAACACAAAGAAAAACTTCCCCTAGGGTGTCCAAGCCAGTGGACCTTCATGGGAGCAGACTGCCTCAACATTGAAGTGTGACCTTTTGGTTTAGTGGCCCAGTACTTCACACACTGCACCATGACAACCTAACACACTCTATGGGGCAGTTCTACGCTATTACACAGCGTCACTAAGACTCAGAGTCCGCCAAGGACGCACAGCACTCAGGGATTCTGCTCAAAGACTGGATGTTGCCTTAAATGCTAGGATGGTAATGGTCAGACCTCACTCTCATCGTCTGTGAAGAACAGAAATTAAAGTAGGCCCGTGATTGTCAACTGTGGCCGGACATTGGCCTCGCCGAAATCTTGAAAGATTTAAAAACTCTTGGCAACATTTCAGACTGCCAATCTTTTGCAACAAGTGCTTTAAGCCCTCTTCACTTTCAAATTTTAACAAGCTTGTGTCATACAAGTTGGGCTATAGTGGGACATGGACTTATTTTTAAAAAACTTATTTTTACAAGACATTCCTTTAAATGCGAGCTGTGAGATTTTGCTTGGATTATTCAGCCTCACTGCTGGCTGAGTAATTATTAGAGTGACTGGAATAGTTATATACCTGTATCCCTTAATTGTGGTGAGATTAAATGTGAGAAAGAAGGTAAGTTCTCTGGCTGGCAGATGCTGGAAATTCTGGTTGCTTTTACTTCTTATCATCACTGAACAGAAAGGGGTCCTCTAGCAAAAGGTTTATGAGTGAATTGTCTCTGAGGATCATTTCTTCTGTTTTGTTTCTTCACTTTAACAACTCCCCTTCCCACTCCCTGCCTCTGCTCTGGCCATTTGCTGTTTGCAAAATGAATCAAATTCACAGTTACTTATAAAAGTGGCCAATTTTGTCTAAGCTGTTAGGGTAATGTTGTTGCTGTTGTGTATTGTCGAGTAGGAACTGACCCATAGCTGAACCTCTGGTGAATTTTTCAGAGCCAGTTATTTTCACAGGAGGAGATTGTCCATCCTTCTCCCATGGAGCAGTTGGTAGATTAGAACCATGTGCCTATGGCCTGAATCAGCTGCACCTTAGTCCTCAAACTGACATCACTACTCCTCAATAATTTGGAGAGGTCCTTAACTGCAGATTTTTGCAGTGCATTGTGTCTCTTTATTTCCTGACTGCTCGTACCAAAGGTGTTTGCTGCAAACGACTGCAAATGTGTTTCTAAGTACAGTCATAAATTTAAAAGGTGTGCAGCAACGTGTTAATTGTGGCTCTAAGCAAGATGAAGCGGTTGACAGTCTCAGTCCCCTTTCCATCCATTATGATGCTGCCTATCAGTCCAGTGATAAGAATCTTCGTTTTCCTGACATTGAGATGCAATCCATACTGAAGGCTACATTCCTTGATCTTTTGCAACAAGTGCTTTAAGCCCTCTTCACTTTCAGTAAGCAAGTTTGTGTCATCTGCATAACACAGGTTATTGATGAGTCTCCCTCCAATCCCGATGCCACACTCCTTTTCCAGTTTCTCAGATAATTTGCTCAGCATATAGATTGAATAGGTATGGAGAGATAATACAGCCCTGGCATACTCTTCCCAATACAATAGCCTCCTGGTACAGGTATAGGTTCCACATGAGCACAATCAAGTGCTCTGGGACTCTCATTCTTCTCAGTGTCAGCCACAACTTGTCATGATCCACACAGTCAAATGCCTTTGCATAGTCAATAAAGCACAAATAGACATTCTTCTGGTATTCCTTACTTTAATCCAGTATCCATCTGACATCAGCAATGATATCCCTGGTGCTATGGCCTCTTCTAAATCCTGCTTGAAATTCTGTCAGTTCCCATAGACTGGTGACTGCATCCAAAGCTGCATCTGTTAATTGAAACAAGTCAATTAGTATCTCCTCAATTCCTGGGGCCTTATTTTTTGCCAATGCCTTCAATGCAGCTTCCATATCTTCCTTCATTATCATAGGCTCCTGCCCATATGGTACTTCCTGGAATTTTTCAATGTTAATAAATTCTTTCTGGTACAGTGACTCTGTTTATTCCCTTTATCTTCTTTTGATGCTTTCTGGGTCATTCAATATATTGCTCATAGCATTGTTCAGTATTGCAACACGAGGTTTAAATTTGTTTTTCAGTTCTCTCAGCTTGAGAAATGCAGAGTTCTTCCCTTTTTATTCTCCAATTCCAGCTTTCTCCACTTTCCACTATAATACTTTGCTTTGTCTTCCTGAGCTGCCCTTTGAAATTGTCTGTTCAGCTCTTTCACTTCAACATGTTTTCCTTTAGATATGGTTTCTCGATGCTCCAGTGCAATCTTTAGAGTCATACTAGCCATTGGGGAGATGTGATGGACCAGCTTTGGCCACTTTTAATCAGATAATCATACAGTAAACTATGGAGGGGATGAAAAACAGAGGAAGAACAGTGTTGCATTCATAGTAAAAAAGTTAATTTGAGTGCAACAATGAATAAGTGGAAATCCAAAGTCTCTGTAAATTTTTACTGAAATTAAGAATAAATTTTTAAAAATGTGAATTTGAAGTTCTACCTTGAAATACAATGTTGTGAGTGACAGGATAATATCCATATGCATACAAGGAAAACCCATTAACATGACTATTATTCAAATATATGCTCCTACATCTAGAGCCAAAGAGGAAGAAATTGAGAATTTCTACCAAATTTTGCAGTCTGAAATTGACCAAACATGCAATCACAGTTCGTTAATGATAATTGGTGACTGGAATGCAAAAGCAGGACGTAGTGAAGAAAAAAACAGTACTTGGAAAATATGGACTTTGTGATAGAAATGAGGCTGGAAATAGAATGATTGGATTTTGTGTTTACAATGATTTATACATTGCAAATACCTTTTTAATAAAGACACAAAAGATGACTTTACATGTGAATTTCACCTGATGGACTGCATAGAAATCAGATTGACTACATTTGTGGAAGAAATCATTGGAGAAGCTCAATATTGGCAGTAAAGCTAGGCCAGGGTGGTTCAGATCATCAATTACTCATATGCAAGTTCAAGTAGAGGCTCAAGAAAATTAAAATAAGACCACAAAAACCAAGATATGATCTTGAATCAATTCCATCTGAATGTCATGATCATCTTAAGAATAGGCTTGAGGCATTCAACTCCAATGATAGAAGACCAGAGGAGTTGTGGGATGATATCAAGCATATCATCCATGAAGAAAGCAAAAGGTCATTACAAAAACAGAGGAGAAAGAAAAAACCGAAACTGATGTCAGAAGAGACTCTGAAGATGCAGTTTTATTACAGAACAAAATAACACACTTTTCCCTTGTTACAAAAGACAGGTTTTTTTTGTGGGCTCTGAAGGAGAACACTGACGTGATTTTTTCCATTCTCTCCTAGGGCCCCATGCTTCTTCCTGAGATCTACATGGTAGGTAGAAGTTTCTGTGTCTGTATTCTCACTAGTACTTTCAACCTGGAGACAGGAAAGAATAAAGACTTGAGATTTACCTTAAATCACTAGAAGCAAAAGGGCCTGGGAGGTGGGGTGTCCCTGAGGACTAGAATTAATGCCAAATGGCTAGATACTTTCCTAAAAGCTTCCTTAGAGCATGAAGGGTAGACACTACCTGTTTTGCACTCAAGATGGAGCTGAGATGTTAGTAATGCAGAGGCCTCCAATATATATCTAACTTTTTTATCATCCCTATTTTAGACAAGAACAAATTGTGACTGTGTAACCTGTGCAAATTAATCAGGTTAGCCAAAGCCATTTTGCTAATAAATATTTAAATCAAGTATTTATTCATATAATTTCATTAATAGTTTTAAAGTTTATTATTAAATGTTCAGACTTTAAAAAGAATGTTGTAAAATATGCATAAAGAATATTAATACCTTTGTGTGTACTTAACAGAGTTTAGGAAACAAGTCTCCTTGGTGTCCTTGTCCATTTGCATTGGGTCTCGCTCTTGTTTATTATCCCCTCTCAGTGAACCAGTCACCTGAGTTTTACATCTATCAGATTCTTACTTTCTTTTTAAATACTGTTACATAGTTCTAAACTATGTATTGCTTGATATTGCATGTTTACTCTTACACACACACACACACACACACACAATCCTACTGGTGTTGGTCTACCACTTGCATTTTTGCTCAGAACTGTGTGACTGTGTGCCTTATTCAGACCATAATCTTTTTAATCACTTGTTATGCATCTGAGAGCCGGAAAATCAATAAAGATGACAGAAGAATTGATGCCTTTGAGTCACAGAGCTGGAGAATACTGAATATCCCAAAGACGGCCAAAAGAATAAATAGATATGTCTTGGAAAAAGTGCAGCCAAAGTGCTCCTTGGAGACAAGGATGATAAAGCTTCATCTCACATGCTTCATCTTCTAAGCAGGTTGCTTAGAAAATGTAATCTGTGGAAGGGGACAACATGTGGTTTGGTCCACTGTGGTTTGAGTTCACGGTACTCAACAACAATAACAATAACAACAGCAACAACAATGCAACTGCCATCAAGTTGAATTTTGACTCATGGTGACCCTTTAGGACAGAGTAAACTGTTCAGACAATTTCCAAGGCTGTAAATTTTTATTAAAAAGCAGTCTGCCTCATTTTCTCCCACAGAACAGCTAGTAGCTTTGAACCTTTTGACTGGCAACCAAAAAATTTGACTACTGGGACATCATGTTTGGGTGAGTGGAGGAACAGCACAGGAGAGGAAGACCCTTGAGATGGCTTGATTCAGTTATTGGGTAATGGGAGTAGGTGTTTCAGAGACAATGAGGTTGGCACAGCATAGAGCAGAGTTTAGGGCTCTTGTCGCTATAATTCACAAGTGACTTGATGGCATATAACAACAATAACAACATCACCACTTTGCAATCACTTGCTATGCATCAGAGAGCTGGACAATGACAAGGGATGATAGAAGGAGAATTGATACCTTTGAGCTGTGGTGCTGGAAAAGAGTATTGAATGTACCATGGACTGCTAAGAGAACAAACAGGTCCATCCTAGAGAGGGTGAAATTAGGATGCTCCTTGGAGGCAAGAATTGTGAAGCTTTGTTTGACATACTTTGGACATGTTGCAAGGAGGGACTAGTCCTTGGAGAAGGACGTCATGCTTGGGAGGGTGGAGGGAGAGCGCAGGAAGGGAAGACCCTCTATGAGATGGATTGTGACTGGGGTAATGGGGGTAGGTGTGTTGAAGACAGTGAGATTGGCTCAGGACAGAGAAGGGTTTAGGGCTGTTGTACATAGAGGTCGCTATGAATTGCAGGCAACTCGATGAGACATAACAACAATCACCAAGGCTGCTTTGCTGGGTTATAGAGTATGTGAACATTTACAAGATAATGCCAACTTCTTTTCCAGAATATTTGTAACAATATACCACCAGCATGCATATAGAAGTTTCAGTTGCTCCTTATCAACAAACGAATGGATAGAAACACTAGGATGCATCCATACAATGGAATATTTTTATGCAGCACCTAGAAACAATGAAACATTACACAACATGGGAGAGCCTGAAGGACATTATGCTGAGGGACATATCTCAGCTACTAAAGGACAAATTTGGAAGAAGGAGTGGTGTCCACTTCCTAAACAACATGCCTCTAGAAACCCTATGAACTTTGATATATGTCAATAGTTATAGAAAGGCTTCCGGCCTTTTGTTCATAGGGTCGCTGTGAGTCGTGCTTGACTTGAAGGCAATCAACAACAACAACAACAAATGACAAATACTGCAGATCAGTGCTCTTATAAAACGAGACTGACCTATGGGGGAGTTGAAGGGAGAATAGGATAAGAGTGAATATAGATAATGAACACTGCATTGGAACAGATGAGAAGAAGAAAGATCTTAGAGGAATATATGATTAGGCATTACTTGTATGACAATCTGGAGCAAGACGTGCATTGCAAAGTGGACTGGAGGAGAGAGAGGGAGGAAAATGTGCAGCAATGAATGAATTTTTTTAAAAAGAAAATAGAGAAATTCATTGTATGAGTAAAATAGTAAAGACATTAGATTAGTGTATTGAAGGGCAACTAGACTACTATTCAGTCAAGCCACTGGGAATCATAGCCTAGCCAAGTTGACACATGAAATTAATCATCACAGTATGGAATATATCTAAATCAATGGGATTAGAAATTTATAAATAATATGTTATAACCCTTCTTTCTATATGATGCATATAGTTACTTTTTTACTATAGAGTTTAATGTCTACATTGTTGTTGTTATGTGTCATTGAGTTGTTTGCGACTCATAGCGACCTTATGTAAAAGAGCTCTAAACGCCGTTCTATCCTGTGCCAACCTCGCCGTCTCCAACAGACTCATTTCCACCACTCCACTCACAGAATCGATCCATCTCATCGAGGGTCTTCCTCTCCTGTGCCGTCCCTCCACTCTGCCAAACATGATGTCCCTCTCCAAGGACCAGTCCCTCCTTGCAACATGCCCAAA
>NW_006399846.1:4652699-4662724 GCF_000299155.1 Elephantulus edwardii | reverse complement strand
TGAAAAGGTATGGAGATAGGATGCATCCCTGGCGTATGCCCTTCCCAATTTTGAACCATGCAGTGTTTCCTTGCTCTGTTCTGACGACTGGCTCCTGGTCCAAGTATAAGTTTCGCATTAGAACGATCAAGTGTTCTGGGATTCCCATTCTTCTCAGAGTCAGCCACAGCTCATATGATACTTGTTGAAATTTTTCAGTGTCAGTCAGATCTTTTTGGTACAGTGGTACTGTGTATTCCCTCCATTGTTTGATGTTTTTTTTTGTTTTTTGTTTTTTTTTTTTTTTTATCATTCACTGTATAGCCCATAGCATCCTTTAATATTGTGACTCAGGACTTAAATTTGTTTTTCAGTTCTTTCAGCTTGAGAAATACTTTTTGTTCTTCAATTCCAGCTCTCTGCACATTCCATTACAATACTTTTTTGTGTGTTCTCAGGTTGCCCTTTTGAAATCTTCTGCTCAGCTCTTTTACTTCAGCATGTTTTCCCATTGTTTTGGCTACTTGATGCTCTGGCGCAATCTCTTCTGAGAAGGTGAAACCAAGCTTTTCCTTGGAAGCTAGGATTTTGAAGCTTTGTCTAACACACTTTGGGCACATGGCCAAAAGGGATCGATCCTTGGAGAAGGTCATCAGGCAAAGAAGGATGGAGGTACAGCACAGAAGCAGAAACCCCGGATGAGATGGATTGATACAGTCACTGGAGAAATGGGGTTAGGTGTGTTGGAATCAGTGAGACTGGCTCAGACCAGGCCAGGCTTCAGAGCTGCTGTACATAGGGTCGCTATGTGTTGCAGACAACTTGATGGCACATAATAGCAACAACAACAACTTCTGACATGCATTTGGGGTTATTTTCCCCCGCCTCTGTCTGTGTAATGACTTTTTGCTTTCTTCGTTGACAATATTCTTGATATCATCCCATAGCTCATCATTAGTGTTCAGTGTTTCAAACCTGTTCTTAATATGATCTTGAAATTCAGATGGAATAGGTTTAAGATCATATTTTGGATCTTGTGGACTTATTTTCATTTGCTTCACCTTCAATTTGAACTTGCACATGAATAATTGATGTTCTGACCCACAATCTGCCCTGGCCTGGTTTTGACTGCCAATATTGAGCTTCTCCAATGATTCCTTCCACAGATGTAATCAATCTGTTTCCTATGCAGCCCATTAGGTGAGGTCCATGTATAATGCCATTGTTTGTGTCTTTTAAAAAAGTATTTGTAATTAACAAATCATTGAAAATACAAAATTCAATCATTCTATTTCCAGCCTCATTTTTATCACCAAGCCCATATTTTTCTAGACCATATTGTTCTTTTTCCATTTTTTCCAACTTTTGCATTCCAGTCACCAGTTACATTATCATTAACACATCTTGATTGCATGTTCATTAATTTCAGACTGCAAGATTTGATAAACATTTTAAATTTCTTCCTCTTTGGCTCTAGTTGTAGGAGCGTATGTTTGAATTATAGTTGTATTAATGGGCCTTCCTTATATGCATACGGATAATACCCTGTCACTCACAGCATTATGTTTCAGAAGAGAACTATGCAGATGCATTTGGATGTGTGGATCATAACAAGTTATTGCTAACATTGAGAAGAATGGCAATCCCAGAGCACTTAATTGTGCTCGTGTGAAAACTACACCTGGCTGTTGTGTGAACAAAGCAAGGGAAAACTACATGGTTTAAAATGAGGAAGGGAGTATGTCAGGGTTGTATTCTCTTCCCATCCCTATTCATTATGTAAGCCGAGCAAATTATTTGAGAAGCTGGACTCTGTGAAGAGGAATGTGGCATCTGGATCAAAGGGAGACTCATTAATAACCTGCATTATGCAGATGACATAACCTTGCTTGCTGAAAGTGAGGAGGACTTGAAGCACTTGTTGTAGAGGACCAAAGACTATAGCCTTCAGTATGAATTGCATCTCAATGTCAAGAAAACAAAGATTCTTACCGCTACACCAATAGGCATCTTCATGATAGATGGAGAAAAGATTGAAACTGTCAACAACTTTATCTTACTTGCATCCACAATTAACACCCTTGGTAACAGCAGTCAGGAAATCAAGAGATATATTTATTGTACTAGGAAAGTCTTCTCCAAATTATTGAGGAGTAATGGTCAGTTTGCAGACTAACGTGTGTCTGAGTCAGGCCATGATCTCTCCAATCACTAGCTATGCATCTGAGAGCTAGACAATGAGTAAGGACAACAGAAAAAATAATTGATGCCTTTGAGCTATGGTGTTAGAGAAGAACACTGAACATCCCACGGATGACCAAGAGAAAGAACGGGTATGTCATGGATAGGATGCAGTCAGAGTGCTCTTTGGAGGGAAAGATGGCAAGGCTTCACCTCACTTATTTTGGGCGTGTTGCTAGGAGAGGCTGTATCTTGGAAAGGGACATGATGCTGGGAAGGGTAGAGAGTCAGCAAAGGAGAGGAAGACTCTTGGCCAGGGGGATTGACACAACGACTACTGCAATGGGTCCTAGTGTCTCAGGAGGTGTGAGGAAGGCACAGGATAGGATGGGGTTCACATCAGTTGTTCATAGGGTCTCTGTGGGCCATACTCGACTCGACAGCACCTAACAATAACATATTTCTATCTATTCTCTACCATATTCAGTCACAATCAAAAGAAAAGCATGATGCTCTTTGGAAAGGAAGTGCTCCTTAATCATGTCCCATTCAGTTTCATAGCAGAACACGAGGTTATAATTTAATAAAAAAACAGTAAGGAGCTTAGATTCTAGGCACTGCTTTGTTGTTGTTTGATGTTTCTTGGACGAGTCTCTTGGGCAGCCTCGTTAGCCTTCCTTTCTCCATCTGTAAATTGAAACGTCATGCTATAGATTCCCCAAGGTCACTTCCAGTATCATAATTTTCCAAGCTCCTTTAGTCACAAGTGCAGAAGAGGAGTATCTCTGCAAATGCAGGGCACTGCATGTGTTAGAAAACAGTGCAAAGTAGGATTATGCTCTTGCTTTTGCCTCGGCACCAAGGATGGTCAGTGACTCTGTCCTCCACTTCCCTAAAAGGCAGGGACTTTGTGGGCAAGACCCACGGGAGGATATCACTTCGGTGAGATGACAATCTGGTCCTCCCCAGTGTCTGGCCAACTCTCACTCTGCTAATCGGTCTCCAGAGGCCAGTCCTGGCTGTGGGTGTAATCATGGGTGGCTCCTCCCTCTCTAGGAAGCCGAGACCTCTCCTGTGCAGGAGAGGGGCTTTGTGCACAGGCTCTGCTGGAAGGTTATGGTTTGGCTGTAGTCTGTGGCAGAGAGAGTGGCTTGATCCCTAGGTAGAGAATGTGAAAAGTCCAGGAACCTCTTGGCCTCCATGCATTCTGCATCATTCTGTGAGGCCTAATTGTCTAAGCTGCAAAGTTTCCCTGAGGATTTCTTCTCTCTCTCCTTGTCATAGTCTCTCCCTGCATGCAGGCTTTTATTTTCAACTCTTGGTCTCTCTGATGTTTGAGAAGGTTGATGGATCCCTATTATGCAAGAAGGAAGCTGTGATTTGATATCACAGAATCTGAACTTCATCTGCCCACCTATCTCCAACTAGACACTTGAGAATATTTTTATTTGTTCTTTTTAAATGGGGAAGAGGAAGAGACAAGGAGGAGCTAGCTAGCTAAGAAAATAGGAAGGTAACCTGTGAGGTCTGCTTAAGGCGGGGCCATTTGGTGGAGGTGTGTCTTTCTGGAGGGGTTGAGTGACTGGAAGGCTGGGGACAAGGCTGATGTCCCTAATACCTGCTGGAAGCTCAGGTGCTCTCTCCTCAGTGCTTTACAGATGACGACATCAAGAGCTCTGTCCAAGGTAATAAGGCAAGTGATGTATTCCATCTTCCAGCTCTGCTTCAACTAGCCCTAAATAAGACCAGGGCTCTTAATCATGCTTGGAAGGGTGGAGGGACAGGGCAAGAGAGGAAGACTCTGGAGGAGACGGATTGACACAGTAACTGGAGCAATGGGGCTAGATGTGTCGGAGACAGGGAGACTGGCACAGGATAGGACAGGGTTCAGAGCTGCTGTGCATAGGGTCACTGTGAGTCACAGGCTACTCAACAGCAAATAACAACCATAATTATACTTTAGCAGACTTGAAACCTCAAGAAATAGTCTGCCCTGTAACTTAGGGGCAAAGGTATGTGTTTTTTCTCAAGGTGAAGCAGGAGCAGGTGCTTGTCAGGGGTGGGGACTTGCAATGGCAAGAAAGCAGAAGGGGAAGGCAGAGTGCCCCAGGGGAAGGGGCAGTAATTTAAGGCAAAGGACTGAAGAGTTCTCATTTGTGTACTTCTGACATAGAGGTGACAGGGGCAGCTTGGAAGGATTCATAATCGGAATGAGTTCGTGCTTGATTGGATTCCACACTCTTCTTTTTTTGTCTGGTTCCCAAAAACCTGAAAATCTTCCTTGAGTAGAGATTTCTTTATTTGGGACAAAGTGTATCCTATCCAGGCATTCTGCTGGAAAATAAAATCACCTTTGAGACAGAGATATGTGTGTGAGATGAGAGGAGGGATTATCTTGTATGAATTAACTGGCGAGGAGGCTTCCTTTCCAAAAGGAAGTGCCAGGGAACAGGAAGGTACTGTTGTTGGAGCCACTTAGAGTGGGAATGATGCTCTATCAGATAAAGGGTGGACTGGCCGCTGGCATGGCATGCTGAATTCACAGCTCATTTGTTTTACAGTGTGACCTGTTCTTCTTGTTGTTATGTATGTTGAGTCAGAACCAACTCACAGCAGAGCCTCCAGTGGGTTTTCAGAGGCAGTAAATCACACGGGAAAAGATTGCCCATCCTTCTCCGCAGAGCAGCTGGTAGATTCAAACTGCATGCCTCTGAGTTGGCAGCACAGCTCCTTACCACTAGGCCACCTGAGAGTTGTGCGTACCTTTTAGAATAATAACTATGGCTTCCTGTTTCTTCTCTCTCTCTCTCTCTTTCTCTCTCTCCTTCACATCTTTGTTCTTTTTTCCTTTCCATTAACAACCATTACTTAAGCACCTGCTTACTATATGTGAGATTTCATTTAGACATTGGGAATCTAAGATAAGATCCGGATGTTTATTAGAATCTTGTAAGTCCAACAGCAGAAGACAAGTATGGAACAACTTTGTACAAGAAATCTCTGCGAGTGTTACCACAGGAACAAGTATGAATTACATTGAATGTGGATACATCTACCATGTGAATGGCAGGGGTTCAAAGTGGAGAAAGTAAAAGTGGAGTGGATAATAGAACATTCTAGGAAACAGCAGGGGCAAAAGTACTGAAATGTGAAACTATGTGGCATTTAATAGTGCAAGGTGTTTACAACCTCATCCTCTGTCAACCATGGCAAGGGATGAGGCAGAGATGGGGTCTTTCTCATAGCAGTTCTACACTCATGGAAGACGCTGAAGAGTTTTAAGCCATGTAGTTCCCTGACCAACAGTCAGTAGACAAGGAATCCTAAAGGGACTTGTACCCACAGAACAATGTCACTTCTGTACTTTTACTCCTGCTCTGTTTCTTAGAATGTTCTTTTTCCACAGAATGATGGTATTTCTGTTGAGAACTTGCAGGTGACCATTTTAAAGTTTGTAAAAATATTCTCACTCTTAATTCTTGAAAGTTAGAGGGCCATGCTTAGTACGTTCTGGTTATACTGGCTCATTTGTATTTGCAGCTCACGCATTTCCTAGTATAGCTCCCCCAGCAAGGAAGATAGCTTTTAGGAATGGTCCGACTCCTATCTCCAGACACTCTATGGTTCTGGAGGTAGAAACAGCTCACCCAGACAAGACTCTTGTAGTAGTCATTGCAGGGGCCCCAGATAAACAAGTTGAAAGACCTGCTCTTAAAGTCCCAGTGATCACATATCACTAATGCCTAATGTTTGCTGCCATAGAGTTTCATGGGAACCAACAGAGAAATTTGTAAACAATTAGGATGGATATGTAAATATCAAGAGGTGAGTGTGCTTCTTTCTAAAGGAGCTAGGTTATGCCTCCTAAATCTGGTTGCATAAAAAATACTTGGAACTTTAAAAAAATATATATACAGATTTCTAGATTCCACTCCTGGGGGATCTGTCATGGCTTCTGGGAGTTAATATTTTCAAAGCTTCTCAGGCACATTTGGAAACTATGGAGCATATGTTCTCAATGCTTAGTGCACTGTCTGGCACACAGATGTGTTAAATATTACATTATGAATGGCCCTCCTGCTCCTGTGGTCTCATGGGTCCTCCTGGCTTGAGGACGGTGGAGGGAGAGTTTGCTAGAAGAACCCTTAAAGACTTAATTGCATTCAGTCAGAACAAATTCATAGCTGACTGTCCAGCAGATTCCTAACCATCTGAAAGCATGGCCTTTAGCTCAGAAGTGCATCTCCTTAGAATCCCCTGGAAGAATGCTAGAGGCAGGAATAAGAACTGGATCTCAGGAGCCAGTCACTAGAGCAGCTTAGCACTTTGGCAGCTATTTGGCATCAAGCCCAGGTGTGTGTTCAGGAGGTAACTGGTGAACTGCTTTCAACTTTTCAACCTTCCTCCTAATCAGCTTCTAAACTGAACTCAGCTTCTATTTGAGAAACATGAGCTGACTTTTGCAGAGTTATCGCATGGGTTTTCAGAGGCACTGAATAACGTGGGAGGAGATTTCCCATCTTTCTCTAGCCGAGCAGCTGGTGGATTTGAACCATGTGCATTTGAGATTAAGCTGCAACTTCTTACCACTAGGCCACCAGAGCTCTGGAATTTTTGGCTTAAGATATAAAATTACTATAGAGACATAGTTTTAAGAATTAGGCCTTTCTTGATGGGTCTAGAAAGTCTGGATAAATGTGGGAGAATCTTACTGACCTGAGCCTACTTCTGAAAACATAGATCTCCCTCCCATTTTGATCCTATTGCTACTGTTACCAACCGAAGGGCCTCCTCCATCCAAGTCTTTTTCACTCTTATTAAGGCACTGAAGGAAATGCCAATCTTTCCTGTTGTCATTGTTCTCTCTTCTTTATATCAAATCATTTATTGTGATACAATATTTTCTTGTCTCTTTAAAAACATTTTATTTTGTTGTTGAGAATGCAGAGCAAAGTGTCCAGCAATCCAGCAGCTTCTGCATGTACCATTCAGTGACATTGATTATGTACTATAAGTTGTGCTTTCTTCACACCATTCTATTCTAAGTTGTTCATCTTCTTAGCATAAAGTCACTCTCCCCTAAAGGTCCTATCTCACCTTTTGAGTGAATGTTATCAGTTTGAGTCCATACGGATAATTCATATAAGAGCATAATGATCAAGGCAGATCTTTTTTATTAGTAAAGCTAAACTGTTGTTTACTTTTAAGATGATGTCAGAGCATATTTTTAGCTCCTGCTCTGGAAGCAGGAGCGGCATCCACTTCCGAAAAGGCTTGCCTCCGGAAACTCTATGTACGAATAGTGCTCAGGCTGTTCATTCATAGGGTCGCTATGAGTAGTCTACGACTCGACGGCATCAAACAACAACACAAACATAGTAAAGATTCAGAAATTCATCCAACTTCCTTAGCTACAGAAAGTCTGGATTCTGAGAATTTGAAATTCCATTTTATATTTTTCTCCGATTTGGTTGAGATTTTCTTACAAAATCCTTGATCAATATGTTCAGTAATGGTAGCTGGGCACCATCCAGTGCTTCAAGTCTTGTGCCAAAGGAGGCATTTATTTCATGGAGCCGTAACTTACTTTTATTCCTCATATTTCTGAGTTTCTTTATTTCTCTATTGTTCCAGACGAATAGAAGCCAAATGTTGTGAGTTTAATGGCTACTTGCAAGATCTTTTGACTCCAGGTATTATGCAACTAATATTCAGAACAGAAAGTCTACATATGTTACTAGGCAAAATGTGGTATCTCATGAAACCATGACCTTAAACATGCATGAAAAGGAATCATCTCATTAGATGATTTTTCCCCTGAAGCAGCCTCAGCAATTACTCATTTTGTGGTGTACCCCAAAATTTTTGCAAGTTCAATTTTTTACAAGTATACAACTTATTGACAGCAATTACAATAATCAACCATCAATCCAACCCTTAATCAATGCAATTTACTTATCACTGTGAGTCCTTTCTTTCCTTCTTCCCCCTGCCCCTTATTTATTGTTGTTGATTGCCATCAAGTCAAGTATGACTCATAGCTACCCTATGAACAAAAGGCCTGAAGCCCAATTGTCAATATTTATCAAAGTTCATAGAGTTTCCAGAGGCATGTTGCTTTGGAAGTGAATGACACTCCTGCTTCCATCCTTATTTATTAGAACCATGATTAACTGCCTCTAAAAACCCACTGGAGGGTTAGCTATGGATTGGTTCCGACTCGACAGTACACAACAACAACAGCAGCAACAATAAACATTAGGGAGGTCTGGTGGCCTAGTGGTAAGAAGCTGCACTGCAATCCCAAAGGCGCCCACAGTCAAATCCACCAGCTACTTCTCCACCAGGAGAAGGATGAGCAATCTCCTCCCATGCCACCGTGGGGTCAGCTATGGGTTGGTTCCAACACTATGGTACACATCATCAACAACAAATAAACATTAGCCTCTATGTAGCGGACTTTTTATAAAAGTGAGGCCACCCACTGTCTTTTTGCCACTGACCTACCTCACTCAGCATCATATGAAAACTCAATGGCACATAACAATAACAACATTAGTCATATGGTAGCATTTACCAAGGCCTCATTTCTTTTGCTGGCTGAGTCCTATTCCATTGTATATCACTCACTCATTCATTGCCGTTGAGTTAGAACCTGCTTATAGCTGACTCCTCAGTAGGTTTTCAGGAGGATATAAATCTCACGGGAAGAAATCGTCCATCTTTCTCCTGCAGAGAAGCTGGTGGATTTGAACCACCCAAGAGACCTTGTCTTTGGCTTAGAAGTGTAACTCCATGTGGACTACGTCCCCAGAGCTCTTTTCCATTCTATGATTGCCCCACGTACTGTTTGTTCATTTATTTGTTGATGGGCATTTAGGCGGTTAATAGTCTTTGACTACTGTGAACAGTGCTGCAATGAAAATTGATGTACAGGCTCTGCTTGCAAGTCTTTTGGGTATGTATCTATGAGAGGAATTGCTGCATCATATGGTAGATCTTCTCAGCAGAACATTGGCTGCAGCAGTGGGCTCAAGTGTGTCAAAGATGATGAGCATAGCACAGTGTAGGACAAGGTTCAGATTAGCTGATCATAGAGTCACACTGAGTCATACTTGACTCGATGGCACCTATCAACAACATGGCAATTCTACTTTTAGTTTTCTGAAGAATCACTATAATAGCTGTACCATTCTTATTAGCAGTGGATAAGGGTTTGAATTTCTCTACATACTTACCAGCATTTGTTATTTTCCAGATCTTTCTGTTATTGTTATTTGTTTAGTTTTCGTTTTTTTCTTAGCCATACTATTGAGAACGGAATAGTACTATGGTTTTGATTTGTACATCTTTGATGGACAATGGGGTGTATCTTCTCATGTGTTGGTGATCATTTGAATGTCCTCTTGCATAAAATGTCTACTCATGGCCTTTACCGATGTTATATAATTGGCTTATTTGTCTTTTTGTTATTGAGTTGTTAAAGTCTTAGATACATTTTGGTTATGAGGTTATTATTAGATATATGGTTTCTGAAGACACTCTCCCAGTTGATAATTTCTCTTTTTTTCATTTTTAAAAAATACAATATTTTGATGAAAAAAAATTATTTTATGAGGTCTTATTGACTTATTTTGTCTTTTACTCATTATGCTTTTGTTATTATCTTAGACAACCAATTGTTAAAAACTAGAGTTGAAAGCATTAGCTCTGCATTTTCTTCTAAGAAATTTATGGTTTTAGTTTGTATCATTAGATATTTAATCCATTTGAATTTGGGTTTTGTGTAGAATATGATTTTCTGCACATGGAAATCCACTATTCCCATAACTATTTATTGAAGAAATTCTGCTTTTTTCTATCAG
>NW_006399846.1:4651389-4652599 GCF_000299155.1 Elephantulus edwardii | reverse complement strand
TGAGAGGTCCCTCACAGCTGACTTTTCCAATGCAATTCATCTCTTGATTTCCTGGCTGCTGTTACCAAGAGTGTTGACTGTGGAGCCAAGTAAACGGAGACTGTTAACTATCTCAATCACTTACTGATCCATACTGATGCTGTCAATTGGCTCAGTGGTGAGAATCTTTGTTTTCTTGATGTTGAGCTTCAATCCATATTGAAGGCTGCAGTCCTTGGCCTTCTGCAGCAAGAACTTTAGGTCCTCCTCAGTTTCAGCAAGCAGGGTTGTGTCATCTGCGTATTGCAGGTTGTTGATGACTCTTCCACCACTCCTGATGCCACATTCTTCCTCGTACAGTCCAGCGTCTCGGATGATCTGTTCTGCACAGGTTGGAAAAGTATGGAGATAAAATACATCCCTGACGGACCTCCTCCTTGATTTTGAAACATGTGGTGTCTCCTTGCTCTGCTCTGATGACTGCCTCTTGGTCCAAGTATAGGTTTCACGTAAGCACAATCAATGTTCTGGGATTCCCATTATAGAATAAATATTTCTTTTTTTTGAATTATTTTATTATTTGTGTGTGTGTGTACCATCAAATCAGATCTGACTGGTACAGGAGGAGAGTGCCCCTCCTTCCCCGGCAGAGCATCTGGTGGATTCAAACCGTGCACCTCTGGGATTGTAGTTGCAGCTTCTTGCCACTAGGCCACCAGAGCTCCCCAATATTTCTCTCTTTACTTTTAACCAGGGTCCATCTGACATCAGCAGTGATATCTCTGGTGCCAGTCTCTTCCAAATCCTGCTTGAACTTCTTATAGTTCCCTATCTACTTACTGTTTTAGCCATTTTTGGATGATCTTCAGCAGTATTGTGGTGGCATGTGATATTAATGATGTTGTTCAATAGTTTCCACCTTCTGTTGGATCACCCTTCTTGAGAATGGGAACAAATATGGACCTCTTCCAGTCCATTGGCCAGACAGTTGTCCTCCAAATTTCCTAGCATAGGCTGGTGAGCACATGCAGGACTGCACCTTAATTGAAACAAGTCAACTGGTATGCCATCGATTCCTAGGAACTTAGTTTTGCCAGTGCCTTCAGTGCAGCTTCCATTTTCTCCTTCATTACCATTGGCTCCTGCTCATATGATGTTGTTGTTGTTATGTGCCGTCGAGTCGCCTGCGACTCATAGCGACCCTATGTACAACAGCCCTAAACTCCACTCT
>NW_006399846.1:4646400-4649426 GCF_000299155.1 Elephantulus edwardii | reverse complement strand
TATGGATATAATCCTGTCGCTCACAATGTTGTACTTCAAGATGGATCTAGAAATTACTTTTTATATATATAAATTGATCATGGATGTGTGAGTTTATTTCTAGACTCTTCATTCTAGTCCATTGGTGTGTCTATTGTTAAAGAAGTATCAGGCTATCTTGATTACTGTATCTGTATTATATGCTTTGAATTAAGACATTCTTGTCTTTAAAAAAGGACTTTGGTTTGGTCTATATTGAAGCAGAAGTTCATGTTCTTATGAAACAAATCCGGGTGATACAATGGTTAAATACTGCCCCAGACTGTCCCATGAGAGAAAGGCCAGATACACTGCTACTGTCAGGACTGCAGCCAGGAGAACGGATGGGACAGCTATACCCTGGTACACAAAGCCTTTGTCATTTAGAATCACTACAATGGTACCCACTAACAACAATGTATCTGAGTACAGGCTGTTTGGGACCCTTTAAGAACTATGCTGAACACAATAAGGAATCCTGATTAAAGTTCTACTGGCTTCCTTCAAAGCATTAACTTCTTCTGTTTTGCTTTTCCATGGGTTTTCTTGAGCCACTGTCTAGTGCTCAAGTCCTAGACAGTATAAAAATAACTACCTACTGGAATTTCCTCCGCTGCTAGGACTATACCCCAATTAAAGTAGGACTGAGACACAAACAGAGCTGTGTTCACCAATGTTCGTAGCAGCATTATTTACAATCACGAGAACATAGAAAAGAGCCCAAATGTCCAACTATGATTGAATGAATTGAGAACTTGTGGTTTGTTCACATGATGGATTACTACACAGCACTCAGTACCAATGATTTTGAAAATTACGACATAACTTGGGAGAGAATGGAGAACATTATGCTTAGTAAACTCACTCAGTCTCATAAGAACAAATATTGCATAAGACCATTACTGTAGAAATAGAAAGATAACTAGCAAAATGTATATGAGGATCATACATACTATTCACTATAGTGACTTTTCATTCTTTTTTTCTTGGTTTTGCTTACAACGTTCATATACATTGTGTTTCATACAATCTTTCCCATTCATTATGTTTTATAAACTTAATCATCATTGGAATATGCCCACTATTACCCTCTTTCCAGATCCCTGTCAGATCTTTCCCATTTCCTATACCCCTACTCCCTCCACCCACCAAATTGTGTGGCCCTATGATTTCCCCCTGTCCATCTTCACCCCTCTGCTCCCACCCTCCCTCCCTTGGATCTTCATATACATTTTACTAGTTATCTTTCTATTTCTACAATAATGGTCTTATGCAATATTTGTCCTTATGAGACTGAGTGAGTTTACTCAGCATAATGTTCTCCATTCTCTCCCAAGTTACGTGGTCATTTTCAAAATCATTGGTCCTGTGTGCTGTGTAGTAATCCATCATGTAAACGTACCATACTTGGGAGGGTGGAGGGACAGCACAGGAGGGGAAGGTCCTCTATGAGGTGGATTGATTCAGTGACTGGGATAATCGGGATGGGAGTGTCAAAGACAGTGAGATTGGCACAGGACAGAGCGGAGTTTAGGGCTGTTGTACATAGGGTCGCAAGTGACTCGACGGCACATAACAACAACAACAACATACTGAATAGGGAGCTGTTGTGGTCTAGTGGCAGGAAGCTGTACTGCATTCCCTAAGGCTTGTGGTTCAAGGCCACCAGCTGCTCCATGGGATAAGGATGGGCATTCTCCTCCCATAAGATTAACTGCCTCTGAAAATTTGCTGAAGGGTCAACAGTGGGTTGGTTCCAACTTGACAGAACACAACAATCTATTATGAATACCTGTGAAAAAGTAGGTTTTTGGTATAGGAGATGAAAACATTTTAGTATAGAATTTAGGAGTATAAGAGTTTCTTCTCATGTTGTCTCAGAGGTCAGTGAAAGGACCACAGAACAATGTCATGAAACACTCTCTTAAAGAATTCGATTTGCTACTGTAAGGATGGGAGATCACGTCTGCTTCTTCCTGCCTCCTGGGAATGCTGTGGTAGAATGGAGTGTTGTTATGGGATATGCCATGCGTCTCTTGAGGAGGCCGCTGAAGACAACAATCAGTGAGCAAGTTCATGAAATTCTATAGACTACTGGTGTCTCAGAATGGAAGAAGAGTGTGCAGAGACAAAAAGCCCACCAGCCTTGGAGGTAGCCTGGCCACGCCTTGGGTAGCTAGAGCCCTGGCTGCTAGCATCTGATGTGAACTGCTTTCTCTCTTTAACCTCAGTTGCTATACAAATGTTACCATTTCCTGTGTGTGCCATCAAGTGACAACGGCAGGAAAGGACTGTTCTAGAGCAATGATTTTCAACCTTGGTTTCCCAGGAGGATCCAGATTGCATTTAGGGTATGTTCACTGAGGCACATGGAGGAATCTTAGGGACAGATATGACTTTGGAGGTCACATTTTGCCCAGTCCCCATTCCATGCACATTTCTCAGAGATGCTCATTAGGCCTGCCTTGTTTCTTCTACAATGGGAACTTAGGACCCTTTCAAAGACTGTCGGGGTCCTCATGAGAGCACTGGTTCAGAAAATAATTTCTTTTAATGGACCAGAAGCTTTGGCCTAATTCTATCCTTTGGGCCATGTAACATCAATTTATACTGTATTGTGAGAGACAACCCTCTGACATCGTTCCCCTCCTCAGGGATTTTTGTTCCTTTTATTAATGTTACTGGTTTTCTGCTGTCAAGCTGGAACCAACTCATAGCTAACCCTCCAGAGGATTTGCAGAGGTTGTAAATCACACGGGAGGAGGTTGCCCATTTTTGTCCTGAGGAACAGCTGGTGGATTTGAATGGTTTGCCTTTCGGGTGGCAACACAACTTCTTATCCACTAAACATTGATAGCCTTTATAGTTAAAAGTGTTTGTTTATATTTATAGGAAAAGATGAAACAGAATAATTTCCTTTTATCCCTTTCTCTTACCCAGTTTAACTTATTACTAGAAATACTAATTATATTCTATTCTATTAATTATATTATATTTATTATATTGTT
>NW_006399846.1:4612605-4645003 GCF_000299155.1 Elephantulus edwardii | reverse complement strand
TCAACTCCATCTGTTGGTGACTCCATGTTTGCCAGAGTGAAAGAGATTTTGAATGACTAATTTTTCAGAATTATATCATTACACCTTTCTTCTGGGGGCCTTTGCATAGACTTGAACCATCAAACTTTCTGTTAGTAGTGCAACTCATTATCATTTGCACCATCTTTGAACTAGACTAGTGAATCACTAATGACACATTATTATTAACTGAAAATGGAGAAAGGATTGAAACTGTCAGCGGTTTCACCTTACTTGTATCCACAGTCAACACTCTTGGTACCAGCAGTCAGGAGGTCAGGTGATATATTTCTTTGGGCAAATCTGCTGTCAGGGACCTCTCCAAAATACTGAAGAACAAGCTGGGCACCTATATTTTCATGGGTTCTCCTAAATCACCTTTGAGAACATTCTGAATGTGAGAAGAGTTCCTAGGGCAAATTCCTAGGGCATTATCTTCTCTTCAGCAAAATAAACTCTGCTTTCACCTCTTGACATGTCTGGGGATTTCATATAAGATTTTGTTTGAAGAAGGAATTATATTAATAAAGAGTGTAAAAGTCTTAGGAAAGTTAGTTAAAAATTAATCCTGCTACAAAGGTCATTAAGTGTTCATTCATTCATTCATGCATTCATTCAAATATTTCTTGAGACTCTCTTAGTTTTCCTTTTTTTAGGATCAGGATAGTTAACTTCAAAGATATGATGATATGATAATGATATGATATGATAAATATATATGGCTACCAAGCTAAAGCATTGCTATGAGGCATCTATGACTTGACGGCACTAAACAACAACAACGAGGGAGTTCAGTTGACCTAGTGGACAGAAAGTAATGTTACCAAGCCAAAGGTGGGTGATTTTAGTCTGTGGACATTCTTCTAAGCGGCATAGCACTGGTCTGTCCATTTGTTGTACAGGGGTAACTCATGGTTGCTGTGAAGCTTCACACTGTGACACTGGTGTGTCAAATGTGAGAATGGTTACCCATGGTGGACAGTGTTTGGTGATTAAACAAGCTTGAAGCAAGAATGGCATCCTTCTGAAATAGCCTGCCTCCGGAAACCCTATGGACTTGGAGAAACGATGAAAGTTATGCATGTTCAGGTCTTTCATTCATAGGGTCGCTATAAGTTGTCTATGACTCAACAGCACTTAACAATAACAACATATTAAGTTATCATTATCATTCCATTATTATAATGGAATGAAATAATTGTCCATGTGACTAGGGGTTAAGTCATGCCAAGAATTATTTCCATTTTCTTGCACTTGATCCAGGTTGAGAGTAAACCTCTGGGTCAATCCCAGACGCAACCTTCTCAGATCAAGAACTACAGAATGCTCCAGTTCTTTAGTAAGGTAGGAAATTATATTTTGTGTCTGGTCTAGAAGAAAATGAGGAGGAAAGGGGTGATGGCCAGGGCAACTTTTAACAGGAAATTTTGGTTAACGCAACTTAACATACTCTATCTATATCACCATGTTTCACAGGATTTCAAATGTCACTATTAACTGATAGCCACATTAATGTGCCCTCTCACCATAAATAAACACATGCTTACAAATTAAAAACTAAAGCAATTAAGGTAAGGACCAGGGATCCAAATGAATAGTTCAAAGCAATAATGTAGCATAAAGGAAATGAGAGTTCCTGTTGCAGCAAAGGTTGTGTTTGGAAGAACTTCTTCATGTTAGAGTGGTAAGGTATTGGAATAATGCTGTCTTCACTAATATTTTGGAATACAAAACCCTATGAGGTCATCTAATTTCTGTCCCCATGATAGTTATTAGATAATTGCATCTTTGAGAAACTAGGTCTTTTGTCCAAGGTCTGCAGTAAGTGGTAGAGATTCAAAGTTAGAGCTCATCAATTTAACCACTCTACTTCCTTCAAATCTTCATTTCTATCCAGGAATTTTTAGTATTGAGTTATGCTTATCTTTGTTATAGGAGTCCTGGTGGTTCACTAGTTAAATTGCTAGGCTGCTAATCAAAAGTCTAGGGGTTTGAGCCCAGCAATTACTTCACAAGAGAGGTATGTGGCAGTCTGCTTCAGCCTCGGAATCTCTATGGGGCTCTTCTGCTCTGAGCTTTAAGGTTACTAAGGACTGAGTTGGCTCGATGGCTTTGACGTGTGTGTGTGTGTGTGTGTGTGTGTGTGTGTGTGTGTGTGAAATAGAAGGTATATCTTTATATTTATTGGGGAATGAGGGATGGAGAACCTAACCTTGATGATAGCCTCTTGCCTGAGTCTTCTGTAAATTTATTCCATTTCTTCCTTCTCTAGAACACGAGCAACATTGATTCACTCCCTTTTGTGGACACCGGAGGAAAGAAGACCATGACCAACTTCCCTCACATCAGCAGTAAGCTTGTGCTGAAACCATCCCTCCTGTGTCAGGTGAGTATAAAACTGGGAAAGACAGGTTAGAGATATGGCTTTAGCACAAAACCATGCCTAGAAAGACAATCCAAGATATTGGGAAAAGCATTGCATCAGCTCACGAGGTAGGTTTTACTCTTGCTCTTACTCCAATGTATGTAGACTTAAGCAAATAAGTTATGGGCTTTCTCTTAGCCTTGACTTTCTCATCTGAATTAAAAAAAGACTTTTTCTTGAGTCCTGAGGACTCTTTGGTGGTGTACTCCATAAGGAGATGCGTTGCTACCCCAAAGGCCATGACTCTCTGATGGTCCTAATTCACCAGCCATTCCTTGGGAGAAAGATGAGCAATTGCCTCCTACTACATGATTTACAGCCTTTGAAACCCTGACTGGCAAGTCGTCTGTAAGTTGGTTCTGACTCGATGACAATGAAAAAGAGGGAGAGAATGGCTTCCTTTAAGGACTCACTGAACAAAGAAGCAGAGTGTCTGAAACCCAAATAATGGACCCATAGGTTTGTTTTATAAAGGCATGGACTAAGGATCCAAATGAATAGTTCAAGCTGATAATGTAGTCCCATCTACCCTACCTTGTAGTGTGACAACCTAATGAGATAATATGTGGGGAAATGCCAAAAGAGGTGTTAGACACGTGTAAGTCCATGTGCCCTTGGGAAGTTCGTTTATCTAGGGGAGAACTGGCCTACTCAAGAGCAGAAGTCAGAAACCATCCCCCTCTCTTCTTCAATGATGAGTTACCAGCTAAATCCTGTAATTGACCTGAGTCCTTAGACAATAGTGTGATCCTTAGTCAGATAACTGCCTTTGAGAGTTAAGAAAATCCTCTTTCCACTGTCTAATAATTACTACTTCTTACTCAGAGACGTAAAGGGAAAGGACTTGGCTGAATGTGGGTTTTGTGCTTAGAGAAATAGATTATAACCCTGAGGAGAAGCCTAATTAGCCCCTTATCACCATCTCCTTGCCTGGACAGGAGAACCAAAATCACCGTCGAGTATCAGCTTCTGAGCTCAAGACTTCAGAAGTATCTTCCCAGCCCAGCATTAAAACGCAAGATCCCAAACCAGGGGAGAAACCTCCAAGGCAACACAAATTTCCTCTGACAGCAGGAGGTATGGCTTTGGGGTTACAGCTATGTGTGAGGAAAATAGAAACAACGGGGTTCATAGCCTTTTAGTTCTCAAAACAAGAGGCTCTGTTATGTGCCAGCATTATTCAATGCTCAGAGTACTGCTACCACAGTTTTGCCCTTGATCAGCTCTCTCTTTTCAAACAATCTTAGTAACTACGCTCTAGGAGATAATTTCATTTCTGAGTAAGGTCTACTGTGTATAGAGCTGGCATCTGTCTTCTGTGACGTTCCTTTTAGATAGATGCATTTGCCTCTGTTTTCCCCTTGCTTGTCCATAGCATTCTTCTTTTTCATAAGACCTTACTCCGAAGGGATTAGGTTTAGGATTTATCCTACTCTATCCAGCATTACTTTATCAGTATAACAAAATAAAACCAAAGCAGAATGAGAGCTACACAACTTTTGGGAGACACAATTCAATCTACACAACAAATGTATATATCTCCGTCTCTCAGAAAATGTGAATTTCACCCCATACTGAAAGCCCTAGATCCTGATGTGTGTGATTGGGTCAGTAGAGACTAGAGAGTCCCTCCTTATAGATACTCATGGAGTCCCTCCTGAGATACTCACTGGCTCAATGGAAGACTTGCGTGGCAATAACTTCCTGAGCCTTCAGAGTCACACTGATGCTACCAACCTGGTCCCTGAATCCATTGGTGTTTGCAGACCCTCTCAGGATAGTTGCTTTGTGTAGCTTACTACATTGATTTTTTTACTCATGCTGCTGTAACTATAATTCTTTGGAGACTGAATTTTACCATCAGAGCTCTGGTGGCCAAGTTGGTAGAGAGTAGTGCTGCTAACCCAAAGGCAAGCAGTTTGAATCCACTTGCTATTCCATGGGAGAAAGAAGTATAGCCTCCTGTCATGTTATTTACAGCCTTTGAAAACTTACTAGAGAGTCAGCTATGAGTTGGTTCTAACTTATCGGCAAGGAGGGATTTTGTTCTAGAGAGGGGTTGTAATAAAAGAAATAAAAGCCTTTAATATTTATTTTTGCCACATTTTCTTCCTGTGAGATAGATGTAGCTTGCCTGGTTGAGGTAAGGGGTAAACTGGCTCAGGATCTACAAGGAATACTACCATCTGCCCCTTGGGGAAATCTCTTGTGCTGCCTCCACTTCACTGACCCCTCTAATGCTTTTCACACAGAGGCCCTAAAGATTTTTAAGAACAAGCTGTCTTCATATGAGCAAAGAGAAATCCTGGGCTACACAGAGCTGTGGTTCCTGGGGCTCAATGCTAAGAAGCTCAACGTGCTTCCAGAGAAATTCGGCAAGACGAGTTGCTTTGATGATGAACATGGATCTTACATGAAGGTGATGGGGAGCGGTTCATGGTAACCACAGGGGGCTTGGAACTTAAGGACAGGAGACAATATGGAAAGAAAAAAGGATGAGAAGTATCTTATAGCATTTAAAACCAAAATTTAATATCCTCTATCAATTTCCAAAGGCTATAAATATTAGCAGGAGGATACTGCTTCAATTTTCTCCCATGGAGTGTCAGGCAAGCTTGAACTGCCAGTCTTAGTTAGCAGTCCAACATGTAACCTACTGTACCAACAGCGTTTGGTGCTGATATATCTCAGGTAGGACTCCTGAGGATTCTAGCAGGTGCTAAACTAAAGGAATACAGTGTTTAAAAATGGGAAAGCATATACTTAATATGCAAAATATTCTGTAGTTCTCTCATAGAATATTTAGGGTACAAGAGCTCAGGGAGGGCCTTTGTACTTATAGTTGGTTGTTATTCTATTTTGGAGGAACATTCTTCTAAGCAGTGCAGCACTCTTCTGTCAGTATGCTGTACTAAGGTAACCTGGGTTTGCTGTGATGCTGAACCTTGTGCGATTGGGATGTCAGATGCCATAATGGTTATCCACAGTGGACAGTGTTTGGTGGAGCTCCCAGTTTAAGACAGCTTTGGAAGCAGGAGTGGCATCCACTTCCTAAACAACATGCCTCCGGAAACTCTATGAACTTTGATAAATGACGATAGTTATAGAAAGGCTTCATAGAGGCCTTTTGTTCATAGGATCACTATGAGTCATGTTCAACTCAAGTTCAATCAACAACAGCAACAATTCTTTTATAGAATATAAGAGAACACTACTGTTGCCCCTTTTTTTGTCTGTGAATATTCTTTTCCATAAGGTCTTACTCAGAAGGGGTGAGGTTTAGGGCCTATTCTACTCTACGCAGCATGATCTTATTAGCATAACAAAGGCAAACCCCTACTTCCTAGCAAGATTAGAGGAGCGTAATTTTGGGGGGACATGTTCAGGCTAATACACTCAGAGAATATTTAGGGTAGCTGGTGTGCAAGCTAAGTGAACTCTCATAGGCTCTCCTCCCACATCCCTGGACCCATTAGAAAAGGCTAGACTAGGGCATAACATGCAGGCTTTCCAACACTTTTTTGTTTGTTTCTTGCAAGGAGCCTTTTATGTTTTCTAATAGATGTTATTTTTCCCACAGATAGAACACACTTCCCCCATCACTATAGTTCCTTGACCCCAGTGACTCTTCCCTTCCAACTTCCCCTTAGATGTACCCCAGGATGATGCTTCCTCTCAGCCTAAAGGTTAAATCTGGGCTGTGATCCTGTCCCTTTCACTTCCAGGCCACTTCTGAGAGGATCTCCAGCTGTCGTGCTTTGTCCACTGGGCTTTCCTGGAGTTTCCTTCTTTGGACATTTTCTTGTAATGTCATTAGTTTCTTAGGCTATGGACTGTCTCTTTAATGATTTCACAGAAGAAGAGGATTGGCTTCACACTCAGGACTAATGTTTTTCAAGTTTTACTGTACGCATGAATCTCCCAAGAATCTTGAGAACACACAGATTCTTACCTAGCAGGGCTGGACTGGGGTCCGAGATTCTGCAGATCTTAACAAGTTCCTAGTGATACCAATGCTGGTGGTCTGGGGACTCCATTTGAGAAGTGAGTAGTGGTGTTTTTTTGGGGAAAGAGGAGTGGTTTGAGTCTAGAGCTTCCATTGAGAGCCCTGGTCCTCAGCTGTTTTTTAGATCAAGAATCCATTTGGTAGTCTGATAAAAGCTATATAGGTACTTGCTCTAGAAAAGACAACCTGAATATAAAGACATAATTTTAGGGCATTTAATGATCTTTGATAAAGAATCCTCAACATAAGCTTTACTTCCAGTTAAGTCAGAAAAACTCAATATCCCTACCCTACCTGGGCCCAGACCCTCTAGGAAATTCTCTAGGGATGCTTCTAATACCTTTAAATCTATTCAATTTAACTTAGCTCCCTTGTCTCAAAAATCTTTGAGAGGTCTGGTTTTGGTGGGGCTTGGAAAAGAATATGTGTTCTCTGATGGGTGTTTTCTCCATATCTTTGTTACATTCCAATGTATATACAGCTAGACAAGGAACACAGGTATATTCTCACATATATTCTGCTTTATTCCTAAAAAAACATAATAAAAAATTTCATTACGATTGAGTCAGGACTAACTCCTAGCTCACTCTGTTGTTGTTGTTATTATTGTTATTATTAGGTGGGGAGAAAAGGGCAATAATGAATGAATGGAATTCCAAAATCTCTGTAGATGTTCATTGAAATTAATAATAATAATAAAAAAATAAGAAAATAGACAGCAATGATATAAAGGAAGCCAACAATAAGGAAAAAAGCCCATAATATTTTTCCAAGAGTGTAAAAGGCAACAGACTTGGACAGGAACAATAATGAGAATTAAATGTCACTAGTGAAATGCACACATAGTTTAAACTTCAGGAATAAATGAGTACCAAGACATTTGTTTAAGTAGCAGATAATAGCTTCAAGTCCATGGATATTTATAACACTCTTACTATGTAATATCTTCAGGGGGAGAAAAGTAGCCCAATATTTTCCAAACCTATTAAATAATAATAATTGGAAAAAAAGATCTCATTACGATTGAGTCAGTACTATCTCCTAGCTGACTATCTTGTTGTTGTTGTTATTATTATTATTATTATACCATTGGGTTGGAATCGACTCATGACTGAACTTCCAGTGGGTTTTCAGAGGCAATAAATTGCACAAGAGGAGATTGCCCATCTTTCTTCTGCAGAGCAGCTGGTAGAATCGAACTATGAGAGACGTGCTACCAACTCCTTATGGACTATGCCACCAGAGTTCCATACATATGCTACCAGCAGATGTTAGTTCAGTAACCATGTATTGATCACCTATCACGTGCTTGGGTATCTGATGGACCCTGGAAATATGAAGGGAGCTATAAAAATGGATGAGACAAGGCCTTTGCCCTGAAGGTACCACACTCAAGGATAAAGCTGACATGTGACTGGATAGTTTACGGTACAACCGAACTGGTGGTTATG
Source organism: Elephantulus edwardii (assembly GCF_000299155.1). Taxonomy (NCBI): domain Eukaryota; kingdom Metazoa; phylum Chordata; class Mammalia; order Macroscelidea; family Macroscelididae; genus Elephantulus; species Elephantulus edwardii. Next base: position 4,637,103 of record NW_006399846.1, on the reverse strand, counting down.
TAGAAGATATTGACCGGATAGTATCCAAAAACAACAATATTGATTGACTCAAAGTTGCCCTATTGGAGAATATGTTTCACCGGCATGTCATACATGAATCCATATATACAAACATTTATCCCCCATCTCTCCCAAATTCATGAATATAACACTAGGAATTGGAGATTTATAGAGTTCGAAGACCTTAGGGCTGATTGTATCCAGATCTCTGATTACAGATGAGAGCCTTGCAGATCTCAAGGGGCATGTGGCTTGACCGAGGCCATCCAGATAGACTCTTTAACCTAAAGCTTCTGTTGCTTTGCCTGTATACCTGCTTCTTGGTTTCCAGCACAAGGTGAAATGTGAGTGCTTCCGGGTCTTAAAAAATACCTGCCTTCATGGGTGAGAAATATATAAGTCTGTACTGCTTATCACTGTGGTAGCATTAACTCTGGATAAATTAAAGGGAAAGCCAGATTGGCCAGCAAGGGGTTGAAGATATGTTTCTATGTTGATAGGATTCATGGAGGCCAGAAGTGCATCTTCTTCTAGAGTTGTTAATTAATTGCATTTTTAAAAAAATCACAGAATGTTCAAACTAAAAGTGATCTTCAGGACCACCTATCCAACACTTTTACTTTATAGGTTCTAAAACATGCAGATGACTAGAGCTGAGGATGGACTGGGGACTAGAACCTGACTTTATGAAAGGCAAAAAGGAGTGTTCTTGAACCACTTAACATGGGGCAGAGTATGTGAAACGTCTCTGGCACCATGCACAGAATCTGGTAGTCTGGTATTCAGGCACCAACCTAACCACCATGGTTGTGCTGAGATGAGGGTGAATGTTGGACCAGTTCCCAGTGCACCTTACATAAGGTCCTCACAGGGAATAGCCAGCCACAAGCTGGGAGTGCTATTCAGAGGTCCCAGTGTCTGGGCAACTCTAGAACCTTAATTCTGCTCCTTACCTTTGATCTGGTTTCTGTAGGTCCTCCATGACCACATTGCCTACCGCTACGAGGTCCTGGAGATGATTGGAAAAGGGTCCTTTGGACAGGTGGCCAAATGCTTGGATCATAAAAACAATGAGTTGGTGGCCCTGAAAATCATCAGGAACAAGAAGAGGTGTGTCTTGGTGCATATGGTTAATTCCATAAAGGACTCTTGTCCTTTCATAATGCCTATTTCTCCTAACTGCTACTTCCTCTGAATTTCTTCTTCTTTGCATCTTTCTCCTTCTACCTATATGACTTCAATATCGGGCAAAAGGAGGCAATGGTATAGATTTGCTAGTACTTTCTGTCCCCTCCAAGCAGTCTTGTTTGTATTGTGGGGACAGGTCGAGGAAATGGGCTAAGTGTTGAAACATTATATGACACTGTGTTCTCTGTCCTTGTCCTTCACCCTCCCTACCTCTGTCCAATCACTCTAGATTTCACCATCAGGCCCTGGTAGAGCTGAAGATCCTGGAAGCACTCAGAAGAAAGGATAAAAACAATACCTACAATGTGGTGCACATGAAGGACTTTTTCTACTTCCGCAATCACCTCTGTATCACCTTTGAACTCCTAGGGTCAGCTAATTTCTTTGTTGTTAATTCATTTTCTTGAAAAAAGGTGTTTAAATGACAGATGAAAAAACTTGAGGTCAGAGCAGTAGATTTTTCTGGATGCAAAGATTTAATTACTAGGATGGATTCAACAACCACTTAATTTTCTAGAAGGCCCAGGATCAAGGGAGCTAGCACCAAAATGTTGCCTATTTTTCTCCATCTCCCTCCTCAGTCACACCTGTCACCTGCCAGCATACTCATGATCTATTGTACAGACGCTGGACTGGGTGGCATAACCAAACAAGGCCTTGTCCTCAAGAGCTAATCCAAAAGATGTTGACAATAACTTTATTTACTACTGTATCTCACCCGTTGTCTTCTCAACCCCATAGTGCAGAGGCTGGAAGCCAAAGGAGCACGCAGCTGCCTGCTCAGTGAGAAAGTCATTCATTTCAAGCAAACAAGGACCAGACAGATATTTTGGTAGGAGATCAGAATCTGACTTAAATAGAATGACATCACCTGGCAGAGTATTAGAACTAAAGGGACTTGCTAGTTGAAACAGGTTATAATTTGATTGTCTTGTCATCTGGGAAGAAAAGTCTGAAGTCATTTCAATTAAGTCAGAAACCCAGATTGTATTTGACCAAGGAAAAAATCAGGGGTGAGTTCTCAGAAGCCTAGGGTTATTGGTTCACTGTGCTCATTGCTTCAATGACATCACTGTGACTGGGGAAAGCTAAGAACTGGCTAAATTTGAGTGAGAAATTATATTCTCCTCAACTTCTCTGATGACTATAAAATATACTCTACTCTCCATTCCACAGAGATAGACTATCTTTCCTGTAGCAAAGCAGATCACTTTGGCAGGAGATCTATGAATATAGTGTTTCACAAGTTGGAACTAACCATTTAATGCTCATATGCCTGAGAAAATTATATTTTTATATAAGACATGAAGGGGCAGTTGAGAGGGAAGCACAGTTGAACTTCACTGTTTCATCTACCATAAATTAAAGGGAATATTGAATTTCTTGGACCCTACAGCCCTGCCCCCTCATCTCAGACATACCCGCTACCAGAAGGAGCCAGGTGGTAGAGGACTGTTTGCAGGTTCAAACTTGGTGTTGTAATTTTTTACGCTGATTTACATCACTTTCTCTTTCCCAGAATCAATTTGTATGAGTTAATGAAGAATAATAGTTTTCAAGGCTTCAGTCTGTCCTTAGTTCGGCGCTTTACCTTCTCTGTTTTGAAGTGCTTACAAATGCTTTATGTAGAGAAAATCATTCACTGTGATCTCAAGCCAGTAAGTATAATCTTGGTCCTCCGTAGGATTTGTCCCCATTCTTAGAAATAGCTTGTCCCATTCTATTCCCTTTGAATAACTGGTGCCATCAGAGCCAGAATTTCATGGTAGAAGCCAAATAAGACATCTTTACATGCTTTTTAAACTGGAAAAAGTATGTCCAAACTAAGGGACAAGTCTTGGAAAAAGATGGGAGAGACACTTTGTGTAATTGAGGTAGATAGAAACAGGATCTGGGGGCTGCCCAATACAAGGCCTAGGGAGGGATGGATATGGATATGTCTTGAGTATCAAGATATGTAGTGAAAGGTCCAGGGAATTTGTATTTACCTTTCCTTAGTGAGAAGATATCAAGCCATGTGTAGCCCTTGAGAGCTCTACTTGGGAGGGCCTCAAGTTCTAGCTTGCCATGTAGGCAAACGTCTTACTTCTATTTCTCTAAACCCATACTATATCCACTCTGTTCTGACTTAATTCCAGGGTATAATAAATCTCTGACCACTCGCTCTCGCTCTCTGCTCTAAATTGCTATGCCTTCCACGTATCCTTCTAGTATCCTGTTGTTGCTAGCTGTAGTCCAGTTTGTGACTACTGATGTGTGCAGAATAGGACTACCCTATAGGGTTTCCAAAGTGGTGGTATTTTGGAAATAGATTGCTAGGCTTGTTTTCTGAAGCACCTTTGGGTGGGCTTGAACTGCTAACCTTTTGCCTGGTACTTAACTATTTAAGCCACACAAAGACTCCTAATATTCTATACTTACTCCTATCATTGCACTCATTTGTGTGTGGGTGAGAGAGTTGCTTACTTCTCTGTATCTTCCACTGGAAGATAAGCTCTCACAAGGTTTAGACCCATGTTTTCCATACAGTAATAGCAGTGTATAAACAGGGGCACTAGAGTTATAATTGATAACGCCTATAATATATGGGAAAGATATATGTAAAAGAAAAACAATGGCTACTGAGCCCAAATAAGAGGAACAGACCACAAGTGGAATACACAGGCATAGGAAGGGGAGGAAGAAGGGATTGTGAGAAGATGTGGAAGGAGGCCACCTGGGAATGATTGTATTCTGAGTAAATTAGGACCTGGTGTATGACAGTTGGACAAGTAGAGAGACCAGGCCTGGGACAATGTTATTAAAGCTTTATATCTCTCTGTCATCTTTTCTCTAGGAGAATATTGTGCTATATCAAAAGGGTCAAGTGTCAGTTAAAGTAATTGACTTTGGATCAAGCTGTTATGAACACCAGAAAGGTAAGTTCCACTCCAGTTCCTTTTCCTGAATTGTATTCCTCCCCTTTATTGAGACAAATACTTTACACGTGAGGTCTTCTGGGTCTGGTTTACAAGCATGGCGCTGAATAAGGTGTTTCACTTCTGTGAGTTCAGTTTTTCCATCTAGAAAAGGAAAAGACTGGACTTACGTCTGTGTACTTTGATCACAGAATACTCTGAAACTATTCTGAAGGCAAACAGAGCGTATAAATATCTTCATTAAATCTTATGTTGTTTTTTTTTTAAATTGGAAAACTAGTATAACTAATATAGCCTCTCTGTAACTAATTCAGGGAGCTCTGCTTGCTCGGTGGTAAGGAGTTGTGCTGCCAACCCAAAGGCAAATGATTCAAATCCACCAGCCACTCTGCAGGCAAAAGATTGGCAGTCTCCTCCCCCGTAATTTACTGCTTCTGAGTATTCACTGGAGGGTCAGTTATGAGTCAGTTCCAACTCAAGGGTACATAACAATAGTGTCTAATTCAAACAACAGCTAAGTGATTATGGAGTCCCAGCTTCTCCCCCTAACTAGGTGACCACCAATCACAGTGCTGTCCCACCACCCCATCCAAGTGACCACCAATCACAGTGCTGTCCCTATCCCATCTAAGTAGCCACCAGTCACAGAACTACGCCTATTTCCACTGAAGTGGTCACCAACCACAGTGTAGTCCTCACCCTCATTTGAACAGTCACCAGGTAAGCTTGCTGAAATAACTATAATGCCCCAGTTCTCTGACTCTGTCCCATTCTTTTCATCTATAAAATTTAGACTCCCTACAATATGGTCTTCTATTCATTCTCATCTGCTGAAATTATCTTGAGTATGTCTTTCTATATATTATAGAATATAGAATAGACTGGATATGATACAATATGATATAATAAATATGTTGTTGCTGTTGACTGCCTTCAAGTCAAGCACAACTCAGGACTCAGCGACCCTATGACCAAAAAGGCCCAAAGCCCCTTTACAACTATCGACATTTATCTAAGTTCATAGAGTTTGCAGAGGCATCTTATTTAGGAAGTGGATGCTACTCCTTCTTCCATGTCATGTTATGTCATGTCATGTCATGTCATGTCATATCATATCATATCAATCATATCATATCTTATAATACTTATAATTAGTATAATATAATAAATATAATATAATCTAATCACATCTTCAAATAATAAATACTTCTTCCCAGATTTTTAAGTGCTTCCTCCCTGGTTAAGATGAAAATTCCATTACTATTGGATGATCTCTACCCAAAACTTTTCCAATTGAAAAAACAAACCAAACCAGCCTGGTGGACTTAAATGAGATGATTTGGAGCAATGCCTACTTTGGAGCTCTTTATCAATAAAATGAGGAAATACACTTCTAGATGTTTTAGAAAAGGTGCAGCCAGGATGCTTCTTGGTGGAAAGGATAGTGAAACTTGATCTCACATACTCTGGGCATGTCATTAGGAGGGACCAGTCCTTGGAAAAAGACTTCACTTGGAAAGGTGGAGGGTCAGGGATGGACTTAGTTCAATGAGATGGGCTGACACAGTGACTGTAACAGTGGGCTAGAGTATGCCAGAGATGGTCAGGATGGCAGGGCCTACAGCAGGACTCAGGTGTATTGATCATAGAGTTTTTATGAATAGTAGTCGGTGCATTGCCATGGGAAAGTCTGCTGTTAGGGACCTCTCCAAAGTACTCAAGAGCAATGGTGTCTCTCTGGAGACTAAGGTGCGTCTCATACAGGTCATGGTCTTCACAATCACTTGCTATGCATCAGAGAGTTGGACAATGACTAGGGAGGATAGAAGGAGAATTGATGCCTTTGAGCTGTGGTGCTGGAGAAGAGTATTGAGGATACCATGGACTGCTAGGAAAACAAACAGATTCATCCTGGAAAGAGTTAAACCGGGTGGCTCCCTGGAGGCAAGGATTCTGAGGCTCCATCTAACATACTTTGGACATGTTATAAGAAGGGACTGGTCCTTGGAGAGGGACATCATGCTTGGGAGGGTGGAAGGACAACGCAGGAGGGGAAGGCCCTCTATGAGGTGGTTTGATTCAGTGACTGGGATAATCGGGATGGGTGTGTCAGAGACAAGTGCGATTGGCACAGGACAGAGCAGAGTTTAGGGCTGTTGTACATAGGGTCGCTATGAGTCGCAAGCGACTCTACGGCATATAACAACAACAGTCGGCTTGAGGGCATTTAACAACAACAATAATTGAGTAAGAATTTGTACTTCTATCTCCCTGCAAAACCATAAATAAAAGCTGGGTCAAAGGGTCCTAGGAAGCCTTAATTATTGTCCATCGTCACCTTAGAAGGTTTCCAGGAGGAGGGTGCCTTGAGAAAGAGGAAGGTGCTTTCCCCAAGTAAGGGTTCTCTCTTTCCCTGCTCTGCAGTGTACACCTACATCCAAAGCCGATTCTACCGATCCCCGGAGGTGATTCTGGGTCACCCCTATAACATGGCCATTGACATGTGGAGCCTGGGATGCATCATGGCAGAGCTGTACACGGGCTACCCTCTGTTTCCAGGAGAGAATGAAGTGGAGCAATTGGCCTGCATCATGGAGGTGAGGAGAGCGCCTCCCCGTGGCTGGGTTGAAACGTGCACAATAGCAGAGGCTCTCAGATGCTAAGCTCCATCAGGTCATCTAGGACAGGAAGAGCAACTTTTTGTCGCTTTTGACTGTGCCCTAAAAATAGTTTTTTGAATTGTTTTTGAAATTATGTCCTCACTTGCATATTGTTGAGTTGACATTTTCATTATCAGTTTAGTTACAAAAGGAGCCCTGGTGGCTCAACGAATAAGCACTCTGCTGCTAATGGAGGGTTGGCAGCTTTAACGAACCTGGCAGCTCAGGGCAGAGAGATGCGGCAATGTGCTCCCATAAATATCACAGCTAGAAAACGCGACAGGGCAATTCTCTGTCACGTGGGCTCACTGACATCAGAATCATGTGCATGCGAATGAATGCACATGACAACGACAAAAATAGTTGAAGGATTTGGTTTCCAGTCTAGTTGCATACATGGTGTCACTTATAAGTAAACTTGTGATGACATTCTTTCAAATGGATCCAAAAAAGAAAAAAAAGAAAACATCACATGGATGTTACACTTTCCAAAATCTTCTGATTGTTGTTTCTTTTACTTGGTTCTTTTGTTCTCTTGAATTCATACTTTATCCTATTTCCTCTACAGAATTCTATCTTACTTTATTATCGTCTTACATTTTGAAATCTTTTATCAATCACTATATCTTAATTTTTTTTGTGTTCTTCTGTGTGCTACGAAGTTTCTTCTGATGATTTAAAATATATTTAGTACATACATTTTGATTAATCATTAAGCATAAAATACAAAATTTTATTTGGTATATGGCTCCTAGATAAAAGGGTGGGCCTGGGTTTTCTTTAATACCAATTCATTCATTCAATGAACTCTGGTGTCCTAATTGGTAGGGAGCAGCACTGCCAACCCTGGGTTTTCTGTAGTACTGATTCATTCATTCATTCGTTCATTAATGTATGAAGGAATTCTGGTGACCTAGGTGGTAGGGAGTAGAACTGCCAACCCAAAGGCATGTGGTTCAAATCCACCAGCTACTTTGTGAAAGAAATATGGGCAGTCTCCTCCAGTGAGATTTACAACCTGCTGGAGGGTCAGTTCCAACTTGATGGCAATAAGTTGAGTAGATGAATATTACTTATTGCTATAAAGAAAAGTCTCAGGAAAGATCCCAGCCCATCTTTTGGGTGTATAGACATGAACTAATTCATCAACTCCTTTTAACTTACTATTAAAACAAAATGTTGTTGTTGTTCTTATTGTGTACCATAGAGTTAGAATCAATCCATAGCTGACCCTCCAGTGGATTTTCAGAGGCAGTTAATTGCACAGGAAGAGATAGACCGTCCTGCTCCCTTGGAGCAGCTGGTGAACTTGAACAGCGTGCCTTTGGGCTTGCAGCGCAGCTTCTTGCCACTAGGCCACCAGCACTTCCTAAATAGCAATTTAAAAAAAATGAAGAAAACAAACAAACACCAAAAAACCAATCTCAAACCAATTAAGCACGCAAACCACACCCATTGGGTTTAAGTTGATTTGTGGTGATAGCTACCTCTGTCAGGTTTCTGAGACTCTAAATTGTTACAAAATGAGAATACCAATCTCTCGTCCCTGGCAGTGGTTGGTGGATCTTTGGGTTAGCAGCCCAACACATTACACAGTATGCCATCAGGACACCTTAAACAGTAATTATATTTAATACATTTAAAAATAAAGTATTTTTAACAACCAATTAGCTTATAAGCTGATTTCCATTTTATTGAAAATAGTAAATTAAAAATTGTTTAACTTGTAAAAAGAAATTTATTATTCAGTTATTAATCATTCACTGTCTTAATTCATATGAAGATAATATAACCATGCACACCCTAAAAAACAAGCAAGCTTTATATGAGCATTAATTACATCTGTTATTCTTTCACTTAGGATCATCTTGTTATAGAGGTAAATCAGACAAAATAAGAGGAAATAACCCTAAAAGTTTCAAAAACTTATTTAAAAGGATTTTTCTAGTGAGCAAAAATATTTTAACTATGGGCACATGCCTATACATCTTTGTATCTGGCTATGCTGAACATTTTTTTAGATTATTTTAAAATTACAAGTGATCAAAGAGACCTATACACGTTTGAAAATTATTAAACACTTCTATTTCTTGCTTATTCACTATCTTAGTATCCCTATTTCCCACTTAAAACAATAGTGGGAAACCTACTATGCAGCTCTTTTGCTCATTAGTGACAGGTATCTGGCAGGGTGCAGTGTGAGAGTAAGTTTGTAAGTAATTGAGAGTAAGTTTGACTGTCATAGGTAAGGTTATATATGTCCACTTGGCTGGGCCTTGAGTCTTAATGGTTTGGCAATTATGTGATAATGAAATTTGGCAGTTGCAGAATGGGGTAGTCTTCCTGCATTTTTTTATCTGATGTGATTATCCTCCATTTTTGCATAACTTCTATTTTTGTGCAATGACCTAGTCTTTGAAAACATGTTGATAAGTGAGGAGTGAGTGTATAAAGTGGGTGTACAGACTTCATTTCATGGCTGAAACAAATAAGGAAATATTAAAATAATTTAAATAATAATAGCTATAAATTCTAATTATAGTGGAATGAGTTCCAGCCTGGGAATTAGGAAACTTGGATCCTAACCTTTCCTCTGTCTCTTTGGCAAATTACTTATCCTTGCTACACCTCTGTAAGCTGAACAAATCTGCATAGATACCTCCTAAAGTTAACATTGGATGATTTTTATGGTGATCCGTGAATCATCCCCACTTCTAATACCACCAACAATAGTGTGAGCAGAGGATCTGGATCCAGGTCCAGATTCCTATCATCCTGAAACGTTCTCAGTTTCATCTTGAACTCAGTGCCAGTGGGACTGAGCTGATTATGCTTTGAATTCTGCAACAAGGACAAGTGGTCCATGCCTGAGGTTAACCCTGTCACTTTTCAATCTCTGTATTTCTGTGTATCTTCCTTAGTGGAGAGTGGTGTTATGTGAAAAGAAACTCGTTGGGGTTTTTTTAGTAGCTAGAAGATCCCCATCTCTTTTTCTAATGCTTTGTAGGGAGGTATGTCATTCTAAATTCAAATGCGACCATTTTTTTATTATCTCTGACAGTGAGCACTGGCCACCACAAAAAGTGGCCGTCTAGGAGCTGTTGATATTTATTTAGAAAAATGTGGCTGGTGTTGGCTCCAGGATATTGAAGTGGCCCTTAAGGGTTAAGAGTTTAGAGATGGGGCTCTGGGCCTGTTCTGTAACTGACAATGTTATCACTTAATAACTAAGTTACTCAAGTCCTCATCCATTGAAGGCAAAATCCCACTCAGCTCTAATAGTCCGTAAATCTGTGACTCCACAAAGAATGAACCAACTGCATTGTACTTGTTGAAGGTGCTGGGTCTGCCGCCAGCCCGCTTCATTCAGACGGCCTCCAGAAGACAGACATTCTTCGGTGAGTTTCCCAGTCCCTTTTCACATACCCCTGGCCTCCTTTCATGGTATTCATTTTGCTCCCTAACAAAGAGGCAAGATGTGATTAAAAATGTCTTTCAGAAAAGTAAAAAAAAAAAAGAAGAAGAAGAAAGAGAAGGGTGCTCAAAACTGGTGGCATGGTGGAGAAGAGGGTGGGGCGAGAGGTGGAAAGTCACTTTGGGGATGGAGTATTAGCAGTGAAAATACACAGGGTCAGGAGGAAAGCGAGGCTCCTCTCCTGAATATTAACTAGCAATCTGAAAATCTCAAAAAGATTCTAATTATGTCTCCTGAACCTCCTCCCCACCTTACCCAGTCAACTTGGTGTCTAACAGTATTGACCTCACCTCACTGTACAGGGAAATCAAAGAGCAAAAGCTTCTTTTGAACAAAGTGGAGTAATTCCACTGTCACCTTCTGTCATTAATGAAGCATTATGCTGCCCTACTGAAAATCTCATACTCAGCCAAATCTTTATTTTCCAGGCTCTTTGCAACTTTGGTATAAGATGGATAGACAAGGGTTATGAGAACAGTTTTTCTATGCTCATATTTTGGCTGATCAATTATGTACAGGTCATTTGTCTGCTAGAATTAAGCCTCACCCTCAGTCCTGCCTGCACCCCCAACCCTCATCATAGTTCCCAAGCTTTTGAGATTTTTATGATCCTATGTGTTTCTGTTTGAGTGCTGCTGTAAAAAAGATGGATAGATGATCTATCAGAGCACAACACGGGGAGTGCTTCCAGGGCACCGGGCCCCAAAATGATGAAGTCAGTCCCAGATCTAAAATCCACCTAAAGAACCTCAGAAAGTTAAGGGATTCCCAGGTCAGAAAGACCATGTTGGTGGGAAGGTCGGCTAAGTGGAACAAAACCAGACATGAAAAGGATTCCACAGGCATGCACACTCCTGCTCCCCTACAATGACACAGCTGGTTTATAGGTATGCTGCCTGTAAAATCCCAGTTATTCCTATTCTTTCTCCCATCTTTTATTTTTAAGCAGAAGTGGGCTCAGTAGAGGTGATACAGGTCACATGCTTTTTCTCCACTTTAATAGAACAATAGCTTGCCCCATTAATAGGAAAGCCAAGAATAGCATACTCCTTGAAGACTCCTCTTGGACAAAAGGAACTGGGTTATGCAGGGCTGATACCTTTCAGTTTGTATTGATTCAGCCATGTGACTATTAAAATGTTGGCCCATTCCTGGACCAGTTGGTAAATAGCCATAACCCTGAGCCACACACAAACACAACTTCCTTGCCCTCTCTTCTAGTCCTCTTGACCGCCACATACTCCAGAAACGAAAATGTTAATACCTTTGCAAGCAGAGGTCTTCATGACCCATCTTCCATGCCAAGGTTGGCATCCATCCTGACTGGTCAGTGTTCATGCTTAAATTGGTCAGTATCAATGCTTAAATATTTTAATATTATGGTCAGATTTGAAGATGTTGTCTGTGAGCCAGGGCAGGGCCTTGAATGCCCTATAACACTGCTTGCATAACTCCCTTTCTTCTAGATAAGTCTGATTATAGGATTTGGCTGGCACTCTGTTAAGTTATACATGAACAGTGGGGTCGATCTCTTAACTCTTAATAGATTTTGCCCTCCTGCCACTTACCATTCAGCTTTGGGCTGTTGACTGATTTTAGGTAAGAAGGTGGTGATATTCCCTTTTGATGGACAAGGACATTGTGAGGAATCACATCTTAAGATAATAACACACAGGACTCATGAGGTAGCATCTAGATGAGGACTAGAAGGAAGGAACTATAGCGGAGGTGGGAGGAGAGTTCCAAAGGGGAGGTATGCATGCCTCCTTTGTGGAGTTCCCAATGTCTGCCATCAGCACTAGGCTTTTGAATGGTGATGTGGTTTTGGTAAGAATATTTCCATGAATAATAAAGGACTGCAAATGGAGCTGCTTCCTCTTAAGTGTTTCCCAAACTTTTTTAGATCATAAGAATTGAGGAATTATTGTAATCATTGTTATTCTTAGCAATTTTGATAGCAAATCAATTTTAGTTCATAGCAACCTCATGTGACATCAGGTGAGTATCAGAGTAGCATCAGGTGTTTCTTCTATAGAGCTGAGGTTTTGAACCACCAACCATTTGGTTAACAAATTAATGCTTAACCATTGTGCCATCAGGGCACTTGGAAACATGTTCATTCCCAGTCGCCTCTTTAAAAGGAAGTTCTGGGGACCTGACCTAGTACATTTGAACTGGGACCCAAGATTTTGATTTGGTTTTTAACACCTCCTTATGATTTTTATGCTAAGGTTCTTGTCTCCTCCTTGTCTGTTTTGACCCTCTCTCTCAACTGCTTCTCAAGTCTCAGTCATAACTAGTTAATATTCTCAGCCGGTAGCAAATTGTTGTTGCCCCTCGGTAGAAAGATACTTAGGTGCCAGAGGCAGTAAGAAAGAAGTGGAGAGCAAAATTAAGTATTGGATACAGAGAGAGTACTCAGTAAGCAAGGTGTGCAGGGACTTTAGTTGTGCTTACTTATTGGTTTATAGAGCACAAATGCATGTGAAGTTCAAGTCCGTTAAGTTGGACTCAATTCAGGGCTGGTCCTCCAGTGGGTTTTTGGAGGTTGTAAATTGCACAAGTGGAGATTTCCCATCTTTCTCCCACAAAGCCATTGGTGGATTTGAACCACCAGAGAAGCATAGCCTTTGAGACAAGGCCAGCAGAGCTCCACAGATAGGTAAGAACCTACCAGTGCACCATGCGCACCTACCAGTGCAGACTGTGTTACTGCTTGGGAAGGACCAGGCAAGATTTTGGTGTGACTATTAAGTGAAAAAGTCAATCTGCTTGAGTTAATGAGCTCTGAAAGCAAATCCTTATGCTGAAATGGATTTCTTGCTATCACCTTTGTGCATCCCCAATTTCCACTTTCTTGGACTAATGAGGAAAGGATAAGGACAAAGATAATTCCAGAGTTGATAATATATTTTTGATCATAGTTGAATTCTTTTTTAATTTCATATTTATTCTATTACTATTACTACCATTGCTACTGTAGCTGCTACTATTACTATTATGATTCCTGTGAAGCCATTTAAACCATCTCATTGGGAAATGAAGTGTTGGGAAGGTTGTTCAAAACACACTGGGTAGTAGGGGAAACTGGGCTTTAAGTTCTATTTTAATATACATGTGATTGCTTACATGGTGTGTGTGCTTGTGTACAAGGGAGGGGAAGGGGATAAGAGACAGTGGCCAAATTTGCCCAGAGCAGCAGGGTTGAGTAAGCTATTGTGATATGACCAGTGAATATTTACACCTGGAACTAAATACAGAATGTTGTATCTCTAAAGATTCCAAAGGTTTTCCTAAAACTATAACCAACAACAGGGGGAAAAAAAGATACCCGGACTCCAAGGACCTCACAATGGTGCTGAAAACCTATGACGCCAGCTTCCTTGACTTTCTCAAAAGGTGTTTGGTGTGAGTCACTTTTGCTTCTGGGCTTCCTCTTAAATACTTCCCTTCCACATATGTTAGCTGGTAAAGGCTGCAACTTGGGGACAATTACAAAAATGACACTAAATCCTCCTGTGTTAAGGAATTAAAGCCTCCTGCCCTAAGTACCAACTTAGTACATGTTAGCTGTTACCATTTTACTATACTCCAGCCTACAAGAGTGCAGGCTCACTGCAAGTCAGAGTGCACTCCATGCCAGAGGCTTTGTGAGACGATGGTGCTTAGACACTTTTTGAAGCTAGGAACTCATGGCTCAAGTTTCAGCCATAGACAGCTCTGGTGGCATAGTGGTAAGGAGTTGCACTGGTAACCCAAAGGGTACATAGTTTTAATCCACCAGTGAGACAAAGATGGGCAGCCTCCTCCCATGTGATTATAACTGCTTCTGAAAACCCACTGGAGAGTAAACTGTGGGTCGATTCCAACTCAAACTCAACAATACACAACATCAACAACATGAGGTGAACAGTCAGGAAATCAAAAGACAAATTGCTTTAGGGAAAATATGCTACGAGGAACCTTTCCAGAGTACTGAAGAGCAACAATGTCAGTCTAGAGACTAAGGTGCTTCTGATTCAGACCATGGTCTTTATAGTTTCTATGTGTAGAGAGCTGGACAATGACCAAAGAAAGCAGAAGAAGACTTGATGCCTTTGAGTTGTGGTGCTGGAGAAGAGTCTCGAACAGACCACAGACCATCAAGAGAACAAATGAGTCTGTTCTGGAAAGAGTGAAACCAAGCTGCTCCTTTGAGGCTAGAATTTTGCAGTTCCATCTCACATACTTTGGGCATATGGCTGGGAAAGAAGCAGTCCTAGGAGAAAGATATCATGGTTGGAAGGATGGAGGGACAGATCAAGAAAGGAAGATCCCAGATGAGATTAATTGACACAGTAATTAGGGTACTGAGGATATGTGTGCCAGAGGCAGTGAGATTGACTCAGGAAAGGGCAGAGTGCAGAGATATTATACATAGGGTTGCTGTGAGTCGTAGTCGACTGAATGGCACTTAACAACATACACTCCTTGGAACCATCCACCACACAAGATTAGAACAGCAGCTTTTGTTCAGAGATAAACCTAAGGAGGCATGCACGTTTACGAAAGAAGAGTGGTTGAAAGAGGTAAGGGTAATTGGTAATGAGGACGTGGAAGGATTCATTACATGATGGGAGTTTCAGTTAATGTCACAAAATAAAATGCATTTGAATTCTTGAATGGGAAACCAATCTTCTCTGTAAGCTGTCCATCCAAACTACCAAAAAAAAGTAGGCAGTTACAAAAGATAAACAAATAAATAAAGTTTTCTAGTTTATCTCCACTGCGTAGCAAGTAGCTGAGTGATACTGGACCAGTCACTGTTCCTCTCTGAACCTCAGTGTTCTCTGTAAATTGAGGTATTCTTTTAGTCACTTCTAGCTTGATCAGGCCTATAGTTGTATTTTCAGAAAGCCTTATCTTTATATTCTCTTCTATGGGATTGAGTAGTTTTAGCAAATTATGGATGTGGCATTTGAGCATCCTGGAATTGTTACTAGCTCAGATAGTAAACCAGCAAGTTCTACAGGAAGCTTTGCCGTCTGAGGGTTAGCTGAATAAGCAGGTAGAGAAGAATCCTGTTCCCCATCTTTACCTCTGCCCTATCCTAGCTTCTCGCTGAGGTTATAGAATGAATGTGCATTAACAAATGACAAATTCACCACTTAGGCATGGTCAAGTTATCTCAGAACTCCAATTATTCAGAAACAAGCCACATCCACTAAGAAACATTTTGAAAGGAGGATGATTTGGTTGTTCACAACTTGCAGAAGAAGTTCTTTTCAACATGATGGACACCAAGTAGGCAACAGCTGGCATTTCCTACTGTAGAAGCTGGGAACACTTTCATGTGACCACTAGTTAATAGTGATGTGAAAGTCAGTGGACAGCTGAAGGATTGTGATGGGGAAAAGGATTAGTTGCCATACTCTGTGTTATGACAATAGGAAGAGTTAGGATCTGGAGAGGTAAAAATAGCTGTGAAGTTAATTTTTGCTTAGTACTTATGAAGAAATGTTAAAGAATTGGAGTTTTTCCAAATTAGAATAATTGACTCTCTGAGATGGTGCCTTGTCACTGAAATCAGTCAAAATGCCCACGGTTTTACAGATATATTCAGTAAGATGTGCTTAGAGGTTTGACTAGATTGCACCTACATCCCGTTATAAATATGAATATCCTTGCATTCTCTAGTTTTCTATGTGATACATTTAGATGCCCAGATTCCAGGCTATGGGAATTGAAACCAAGTGTCTCTTTGCTGTGACATTATTTACTCATCCCTAAGGAATTTTTTTCTATTAGAGATAAGAGAGTTTCTAGGAATCCTAGAAAATTTGAGTTCTACTATATTTTCCAACTTGGTATTTAGGGTTTTTTTTAAAGAGATTCATTCAATAGTTCTCCCCAATTACCTTTCAGTTATATGCTATCATTTCTATACTACTCTAACTTTGAGTTGTATCTTAAATCGTTTATTTAAGGAAATGGAAATAATCAATGCTGGGCTTTGTTGGTGTGTAGGTGGGAACCTAAACTAATAAATTAGTTTATTTAAGGAAATAGAATAATCAATGCTGGGCTTTGTTGGTGTGTAGGTGGGAACCTTCCCATCGCATGACCCCTGACCAAGCCCTCAAGCATGCTTGGATTCATGAGCCACGGAGCTTCAAACACAGGCCTAGGACCCAGGTCCTAAGAAAATCTAGTTTCGATGTGCCATTGGACGGAAAGAAGAATGATGTTCAACACCATCCTCACTTGGGCAAAAAAGGTACAGCCCTCCAATCATCAGTCCCCTTCCCAAAGGCACCCGACAGGTCTGAAGATTTATATGCCAACTTCTCTGGACTTGATCTTGCATGATTATTCCAATATATCACTGCAGTCTACCATTTCTTAGCTGCCTTTTGAGATTGTACTGGATTTTTGGTTCTTTGTATCTTCCCCCCCCCCCATTATCTTTTGAATTTGTTCCTTTTAATTCTCTAAGGAACCCTAGAGATGCCTTCCTGGCACAGTGGTTAAAGTGCTCAGATGCTCCATGGGAGAAAGCTCTGCCAATCTGCTTCTGTAAAGATCTGTAGCCTTGGAAAATCCCATGGTGCAATTGTATTCGGTCCTACAGAATTGCTATGAGTTGCAACTGACTTGATGGCGGTAGGTTTAGTTTTGGATGGAGCCTTAGTGGTGCAGTGGTTAAACACACAATGTATAATGGAAAGGTTTGAGCCCACAAGCTACTAGGTAGGAGAAATATGTGGTGGTCTTTCTGTAGGGTCTTTCTGTTTTACAGGACCACTATGAGCAGGAATATAGACAGAACGATAGTTTTCCTTTAAATATCATACCGCTAGGGTTTCCCCCAAAACCCTTTACTGTCTAATGGACAATGTTGTTTGTTCATAATTGGATGCAGCTTGCTGGCCCTCTCTCTCTCTCTCTCTCTCTCTCTCTTTTCCTTGGGCAGATGAGATCACTAAGGAAGAAGCTACAGGAGATGGAGCCACTGTGAAGCCAGTCCAGAATACAGCTGCTCAACAGGATTCTGTCAAGCGCGGGGCTGACGCTGTCCCACTGCCTCATCTGGAAGAAGCTCCTGGGAAACCAGAGGCAGTTGTCAAATCGGAGAAGTCCCCAACTGCTGCACAAGAGCAAAGCAAGAACTCCTCCCCTAAGAACACAGACATTCTACCACCCATTACATGACTTTTGTTGAGGATACACCCAGTTCCTGTCCACCAGTGATTTGTATTGAGATAGAATTTATATTGTGCAATACTCCAGATTGTCATTTTTAATGCACATTGATTTGTTTTTAAAAAAAGAAAACCAAAACTATTCACATGGCCATTTGGCATGATTCCACTTGTAAGGGATGTGGGGAGGATGGCTTTCCCTCTGTCCATAACTAGATAAAGCAGTAAGTGGTTTTGGCACTCAAATAGTGTTGTAATTAGTTTAATGCTGTCTATACTCAAACACTGTTAAAGCATCAACAATGGTGTTTTAATAAAAAGAAATTTTTCTTCTTGCTCAAGACTGCCATCTTTGGTCAGTCAGGATTCTTGTTTAAAAATGACAAGTTTAACTCAAACCAGTTTAAGCAACCAAGTGTATTTTTGCTTTATGTATTTGGAAAACCAAGAGGGATGGATATAGTTTCAGGAACAACAGGATCTAAATATTTAAATAAGATTATAGAGTTCAGAAGCCATCAGAGTTCGTTTTGGTGAATTATCTGTGCTTCTCTTCATAGTTAGTTAGCTTCATTTTGATGATGGATCTTCTAACAACATATAACCACCAACATCCAGTCAAAAGCTGTATTCTTTCTTACCATCTCAGAAATAACTGTTTGGCTTTGGCATGAATGAAATTACTGTAGATGAACCATTTACTGTGTCTGAGATATTGGAATAATCTGATTGGCTAGTTAGGACCAGTTTTCACACTGGCTGGGGGGGAATGACACCCCTCTTGGACTCCATGGAGCGGGCAAGGGATATTTTCCAATGGAAGAAATTTTTATTAAACAAGCAGACTATGTTCACTTGTCCATCCCACCCCAAAATCTAGCCATATTCCATCATTCAATTAAACATACATAATTTATATAAAGTTATTGCATATACTTAGACATTAAACTGAAGATCATAATATAAATGTTGTTGTTGTTGTTGTTAAGTGCCATTAAGTCATAGACGATTCATAGTGACTATGAACCAAAGACCTGAACATTGGATCTTTTCTCCAAGTTCATAGAGTTTTCAGAGGCAAGCTATTTTGGAAGTGGATGCCACTCCTGCTTCCATGCTCCACCAAACACTGTCCACCATGGGTAACCATTATTGCATTTGACACATCAGTGTCACAGTGTTTAACATCACAGCAATCACATACCTGTCTTCATAGCTTTCACTTTACTGGCTGGATAAAGTCCATCAGGGAAATCACTTAGCATCTGGAGCTATGGCTTTGGATGAGATCACTCAGGGAAGATGATAAAGAGTAAGATTAAGAGAGAATCAAGAGAAAGTCCTAGGAAAGAGAAATATGGAAGATGTTGACAGGTGAGTAGACACCCCTCTTAACTGTAAAAAGGCTCAAAGAAGTAGGAAGAAAACTGGAAGTCAAAGAACTAGAAAATACACAGAAGTGGAAAACAAGCAAATGGTCAAGAATATAGAAGGATCAGGATAATAACAACAACAATAGTAATGTGGCATATTATAGCTGATGGAGCGAGTGACATGTCAGGTGACTTGTGGAGGGTCTGATAGTAGAAAGGTAAAAGCACTGGCGACAGAACTCAGATATTCTGGTCCTTTTTACTTAAGCACCAGCTCTCTTCAACTATAGATAAAACTGGAGGCATACAGGAGTTCTCCAGCTCCACACACATGGGATAAGAAGCCAAATCCTAGACATCCTGATGAAAACTATAGAGCATTTTCTGATTTTTATGAATTATTGATGAATTGTGCCTTCTTCTTTTGAGAGAACACTTTCTAGGAAGGGAGTCACAAACTGGTTCAAATGAACACAGGGAACAGGCTGAGTGACCTTGGATGGTACCTGTTAGTCCAGCACTATCTTAGCCCTGCTGTTCATCTGATTATCTTTTCAATTTCTTTACTCTATTGGCAATATGATGGATCTTAAGGAATTCAAAGGTAAATCTTAAGGAAACCAAACACCGTGAGCCCTTTAATTGTAATTTGTTTATTTTATGTCCTTGCTCGCATGGACAGGAAAATCTGCAAAATCCAATGACTAGCATATGATGGCATGTCTTTCTCATGAGTGGTATGAAGATAGTGTTAGGGCTCTGAGGATACGGAGAGGGAAGCTGTGGAGGTGAGGTTGGAGGAGAGAGGTGACAAGGGCTGGGCAGTGGTGGATAGACAGTGGTGGGTGGCCACCCGGTTACAGATTCACCATCAGCCAGTCCAGCAGCTGCAGCCGAGTCACGTTCCCCACCGCCTCGTCCAGCTGTCGCTCCTTCTCATAGCGCAGTACCGACTGCAGGACCTCACCGACGCTGCGCCCTTTGTCTACAGCGGTAGCCGAGAGCTGAAGCAGCTATGGAGAGGAAAGAGAAAAAATAGTGGAGGTGCTGAACTCCCATGGCTGGCCGCAAAAGGCCCGCCAAGATGAGAAGAGGTTGGACCAACTTGGGAGAACTGCAACTGGGCAGACATCCCTAATTCTCACCTTTGCTGGCCTATTGGACACATTAGCACCCTTAAACAAAAGATGTTAATAGCCACCTGCCTATGGCATGCAAATATAATTCCCCATGAAAAGAAAAATCTGCTGTTTCCCTATTTGTGCAGTGGGTATGTGATCAATGGTGCTGTAGACCTCAAAGGATTCTAGATGCCCTCTGTCACTGTGGTCTCAGAAAACAGGCTCTGTTGTTCCACCATCAGTACACTTGGTTTCAGCAGTCAGGAGATCAGCAGACGTATTGCACTGGAAAAGTCTGTAATCAGAGACCTCTCCAAATTATTGAGCAGCAATGAGATCAGGACGAAGGTGCCCCTGATTCAGACTGTGGTCTTTTCTGTCATTTGCTAGATTTTCAACTGCATCACAGATACACACCATGCCTCAGTATATATTTAGCTCAATTTTCTCTATTTTGCAAATATATTGCTCTGCCTAAGAACTAACACCATTATGTTGTTTTAGTTGTGTGCCGTCAAGTTGGAAGCGACTCATAGCTGATCCTCTAGCAGGTTTTCAGATAGTAAATCATCCAGAAAAAAGATTGCTCATCCTTCTCAATGCTGGTTTATTGACTAAATTTGTTTTCATTGTTATTTATGTTTTTCTATTTTTTTTAAATTTTATTTTGTGTGTACCATCAAATCTGATCTGACTGGAACAGGAGGAGATTGCCCCTCCTTCTCCAGCACAGCACCTGGTGAATTCGAACCATGTACCTCTGAGATTGTAGTGCAGCTTCTTGCCACTAGGCCACCAGAGCTTCCTGTTAATTATGTTTTAAGGTAACTAAATTGTTTGAAGATTGGCAGTGTCTTCATAGTATAGTCAAATACTCGACAGAGAAGCTGTTATGACAGGGCCTTGACTCTCTGTTAGGCCAGTTGTAGGGAATGCCGGTCAGACTGTGGTATTGAGGCAGCCAGGACTGGGAAGATGGGCACTGAAAGGCAGAGGAAAGTAGTCTCTCTAGGTCTAGCTCTCTTGAGAATGACCTTCTTAGGGGCTAGATATGCTGAAGGTACTTCTTGTTGTTATGTGCCGTTGAGTCGTTTGCGACTCATAGCGACCCTATGTACAACAGCCCTAAACCCTGCTCTATCCTGTGCCAATCGCACTGCCTCTGACACTCCCATCCCGATTACCCCAGTCACTGAATCAATCCACCTCATAGAGGGTCTTCCCCTCCTGTGCCGTCCCTCCACCCATGATGTCCCTCTCCAAGGACCTGTCCCTCCTTACAACATGTCCAAAGTATGTCAGACGAAGACCCAGAAGCTGCTGAAGATACTAGGGAAAGAATAATCTCTGACACATGAGAGTGACTAGAAGTCAGGAAGAGAAGTGCTCAATTGGAAAACCCAAGTGGCAGATAAGGAAGCTGAATCCTGCAAAGCTAGTTATTAAGATTCTTCAACCTTTTCCCAATTACCGTCACTACAGTTAAGAGAAAATTGCCGTTTATTTAAAAATAGTATATCCTCTATTAAACTTTTAAGCTTAACATTGGAGCAACCCTTCATGTGAGAAGATGGGTACCTGAAAGTCAAGGGTCCTGGATGTTATGCACTAATTTTCATCTAATCTCGGAAATGATCTATGCTTTATCCCTAATCTGGTCCAGGGATAGTCCTCTCTCTTTAGTGCTCTCTGAGTCCAAGTATGTGTTCCCCACCCTCCTCTCAATTCAACACAACACAGATAAAACCAGTGAGAATAGATAAACACAAAATTATGGGTGGGGGAAGAGCGGGGAAGAATTATTAGTCTACTGTTGGCAACAGTACACTTACACAATCATTCAAAAATTCACAAGAAAAACATAAATCTCAGCTGCAAGAATCAGAAATATGTTACTAATCTTTCCTCAGTGAAGATTCCCTTTACTGATAAACCTTGAAGTGATTTGATAGGGAGTCACAGTTAACTTACTATTCTTTATTATTTACTATTGATATATCCCAGTATTATAGAATTGACACATCCCATTCCCCAAATTTTTGGTATAATGAAAGTTGCACTGCTCTACTATTTTCCTGGGGGGTGGGGTGCATGAAAATATCTTTTTTTTTATACTCCTCTATCTTTACTATCTTTCAAAAAACTCTCATTGCTATCAAGTTGGAACAGACTTATAAATGAATAAATGAATGGTTGTTTACCGGGTTTCCGAGTCTATAAATTGTGCAGGAGGAGATTTCCATCTGATGGCTGAACTAACAGAGAGGTGCAGCCTTTGGTTTAGCAATGCAACTCCCACAGAAAACAGCATAATGTATAAATGGGTATATCAGACACCAGACACCTCAAGGTATTAAATACAGAAGAAATGCATGACATCAATACCACAGCCAGCACTGTATTACCAGATCTGTGAATGAAGGAAATAATTTTTCACACTATCTGGCTAGATCATCATCTCAAAATTCTTCTCCCCACAGTAGATGTTTGTGATATATTTCCATCACAAGCTTGTATCTACCTCGCCAAGGAGCAGTCACATTTCATGTCCTCAGATGGGTTTAGATGAGAACTAGCAGGAATATAGAATTTTATTACGAGAAATTTTACACAGTATTCTAAAAATGTGTGGAGATGTTGAAAGCCTCTGAAATTTGTTTTATTAATGAGATACGCATGAACAGTCTGACATAAAACCTAAGAAAGGTATGACACAACTTGAATTAGAAGTGCATTCTGAGTATATCATAGAAAATGTTGCTATCTACTTATCATCCATTGTTTGTAGGAGGCAGTGACAAATTGAATTTGAAGAGCAATACAGGGGCAGTGGCTTTCTCCTATTCCTTTTTAGGCTGTTTCCTCTGAAGTTTTAGAAATAGTTTAAATTTTAAAGAAGAATGATGTAATCATCATTTCTTCTGCTCTTTGTTCAAAGAAAGAATCGGGAATTGGTGAGTCATGCTACTGGATAAATCTGAAGATTTACTGTCTTACTCATCTTTATTTACTTCAAATATTTTTTAATGAGACAATATGAATGAATAAATTAATGAATTAAAAATTATATTTGAGACTTTTAGGCATACTCAGGACACACTGGTTGATCTCCTTGATAAAATATCATTAAAATGATAGTAAAGTAATAAAGAATGTGTACTTTTACACACTGATTTATGAAACCTAGAAAATGGGTGGAGAATGGATAACTTATTTAATAGAAGAAGATGTTACATCGAAGTATCTGTGGAAAGGGATAACCACAACAAGAGAACTGATACAGAGTTTTGTAAAGGCATTTACACCAGGTCCTGGAGAAGAGGCTGAAAATAGTTGTGGGGTTGCTTAAAAGTCTGGGAGGATTAGAATCATTCTGGGTCCCTTTTAATGCTATAGAACCAGAGGTTGGTCCTCACCCACTCCTGCACTGTCTCTCCACCCTTCCAAGCATGATGTCCTTCTCCAAGGACAGTCTTTCCTGGCCACGTGCCCAAAGTATGTGAAATGGAGCTTCAAAATCATAGCCTCTGAGGTTTTTACCCTCTCCAAGACAGATGTATTTGTTTTCTTGGTAGTCCAGAGTATGTTCAAGACTCTTATTCCACACCACAACTAAAAGGCATCTATTCTTCTTCTGTCCGTTTTAGTCATTGTCCAGCTCTTTGAAGTATAACAACTAATTGAGAAGATCGTGGCCTGGATTATGCCCACCTTTGTATCTAAACTGACATTGTTGCTTTTCAGCACTCTGGAGCGGTCCATGACAGCAGATTTTCTCAGTGCAATTTGTCATTTGATTTCCTGACTGCTGGTGTTGATTGTGGATCCAAGCAAGCTGTAATTGCTAACAACTTCAATCTCCTCTCCTTCTATTATGGTGCTGACAACTGGCCCAGTGGTGAGAATCTCTGTCTTCTTGATGTTGAGCTTTAATCCATATTGAAGACTACAGTCCTTGACTTTCTGCAGCAAGTGTTCAGGCCTTCTGTTTTAACAAGTAAGGTTATGTCATCTGCATATTGTAGGTTGTTGATGAGTCTTCCTCCAATCTTGATGCCACACTCCTCCTCATAAAGCCCTGCTTCTCAAATGATCTGTTCTGCATACAGATTGAAAAGGTGTGGGGACAGGATGCATCCCTGATGCATTCTTTTCTTGATTTTGAACCATGCAGTATTTCTTTGCTCTGTTCTGAGGACTGCTTTTTGGTCCAAGTATAAGTTTTATATATTACATGAAAACCAATAAGATTTAAAGAAAGAAGCATTAAACAGAAAAAAAGGCAATGAAGATAACAGAAGAAAATATAATAAATCTTACAGTATTATCAATAAGGGGAAAAAAAAACTCTTAGAACATATGAGTCATTGAAAATTAATATAATTATAGATAAAAGAAAAATATCAGTAGAAGGGTTAGAATAAATTTTTACCAAGAGTAAAACAAAAACATAAAGAAACCAAAAAAGTAGAAAAATTAACATAAAATATAAATTCAGCCAAGGAGAATGAGAAAGAAAAACATCAATGTAGGTACTATCAAAGAAATAATACAAAAAAAATTATAGATGAGAACTGAAAAT
>NW_006399846.1:4590871-4611210 GCF_000299155.1 Elephantulus edwardii | reverse complement strand
ATTTGGAAGAAGTGGCATCCACTTCCTAAACAACATGCCTCTGGAAACTCTATGAACTTTGAGAAACTACGATAGTTATAGAAAGGCTTCAGGTCTTTTGTTCATAGGGTCACTATGAGTCATGCTCAACTCAACGGCAATCAATAACAACAGCACACACACCCCCGCTCTGGTGGCCTAGGGGCAAGAAGCTGTGCTGCAATCTCGAAGGCACACAGTTCAAGGCCACCAGCTGCTCCATGGGAGAAGGATGGGCAGTCGCCTCCTGCGTGATTAATTGCCTCTGAAAACCTGCTGGAGGGTCAAGTATGGGTGGGTTCTGACTTGACAGTACACAACCACAACCACAAAGCTATAAAAGGCAGAACGTGACCATGCTCATGTTCATTTCAGCACTAATCATAGTAACAAAGAGTTGAAAACAACATCAATGTGTGGATGGATAAACAAGCTATGAGACACAATGCAATATTCAACAACATTAAAGAACAATGAAGACTCTTTAAAATACCTTATAACATGGATAAACCTGGAAGATACTATGCTGAATGAAATATAATCCATAAAAAAAAGGGCACACGTTATATGAGTTATAAAAAGTCAGGGAAAGGTATTTAATATATAGGGACAAAATCTTTTGTGTTTGTCATGGATGGGAAGGGAGATTAAGAAAAAACACTAATGAAATAATGTTGCTGTTGTTGTTGTGAACTATTGAGTCAGAACAAACCCATAGTCAACCCTTCAGCGGGTTTTCTGAGGAAGTTAACTGCAGGGCAGAAGGTTGCCCATTTAAATAATAGGTACATCTTAATTTGGGTGAAAGGAAAGGTAAGCTACAATAGAAGGGTGATCCTTAAAGAGACGGACACACAGTAATTAGATACAATGATGAGCTTGAGCACAGCTGAAACTAAGGAAAGTACAAGATTGGGCCAGGTTTGATCTGCGGCACATAAGCTAGAGGGGACAACTTGCCTAATAAGAACAAACAAAAAATACTGAAAAGACTTACAGGGTGGTGATTTTTCCACATTCTAGCCTAAGTAGTATAATATAGATTGTAAGTAGACTCTGAAAATCTTAAGTCTGAACATTTTAATGCATAGAAGACAAATCACAAAAAAACCCACCCACAGAACAAAAAACACAATACAGTGAAAAATTGCAAAAGATAGAGTAAATAAAAATAAATTATGTTTTTTAAAAATCCAAAAGAAGGCAATAAAGATAAAATGGAAGAGAGAGAAAGATATATAATAAAGTGAGAAAAAAAATAGTAGAAAGGCTTGTTTGAAGCAGGAAAAACAACAGGCAATCTGCTTCTGTAAATGTTCCATCCAAGGAAACTCTATAGGACAGTTCAACATTGTCACCTGGACTTGCTACAAATTGAAAAAGATTGGATGGCACCTAGTAACTACAGATCTATATCCAAAAGTCTCTATAATTAGAAGGAATAGAAACATTTTAAGCATCAAGTGTCAGAATTGATAAAAAACATTTTTCTGAAATTTCTGAACTGTTGCCTACCAAAAACTAATTTCAAATATAATAAATTAAAGTAGAATTACGAGAAGAAATGTACCATGAAAGAACATGAGCAAAAACAAAACAAAAGAAAACAAAAAATACAAAGGCTGACAAATATAGCCAGAAATACACAACCTGGGAAGATAAAATTGATGAATGGGGCCTTCTAAAGATTAAATTCCTGTGTGCGTCAAAAACATTTTCTAACAGAGTGAAAAGTAAACCTACTGACAGGAGGGAAAAAAATTTGGAAATACTGTCTCACGCAAAGGTCTCATAACAAAAGTTTACAAAATCCTGCAGGGCCTCCACAAGGAAAAAAAAAACAACTGATAACACTGTCACAAAACAAGCAAAAGACATGGAAGGACCTTTGATAGAGGAAGATATTCAGATGGCAAATAGACACACGAAGAAATGCTCAAAACCACTGGCAATAAAAATGAGGTAACTCAAAACCACAAAGAGATACCATCTCACCACTGTAGCAGTGGCAAAGTTTAACAGGACAGCAAGTAATAAATGTTGGAGAGGATGTGGAGAGATATAAACTCTTTTGCACTGTCGGTAACCATAGTTTGTGATGATTGACAGTCAAATGCTTTTTCATAGTTAATAAAACACAAATAGACATTCTTCTGGTATTCTCAGCTGTCAGCTAAGATCCATCTGACATTAGCAATGATATCCCTCGTGCCACAGCCCCTTCAAAACCCAGTTTAAACCTCTAGCAGTTCTTTCTCAATGTACTGTTCTAGTAGTTTTTTTTATGATCTTCAGCACTATTTTGCTTGCATGTAATACTAATGTTATTGTTCTATAATTTCGACATTTACCTTTCTTGGAATGGGAACAAATATGGACCTCTTGCAGTCAGTTGGCTGAAGACAGGTACCTTTCTTAAAGATTTCCTGGCACAGACTGCTGAGGCCCCAGAGGAGGAGTGAACTGTGAGCCTGTCCCAGAACACCTGCTATTGTGCTTTTGGACTTCAGTTGCAAGACCTCAAAGAGAAGAGCCAGGTAGGGCTCCATCCTGAAATGCTTGTTGCCAGACCTCAGGCAGGGCCAGAGAAAGCTGTTCTGTGCCATGATATTGGTATGCCTGATTGTTTCTATGGTTTACTGTTAGAAGTACAACATGTATGTGTCAATTTACTGATTTGTATGTTGCTACTTATTTTATTACTTAGTTACATATATGCTTGTTTGTTTGTTTTCTCTCATCACTATAGCGCTTATCTGTCAGTTTGGTATTCTGGGGTAACTTGTGGGTTCCTGGGATGCTAGAGGCTATTCCACTGGTGTTTCAAATGCCAGTATGGCCATCTATGCTATGGTCAGGTTTCAGTAGAGCTCCCCGATTAACAAATATGCAGAAGCAGGATTGGCCATTCACTTCTGAAGGAGCAGGCCTTCAAAAATCCTATGAACAACCAACAGAGGAGAAACAAAACTATGAGAAGAGAAAAAAAGTCCTCTGAATGTTAGCTATTAAAGAGATGCAACTCAAAACAACAATGAGATATCAACTCACTGAAGCAATAGTAGCAAAGTTCAATAGGACAGCAAAGAATAAATGCAGGCAAAGATGTGGAGATATCTCTCTCACACTGTTGGTGAGATTGTAAAATGGCACAACCACAATGGAAGGCATATGGTTTGAATACACCACTTGCTCGATCGGAGAAAGATGGGCAGTCTCCTACCACATGATTTATCACCTCTGAAAACAATCTGGAGGGTCAGCTATGAGTTGGTTCCAATTCAATGGCACATAACAACATCCCTCTACTGGGAATATACCCCATAGAAATTAGAGCTTGACACAAACAGATGTATACACACTCATGCGGACTTTTTTTCAGAATTATTTATAAAAGCAAAGACATGGAAGCAACTTAAGTTCCCATCAACAAACAAATGAATAAAGAAACTCTAGCACATGCGCACAATGGAATATTATGCAGCACTGAAAAAGAATGAACTTGTAAAATACTACACAACATGGATGAGTCTGAAAAACATTATTCTGAGTGAAATAGTCCAGCCACAAAAGGACAAATATTGCATAAATCCACTGTTATAACAATAAGATGGATACTGGTGGGATAGCAAGAAAAGAATGGATAGATAGTGAATAATGCACTGGACTAGGACAAGGAAGGACAATTTGAAAGAAATGGACAATTAGACATTATGTGTATGTTAATTAACAACATGGAACAGGACAAGCGTTTCAAATTGTGTTGGGGAAGGGAAAGGAAGAAAATGTGTTTAAATGAATGAATGAAAAACCAATCTCTTTGTGAACTTTCAATAACATCACAATTCAAAACAAGCATGTATATGTGTGAGAATCAAATTTCTGCCTTTGTCATTATATGCTTTTGAAGAATTAATTTTTTTTATCTTCTCCGTTCATTAATAGGAATTCTATTTTTTAAATGACAAATGGAAAATTTTAATTTCTAAAACAAAGGTTAATATTCTTATATATTAAAAACTTAAGAACAAAATAAATCATTCATTCACAGAAAAAGAACTTCAGATGGTTCAAAATATGAAAAAGATTCATCACTACTCTCAATAAGAACAACAAAAAATGAGACAACACTAAGCAAAGAGCAAGATTTTTACACTTCCTGTTGGTGGAATAAGTGTGGGGAAGCAGACACTCCTATGTTCTTTTTCTACCCTCAATATGCCGGTTTGCTGCATTAAGTTGCTTCCAGATTAGGAAAGGTTAGGAAGAAAGGCTTGATGACTTCCTTCAAGAAATTTGGAATTTAAAACCCTGTGGAGCCTAACTGAGTATTCCCAAGTGTAGCAGTGGTGATAAGCTCCCTAAGAGGGAAGGCAGTCAACACACACAATGACTTCAGCAATGGATTCCAGGATACTAATGAGAAATAAAGGTGGCGGAGGACATTTAGGATCAAGAAATGCTTTTGCTGGTTTATGTTCCCTTGTTGTACAAAGGGTTGCCATGAGCCAGCACCAGCTTCACAACTAGCAACACCAACACCAACAACAAACTACTGCTTTAATAATTATGTAA
Organism: Elephantulus edwardii; assembly: GCF_000299155.1. Classification (NCBI taxonomy): domain Eukaryota; kingdom Metazoa; phylum Chordata; class Mammalia; order Macroscelidea; family Macroscelididae; genus Elephantulus; species Elephantulus edwardii. The sequence goes on along the minus strand of NW_006399846.1, from coordinate 4,606,617 downwards.
ATCAGTAAAAGCTCTATGGAAAAAAATTTAGGAACATATATCAAATAGATAAACTCTCATTTAAATGACTGTACATTCCTGGGGGCAGAGGGTGAAGGAAATGGGAAAGGTCTGGTGTGAAAAATTATGTATTTGGAGTTTGTAAATAAACCAGCATAAAATTAAAAATATGACTGTGCATTCCTTTTCTAGGTATTTAGCATGTGGAGATGTGTTTGAGCTTGTGCAAAAATGTTACCCCTTGGTTGGATCTTGGTTGCTGTTTATGGCTGCAACATGTTGAAAACAGAAATGCACATAATGGGACAGTGGTTGAATAAATTACAATACCTTCATAAGGCTCAAAATATACAGCCAGTAAAAAGAATGTGACAGCTCTGTATATTGTAGAACAGTATGTGTGCTGTAAAGAGCTATACATCTATAGTTATATGCATATTCATGAATATTTCTGGAAACATAAGTAAGAAATCATAATGTTTTTCTCGAGGGAAGCGAGTGAGATGAGAAAGGGGAGAAATGTGAGAAGAAGGAGGGAAATAACACCACCTTAATTTGCACTGTGTGCCCTCTTATGCCATGGAATTTTTAATGACGTGTAACTATTACTTTTGGAAAAAATACAAATGGCTTAAAGGAATTAAGCTCAGGCACCCTGATGTCACTATGCTCCATCATTACATCTTGTTTGCATGAGAGTATTATGTCTACACTAATTATGAATTAAATCTCTTTCAAAACAAAATAAAAGTCATTCTTGAAGCCTCCATAAATCTCATCTAACTATTCTTAAAAACACAGTATCAGGAGAAGATAAAATAGATGAATGGGACCTTCTAAGAATCAAATCTCTATGCACATCCAAAAACTTTTCCAACAGGGTAAAAAGGGAAGCCACAGAGTGGGGGAAAAGTATTTGGTAATGACATTATCAGATAAGGGACTTATATCCAGAATTTATAAACTACTTGAGCACCACAAGTTAAAGGTAATAATCCAATTGAAAAATGGGCACAAGATATGAACAGACACTTCACCGAGGAAGACATTCAGATGGCTAACAAGCACATGAAGATATGTTCAAAATCCCTACCTCTAAGAGAGATGCAAATCAAAACAACTATGAAATATCATCTCACCCTAGTCAGAATAGCAAAGTTTAACAGAACAGCAAGCAACAAATGCTGGCAAGGTTGTGGAGAAACTGGAACCCTTATTCACTGTTGGTGGGAGTGTGAAATGGCGCAACCACTGTGGGAGGTGGTATGGTACTTTCTCAAAAAGTTGCAAATAGAGATACCATTTGACCCAGCAATTCCACTACTGGGAATATACCCCAAAGAGACCAGAACTGACACCCAAGCAGATATATGCACACCCATGTTTATTGAAACTTTGTTCACAATAGCAAGGAGTTAGAAACAACCTAAGTGCCCATCAACAAACGAATGGCTAGAGAAGCTGTGGTATATTCACACAATGAAATACAATGCTGTATTGAAAAACAAGGAACTCATGCAATATTATTCAAAATGGGTGACCCTGGAGGACATTATGTGAGTGAAATATCTCAGTCACAAAAGGACAAATACTGCATGGTGCCATTGTTGTAAAACAGGACTGACATCGGGGTCGGGGCGAGACTGAGAAAGATGGGTTTAATAATGTATACTGCATTGAAACAGATGAGAAAGAAAACTGTTTAAAAGGGATATGTGATCAGGTAGATTTGTCATGCAGGAGTCTAGAGCAAAGGCTGTATAGTGGAGTGGACCTGGGGGAGGGATTGTAAAACAATGAAAGAAATTTTCTTTTACTCTTCCCAGAGGGTGGTGTACTGGGAGGGGGGAGGGTTGAGAGGGGAGAAAAGTGCAACAATGAATGAATGGAAATCCAAAGTCTCTGTAAATTTTCACTGAAATGAATAATAATTTTTTTTTAAAAACCCCAAAACCCCACATTTTAAGTTACAGTTTGCTAACATTTTAATAGACTTCTGTCTAGCTTTTCAATCCTGTTAATGCAAATAATAACTCCTTTACGTTGAGAATAGACAGATATGTATGTACATGTGTGTACAGAAGGGGGACTGCAAATATATTGTCTCCATTTTAAACAAACACATTAAAGACACTAAAATTCTAAATTATCCCAAACCAAAATCTACTATGTATGCTACTTATGATGGTTTGGACTTAACATACAGTTACAGAACAAAAGCCTATTGTTTTCACAGATTGTATGCATATAAGAGCTCTGGTATTCTAGTCTGTAAGGAGTCTGACTTCTAACCCAAAGGCTATGCTTCTTTGGCAGTTTAAATTCACCAGCTGCTGTGCTGGAGAAGATGGGTAACTCCTTTACCTGTGTAGTTTACAGGCCCAGAAACCTGAGGCAGGGTCAGCAGTGAGTCTGCTCTGGTTCAACCTTAATGAATTTGAGTATGAGATGCAAACAGAGATCTATTTACAGATTTTTTTTTTTCATAAATTTAAGCTTTTGGTAGCCCTCCCTCCCCCCCTTTTCTAATGGCTAAAAACGTCCTGGTGGACGTAGCGGGTAATGGCTGTTGACAGAAAGGTCCCCAGTTAGAATCCATTAGCCGGTCAAAACCAACAGCTATTCCATGAGAAAAATGGGCAGTCACCTCCCAGAAAGGTCTACAGCCTCAGAAACCAAAAGGAGGGTCGCCATGAGTCCAAACTCATTAGATGTCAGTGTGTGTGTTGTTTTTGGTAAAGATTTAAAGCCTTGGAAACCCATGGGGCAGTTCTACTCCGGCAGTTTTAATATGATCACTATGAGTTAAAATTTGACACAATGACAATAGATTTTTGGCAACTAATGACTATATCGCAAAATACTAATTTACTTTAAAAAAAATTATACTGGTTTACGTACAAAATTTGAATACATTGTTTTTCACACTGGATCTTTCCTATTTCTTTCACTTTCCACCCACCAAATTGTGTTACCCTATAATTACCCCCATCCTATTCCCTCAGTTCCCCCCTTCCCCACCTTAGATCCTCATACTCATTCTACAATAATGATTTTGCATAGTATTTGTCCTTATGGGACTTAGTTTGTTCACTCAGCATAATTATCTCGTCCCTCCCAAGTCAGGTAGTAATTTTCTATATCATTGCTCCTGTGTGTTGCATAGTATTCCATTGTGTGAATGTACCATAATTTCTCAATCCATTGATTGTGGTTGGACATTGGGCTGTTTCCATGTTCTTGTGATGGTGAATAATGCTGCTACAAACACTGGTGTCAAGCCTCTATTTGTGCCTCAGTTCTCATTTTCTTGGGGTGCATTCCAAGCAGTGGTCGTATATGAAATTTCAGACTCTCAGGACTATATGTAGGATTGGAACTTCATATTCTGTCTAACTTAAACTTCAATGTACGTGTGAATCATTGAGGCATTTCATTAAATTTTAGATTCCGTGGGTTTGGAATGGAGCCTGAACTGTTGTATTTCCAGCAAGATCTCAGGAAATACCAATGCTCTTGGTCCACAGATTACACTTCCAAAGTAGCAAAACTAGATCAGACAGGTCAGATTTGGAGGATCAGTGAAAGAGAGGAAGACCCTCAAAGAGATGGACAGACACAGTGGTTGTAACAGGTTCCACTATGCCAGAGATGATGCGGGTGGTATAGGACAAAGCAGGGTACAGATCTGCTGCTCATAGGGTTGCTGTGGGTTATAGACAACTCAACAACACATAACAATGACAGTCTGTGTTTTGGGAAATCCTATCTCTTCCTAGTGCCCAACTGCAAGTGTTACTAATACCTCTTATTGGGCAGAGAAAGCCTTTTTCTCCAGTGTCTGAATTTTATGAGGACGGATTCTCCGAACTAATTCCAACATTTTGTGCCTACCTACACTACCTAATTGATAACAGTCATTATTCCATTTTTCTTAATTGAAAAGAGCAGTTGCTATTTAGTTAACTTTGAACTTTGGTGATCTCATGCATGTCAAAGTAAAACTGTGCTCCATAGAGTATTCAATGGTTGATATTTGGAAGTACATCACCAGGCCTTTCTTTGGAGGTGCTTCTGAGTGTCTCACATTCCGCTATGGTTAACCAGTGAACCATGGGATTGCAACACCTACAAACTCAATTGACAGAAGTTAATAAAAATGCCTAAATTGGAGGGGGTGTGTGTGTGTGTGTGTGTGTATATGTGTGTGTGTGTGTGTGTGTGTGTGTGTGTGTGTGCTGAAGGAATGGAAAAGGCCTTTTTCTTTCTTTTCTCCCCCTGTACTAGAATATAAAGGATCTTGGAGGCATAGTGGCCAAGCACTGAACAGCTAACCCCAAGGTTGTCAGTTTGAATCTACTGGCCATAGGAGAAAACATGACAGCCTATTTCCGTAAAGATTCTTGTTACCATTGAGTTGACTCCAACTCTATAGGATAGAGTATAACAATTCCTTAGGATTTCTGAGGCTGTGAAATGTTATGGATGCCAACTGCCACCCTTTGCTTCCACTGGATGACTGATAGGCTTGACCTTTTTATTAGCAGCCCAGTCAGTGCACATCACCAGGGCTCTTCTATAATACAAACAAAACCGAATTTGTGTTTGTAGTGATCTTCCAGTGGGTTTTCTAAGCTGTAAATCTTCAAGGAAGCAGACTGTCTATCTTTCTCCTGCAGAGTGGCTAATGGATTTTCAGTTAGTAAGCCAACAAGTAACCCACTATGCCGTTGGAGTGCCTTTCTGTAAAGTGTACAGTGTTGGAAACCTTACAGAGTAGTTCCATTCTGTCTTAGAGGGTTGCTATGAGTTGAATTTACCGGGTGGAAACTGTTTTGTTTTTAGTTTTGAGCGGCAGCACAAGGCAGTAATTTTAATAGTATACATGCTCTCCACTCACACTTGTCCTTTAAAGAGACTTTCCAAGGTCTGAAGGAGCTCTGGTGACCTAGTGTTAAGAAGCTGCTCTGCAATCTCAAAGGCATATGGTTTGAATCCACCAGCTGCTCCGTGGGGGAATGACGGGAAATCTCCTCCCATGCAAATTACTGTCTCTGAAAACCTGCTGGAGGGTCAGCCCTGGGTCACCTCCAGCTTGAAGGCATATAGCAATAACAAGGTGAGAGAAGTTAGGAGGCATACTTACCTTCACCAGTATTATAAAGGTGATTTCCCATCTGCCTTCACAATTGAATCAGAATTTGAGGTGGGGAAAGAGGAGTGTTACTTACTGAATCCCTTCAAATCCCCAACGTCCTCTAGATGGTTGGCTAGGAGAGTATTTACAAGCTTGAAAAGGTCACAAATCTAGACTTTATGCCTTGCTCTTCTCTTCTCAGTACATCCCAGGATACTTTCTAGTAAATCTGCCTTATTTTGGATCAGGTTGTCCTAACTAAAGCTCAATTTAGAGGCCAGATTTTTAATCTGATCCTTCGATCAAGTTTCTCAGGGGTCGTCATATGCACATTCTCATCAATCAATGCAGAAAATAGAGAAAAAGATAATTTATCATTCCTTTTCCTCTTTGATAGCATCTCCTACTCACCTGCTTTAGTGGCCTGTGGTAAGGAGTTGCCTGGCAACCTAGAGACAGGTGTTTCAAATCCACCAGTTGCTCCTCAGGAGATAAATGAGAAATCTCCTCTCTTGCAATTTGTAGCTTCTGAAAATCGACTGTAGGGTCAGCTATGAGTCAGTTCTGACTCAATGGCACGTAGCAACAATTGAGCAAATATAATGTGACTTTACTATCTTTTCCAAGAGGCATGATCCCCAAATCCTTACTGTCCCCAATCTACTCTTTCTGGGTCTGTCTTATTAATTCATTAAGGCAACAGACTCCCTTGTACTCATAAGAACAAAAAAAAATGTAAAATAACTCAAGTAGAGTTATATTTTGCTTTTTTCCTATTGAGTCTACATTTAAAAAAACAACAACAACAACAAACCAATGAAAACAATCCAAACCAGAAAAATATTTTTGGGAAAAGGAAATAAAATCAAGTAATTTAAAAAACCACACACACACACAACAAACCACCCACCCAATAAACCCTTAATAATGATCACAGATCTCCCTCTGACTTTTCTCCCTTACCTTCTCTTGGATGCCTTCGTCATCACCAGCAAAGTACAATATAGGAACGTTGAGCTCAGATGCTGCTACCCATTGAAGGACTGCTTGGAGTTGTTTGTTCTGAACTGTATCCGTTAGATTGTGATTGTTAACAATCACCTTTGGGGCTGCACATCCTTCAGGGCAGTGTTGTGAGATGCCCCTCAGTTCATTCTGGATGGCTTGATAGGCATTCTGCAGGAGAATCTCTGCCGTGCCTGTGCCCTTGCCTGGTCGACACTCATATAAACTGTCTGGGAAAGCTGATGTTTGTCTGCTGGCATCCCCACACTTATCATCTCCCAGTTCTGCCAAGGGAGAGTCACAGGACTTTGCAATAATAAGACACAGCTTCATCACTGAGTCCATCAAATGTTCTATCATCTGCCCATTCATATGGCCCTCCAGTTGGTTGGCAACCATCTTGGTGAGTCCAGCTAAGACACCTCCGGTCTCTTCAACCTCACATGCTTTGGTGGAAGATGCGGTCGCAGGTCTTTCACCAGGATGACTGTCTTCCTTGGCTAGATATTCTGGCGTCTTGGATTCACAGCTCCGATCATTCTTGAAAATGGTCTCACCGAGTAAATTCCGGATAAAATTGAAGAAAATGCTCATTAAATCTTTCTTTTCTGCTTCTTCTTGGTCACCTCCTATAAGATGAGCAAACTTAAAGCTGGACTCATCAGGAGTTACAGGGGGCTTCGTAGCAGGCAGGTTGGAGCTGCCAGCGGCTTCTAGGAAGCTCTGTGCATCCATTCTTCCTCCCTGAGCTAAGTGGTATTGTATCAAAAGTAGGGCAGATACAATCAGGTCTTTGGCCCAGGAGTCTGAATCATACATAAAGTTCTCAAGCTTCTGTGGGCAAGGACTGTTGCAAGGCTCCTGCGTGTATTCCATAGGAATGTCTGGTGCAGGCTTATATTGTTTGTTAGGAGCTGCAAATGCCGCACGCTGGAAACCTGGAGATTTACATTCTTTGTGCTGAGTTTTATGCCACAGGCTTAGTCCCTCTTTGATAATGTGTTCACCCAGAGTTTCAGCACAAGACTTCTCTGGCTTGGGTTCAGTGGGGCACACTTGTTCCCTGAATTTAGCTTCGGATTTCATCGTTGCATAGTTTACATTCCGGTGTCTTGGGTCACCCATTCCCTTCATGGAGACAAGGGAATAATTCCCAGCCTTGTCCTTGACTTTCCTGAAATTCTCGGGGACATTCTTGGGAAACATCACACTGTATAGCTTGTTCATCATGGCATCCATGATATCTGTGGCCTTCTGGCTTCCATGACAGAAGACACTCCTTTTGACAGCCGAGACAAAGTCTGTATCAGTCATAAGAGTCCCTGTAACATTGTGGAGGTTCCTCATGAAGGAGTCAATGAGATCTGAGACCACATCTTTTGCATGTTTGATAAGGACTTTCTTCAGAAGAATGGTGGCAATGGTTGTATCTTTTACTTGGATCCTCAGCGTCTTCATGATAGAAGCCATCATATCAGACACCACACTGTTAGCATAGGTCATGATGCCTTGGCTAACGGAAGCTGTGAAATCATCAGGTCTTTCTAGACCTCTGAATATCTTCCTCTCCCTAGGTAAAGACCTTCCACCCTCCTTGGCATCACCTGCATTACGAGATTCAAATACTTCCTTATAAAAGAAAGACTTCTTAGAAGCAGGCTTGTCCTCTGGATTCTTGCCTTCCTTGGTTCTTTCCTTGAACTTCAAAATGCTCTGGTATTTCACAGTTGGAGAAATCCTGGGTAATTCTGAAGCTCTGTCTCCAGAGCCAGGAGTCTTGTCTGGAATAACATTTTTGGAACACACAGTGACAGTTTCATTTACCAGATCTGATGCCATCTTGCTCAGGCTTCTGTTGGGTGTGGGTTCTTCACCCATGTATAGGGACTGATGGACACATTTGTTTTCAGAGCCATCAATCTTCTCATTGATCTCCTTTCGGGCCATGGCTATGACTAGATTTGTGAGGCGGTTAGCATAGAAGGAAACTTCGTCTATTGAACTCTCATTACAAGCGGGGCCCGAAGGAAGATTCTCTTTATGGGCTACCTCAAAATGTATTCTTCCTGGAGAGCCCCTGTTGGTGGTGTTGTAATAGTCCACAGAGAAACCCTTGCAAGGGTTTGCTAAGTTGGTCATTTCTCCACCAAGTGATGATTCTCCAGGCTTAAACTTAGCATCTTGGAACTCTACTGTACTTTGTTCCAGGTCTCTGCGGAGCCAGCTGAGCACTCGGATGGGATCAGTTGGGATTTCCTTAAAAACAGACAAGGATTCATCTAACTTTAACGAAGTTAAGCCATATGATATTCAGAACCTTAAAGACAATTTACAAAAAATATCACCCTTTCTTAGGCCTTACAGGTTTCAACATCATATTAAAATATGTATTAACTGCTTGTAATGTATTAGGCACTGTTTCGAGTGCTTTGACTACTCTTTATCCTCATTTTACAGAGGAGAAAATGTAAGAACAGAGAAGTTTAAATAAGCTATCTTAGTAATATAACCTATTATCCTTATAGATATTTAATAAATAATCAAGAATTCCAAATAGTCAATGACCATGACACTCTTGATCATGACACTGTGTTATATATACCCTTAAGCTACGACAGTGGAAATGTGTTATTACAACGTCATTGTTGATGTGTGCTATCAAGTTGGAACCAACCCATAGCTCACTCTCCAGCAAGTTTTCAGAGAGAATAAATTACATGGGAGGAGAGGCAGTAAATACCATGCCCGTTATCCTGCAAAGCAGCTGGTGTATTAGAACAGAAGTGTACTACTATGTAGAGACTGTAATTAATGTTATAAAACAAAATTTATATGAGTGGTGCAATGGAAAACCAATTTGCTCTCAAAATGTTCACTCAAAGTACAAGAAAATCTTTTTCAACAATCAAAATCTGATAGTAGCAGCATAGAAGAGTTAATGTTTGAATTCAATCAATGGTTATTTCCTACATTGCTATTGCTATTTTCTATGGTCTAATTGCTTTTATTTAAGTTTGTTATTACAAGTACAGTTTTAGGTAACTTAAAGGATAAATGAACTATCTTTAAACACTTTGACAGACTACAAGTAAAATTTTTATATGCTAATGGTTTCCAATGAAATATTTGACATCACATAAATATGAGTTAGAGCTAAGTTAATGTTTATGTGCAATTTATGAGCTCTGTGTCAATATAGGTAGTATTGTGGACTTTAGAAGGGATAAGCACATATATGCATTTATTTACATGTATATAAATTGTAACATCTAAGTAAGGAAAAAAAAATCAACAAATTTCTTCCCTTAAATATTCCACTGAAATACATCCATGAATACAGTAAAGCATGATTATAATTGTAGTGCCTCAAATTATTCTTTTTAAAATTTTTTATACTGGTTTATTTACAAAGTTCATATGCATTATTTTTCACATCATATCTTTCCCATTTGCTTCACTCACCTACCCTCCACTCATCAAATTGTGCGACCGTATGATCAAATCATTCTTTAATGAAGAGCAATAGCTATGGTCTTCCCAGACAGACACACTTGTGCAATTATGACAATTATTTACCCTTGATGCAGTACTGGTTTTGTTGTTGTTATGTGGTGTCAAGTCAACTAAAGCCCACAGTAACCCAATGAACAACAGATCTGAACCATGCTCTATCCTGTGGCGTCCTTAAAATCTCCCACATGCTCAACCTGCTGTCTTCATCTATTTTGTTGAAGTTCTTCCTTTCTTTCTCTGATCCTCCCCCTTTCCCAGCATGAAACCTGCTCCCAAATACTGACTTCTCCTTTGGACATCATGCCTAAAATCTCTGTGATGAAATTTTACCATCCTTGCCTCTGAGAAGCACACTGGTCGTGCTTCCTCCAAGACAGCTTTGTTTCCTCTGCTGGTAGTCCTTGGGATATTCAGTATTCTTCTCCAACACCACAATTCATAGGCATAAATTCTTTTTTATCTAAATTCTCATTCACTGCCCAACTTTTAGGTGCATAGGAAGAATTGAAAAGATCATTGCAAAAAAAAAGAAAGAAAATACTATAACTTAGATCAGTTGCACCTTTGTCTCTATATAGCTATCCATGCTCTTTAGATCTTTGGAGATGTCCTTGACAAAGCAGATTTACCCAATGCAACATGTTTTTTTCATTTCTTGACTGCTGTTACTAATGGGTGTTGATTATGGGTCCAGGCAAGATGAGATCATTGGCAGTGTCAGTCTTTCTTCGTCTATCATGATGTTGCCTTTTGGTCAAGGGGTGAAGCTTTGATTTCTTGAAACTGAAATGTAACCCATATTGGAGGCTATACTCTGATCTTCCTCAGTAAGTGCTTCAAATCTTCCTCACTTTTTTCAAGCAAAATTCTGTCACTGCATAACGCAAGTTGTTGTCAAGTCAACCTCTAATCCCAATACCTTCTTATTCATAATTATTTGTATTCATAATATTCTAATTTCTCAAATTATTTGCTCAGAATACAGATTGGATGGGTATGGAGAAAGGACACAACCCTGATACATACCTTTCCTGATTTTAAACTATGCAGCCTTCCCTTCTTCTGTTCAGATAACTAACTATTCCTTGGCCTATATATGAGTTTTGCATGAGCACAATTAACTGTTTCAGGATTTCGATTCTTTTCAATGTTATCCATAATTTAACATGATCTACACAGTCAAATATATTTGCATACTCAATAAAATGGAAGAAAAGATCTTTCTGAATTTATTTCTGAACAGTTGTTGTCATTGCTAAGTGCTATGGAGTAGAGCACAGCTCAAAGTGACCCTGTGTATAACAGATATGAAACCTGTCCTATCCTGTGTCCTATTTATCATCTCTGACACACAGAGTCTCTTGCTGCAGTCACTGTGTCAATACACCTGGTTGAGGGTCTTCTCTTTCATTAATACTCCACCTTTCCAAACATGATATTCCGAATAGCATCTCCTAGCAATGTATCAAGAAATGTGAGACAAAGTTTCACTATCCTTGCCTGTAAAGAACAATCTGACTGCACATTCTCTGAGAACATATCTGTTTCTTTTCCTTAAGTTTATGGGATATTAATATGGCTGCACTTTCCCCAAGACATACCTGTTTATTCTTTTGGCAATCCATAAGATACTTAATACTCCTCTCCAGTGCCACAAGTCAAAAGAATCACTTCTTCCATCATCATTATTTATTTTCCAGCTCCTGTCATCCTTGTTTATTTTCCTGCTCCCAAATGCATGGCAAGTGTTTGAAAGGATCAGAGCCTGAATCAAGTGCACCTTAGCCTTCAAAATGAAATTGTTGAACCTCAGTAATTTGGACAGGTCTCTGACAGCAGGCTTGCTGAATGCAATGCTTCTCCTGATCTCCACAGGAGATCCACATGGTCAAATTGCTTTGCAAAGTCAATGAAACATAAATAGAAACTCTTCTGATATTCTCTGCTTTCAACCAGGATCTCTGTGATATCAGCAATGATATTCCTGCTGCCACAGCTTCTTCTAAACCCCTTGAACTTCTGGCACTTCTCTGATATATATAATAATATACCATTATAGCCATTTTTGGATTATCTTCAGCAATATTTTGCTTGCATGTGATCTTAATTATACTGTTCAATAATTTCCACACCCTATCAGATCGTCTTTCTTGGGAAGTGGACAAGTATGCATCTCTTCTGGATAACTGGTCAGATAGCTGTCCTCCAAATTTCTTGGCATTGATTGGTGGGCATTTCCAGGACTACATCTGTTAGTTGAAATATGTCAATTGGCATTCCATCTATTCCTGGAGCCTTAGTTTTTGGCAATATTTTTAATGCAATTTGAACTTCTTCCTCATTACCTTTGACTCTTGTTCATATTGTACTTTCTGAAATAGTGCTCTATCAAGCAATTATTTTTGGTACAGTGATTTTTTTTTCTTCTTTTGAAATTTCCTGGATCAAGATTTTGTCCATAGCATCTCTCAGTATTTCAACTCAAGACTTGGATTTGTTTCTCAGTTCTTTCAACTTGAAAAATGCTGAATGAATTCTTCTCTTTTTGTTTTCCAAATCCAGCTCTTTGTATATTCCATTATAGTTTTCAAGCTGCCCTTTGAAATCTTCTGTAAAGCTCTTTTACTTCAAGCAACTTTTCCTTTTGTTTTGTATTCTTGAGTCTCTAGTGCAATCTTTATAGTCTTTTCTGACATTTACCTTGGTTTTTAATTTCACTTCTGTATTGCTCTCTTTTGCTCTCTTCAGGGATGATATCAATCTACAACTCTTCTGGACTTTGAACAATAGGGCACTTTTATGTATATAATCTGATTCTTATCCTATATTCAAGGGAAGAAATTTTTTTCTTTTTTTCTCCCTCATATACATTGCAATCTGTTGTTATGTACCAACAACTTGGCTACGACTCATAGCAACTTTATGAACGTTGGCTCTGAACCTTGCCCTGTCCTGAGCCAACCTCACTGTGTCTGACACATCTGCCCTCATTGCCACAGTCATTGTGTCATTCCATCTCATGCAGGGTCTTTATCTCCCATGCTGACCCTCTTCTCTTTCAATCATGCTGTCATTCTCCAAGGACTGGTCCCTCCTGGCAACATGCCCAAAGTATGTGAGATGGAACTTCAAAAACTTTGCCTTCAAGGATCAATCTGTTTTCACCCTCTCAGGGACAAATCTGTTTGTTCTCACCTGTTCACTCTTTTGGCAGTTCATGTTATGTTCAATATTCTTCTCCAGAATCACAATTCTAAGGCATGAATTCTTCTTCTGTCATCCTTAGTAAGCACTGAGTTCACAGATGCATAGCAAGCAGTTGAGAAGACCATAGCCTAGATCAGGAGCAGCTTATTCTCTAGACTGACATTGGTTGTTTGGGTTTGTATTTTTTAAATAAAATTTTCATTTTATACTGGTTTATATTGTTCATATACATTGATTTTTACTCAGGATCTTTCCCTTTTCCACTTCCTAAATAACATGCCTCCAGAAACTCTATGAACTTTGATAAATGTCAATAGTTGAAGGGGAGATCCAGGCCTTTTATTCATAGAGTCTGTATAAGTGCTCAACTCAAAGGCATTCAACAATAACAACCCCTCCCTCCACCCATCAAGTTGTGCAACACTATGATTACTCCTTACTTCCAGCCCTCTGCTCCCATCCTCCCTGCCTTGGATCCTCATACACAATTTACTAGTTATATTTCTATTCTGCAATAATGGTCTTATACAGTATTTGTCCTTATGGGACTGAATAAGTTCACTTAGCATAATGCTCTCCAGTCCCTCTCAAGTTAGGTATTGATTTTCAAAATGATTGCTCCTGAATGCTGCATAGTATTCCATCATATGAACGTACCATACTTTCTCAATGCATTTCATTGTGGTTGGACATTTGGGCTGTTTACAGATTCTTGTGATGGTAAATAATGCTGCATTATAATGCTGAATAATAATGGACTGTTGCTCTTTAGCGCTTTGGAGAGGTCCTTGACAGAAGATTTCCCTAATGCAGCTCATCTTTTTACTTCCTGATTGCTGATGTGAAGGTGTTGATTGTGAATCCAAACAAGATGAAATTTTTAATTCCATGATGCTGCCCATTTGGCCCAGTGGTGAGAATTTTTGTATTCTTGATGTTGAGATGCAATCCATATTGAAGGCTGCAGTCCTTGACCTTCTGCAGCAAACACTTCGGGTATCCCTCAGTTTTGGTGAGCAAGGTTTATGTCATTAGCATAACACAAGTTGGTGAATTTTCTTCCAACCCTGATGCCACATTCTTCTTTGTAAGATCCAACCCCCTGAATAATCTAGTCAGCATATAGATTGCAAAAATATGGTGAAAGGCTATGTCCTTATACTCTTTTACTGATTTTTATAACATTTTAAATTTTAATTGTGATCTTAACAAAAGTTTACCAAAAAGTTAGATTTTCATTCATTCATTGTTGCACATTTTACCCCCCTCCCTTGCTCCTTTCCCCTTCCCCCAGTTTATTTTTTTCCTAATATTTATTCATTGTTGCACAATTACCTCCCTCCTTGCCCCTCCACAGTCCTCTTTGCAATATACCTCTTATCCTGGGTTATTGTCAAACATATAATGTCTAATCATATATTTCTTTTAAACAGTTCTTTCCTTTATCTATTCCAGTGCAATGTTCTTTATCTATACGTTCTTATCCTATTCTCCTCCCAAACCCACATGTCAGACGTGCTTTTTCACATGAGTACAATCAAGTGTTCTGGGATTCCCATTCTTCTTAATGTTATCCACAATTTATTGTGATCTATAAAGTCAAATGCTTTTCCACAGTCAAGAAAATACAAATAGACATTCTTCTGGTACTTTCTGCTTTCAACCAAGATCCATTTGACATCTACAATGCTATCCTTAATGTCACAACCACTTCTAAACCCAGCTTCTATTTCTCACAGTTCTGTGCTGATGTATTGCTCCAGTTATTTTGGGACATTATAATACACGCAAACATATATTTTATATATGTATTTATTTATGCTAAAGCCCATAACAATATCTATATTAACACAAAGCTTATAAATTGGTCATAAATATTAACTTAGCTCTAAATTATACTTACATTATGTCATGTAGTTCCTTTGAAACCATGAGCCTATCAAGATTTTACTTCTTGCAATCTGTCAAAGTTATTTACTATTATCCACTTGTTCTTTAAAAAAGCTACTACTTGAGGTTAAATTCTAACTCTGTTATGTTGCTGATGGCTGTCAGATCTTTTAAAATAATTTCCCCTCCCCCATCAATACAGTGAGGGAACTGTGGTGGCCTAACCAGTAGGCAGTTGATTGCTAACTCAAAGGCTGGCTATTTGATTCCACCTCTATAGATCCAGCTCTGTTGGAGAAAGATGGGCAACCATATTTTATGTCATGCCAAATCTCTGAACACTTATGGGAGGGTCAACTAGGAGTGGATTTAGACTTGACAGTAATGAACTGTTTTAAAGAATAAAATCTACAAGGGGCAAAGTTATGAAAAGTTGTCCATTGCCAAACAACTTGAAGAAATGAGTTGCTGGGTCTAGGAACTCAGTTCATAGACTTTGAGGACAGATAAATAAAATGACATGACATAGTCTACAAAGACACTGTTCCACATCCTACTTTGGCGAATAGTGACTGGGGTCTTCAAAGCTTACAAGTGGTCATTTGATGTACAACTATTGGTATTTTCACATCTAAAGCAAAACAAGTAAAGAAATGAAGACTATTGGCTCATGTGAACAACTCTGAAACTAGAACAAGACGGTGCTCAGCTAATCATTGGTGACGACTTCGAAATGAAATATACTAGAGGGTCTAAGATACAGTGGGAGAAAACTGGATAAATTGTGTATACTGCACTGAAACAGATGAGGGACAGAATAAGTTAAAAGCGAGGTATGATAGGGTATTATGGTTATCACAAGAGTCCACAATTAAGGTTGCAAAATGGAATGTACTTGGGGCTGTGGGAGGGGTGCGGGGGTGGGGATTGTGTACCAGGGAGGGAGTGTTTCTTTTACTTTTCAAAGAGAGGAGCGAACTGGGATGGGGGGGGG
>NW_006399846.1:4587153-4590771 GCF_000299155.1 Elephantulus edwardii | reverse complement strand
ATAAAAAAAAAACCCCAAACTTGAAATCACAAACAGAAGTTTACTAGTCTGACTGAGATTCTAAGACTATTGACCTTAGCTATCTCCATTTTCAGCCAAAAAATAGGCAGGCTTCAAAGGTAATATGATGGGGCAGGGGTGGGGGGAGTGAGGAGTGGATGGTTAATCATAGAGTCTCTCAATTTGATGGGTGGAGGAAGGGGTCCGTAAAGGAAAGGGGAAAGACCCAGTGTGAAAAACAATGTATACGAACTTTGAAAGTAAAGCAGAATAAGAGAAAAACTTTATTTTAAGTAAAAAATAGAAATAATAAAACCAGTGAGGTATATAGTCATCAGAACAATCAATCATTTGAGATCAAAAGGCATTATTTTGCCCAAGGATAAAGCCCAGAAGGCAGGAAATAGCAGGGAATAGAAAAAACAGGAAGAAAATGGGAAGAGTGCTATTTCATTATGGGGGCAGCAGTAAATGTTAGATTGTTTTTGTTGTTACTGGGAACTGTTGAGTGGATAGTAACCCTATCCAGTAGAATTGCCCCATAGGGCTTCCTAGGCTATAAAATTTACAGATACAGATTGCCAGGTAAGCCTCCTTCAGACATGCAGAATGAGTTAAAACTACAAACTTTTCAGGTTAACTATTGCACTACCAAGACTCAGTCAAAGCTTAACCAGTATACCACCAGTTGTTGTTGTTAGGTGCTGTCAAGTTGAGTCCAACTTACAGCAACCCTATAAACAAAAGATCTACTCACTGTTCTATCCTGTGCCATCCTCACACTACCTGGCACACAAGAGCCCATTGCAGCTGGCACCGTGTCAATCCACCTAGTCAAGGGTCATGTCTCTCTCCAAGGAATAGCCCCTGCTAGCAACATGCCCAAAGTCTGCTTGCCTCCAAAGAGCCTTCTGGCTGCATCCACTCCAAGACATAACTGTTCATTCTCTCAGCCATCCATGGGTTGTTAAGTGCTTTCTCTAACACCACAGCTCAATGGCATCAATTCTTTTTCTGTCATCCTTATTCATTGTACAGCTCTCAGATGTATAGCAAAATAGAAATAGAAGGGAATTTCCTCAACATAGTGAAAAGTATATATGGAAAACCAAGAGCCAATATTAAAAAGGGGCCCACTGTCACCACTTCTAGTCAATATTGTATTAGAAGTACTGGCTATGGCAATATGATAAGAGAAGGAAATTAAAGACATCAAGATTGATTAGATGGTTAAATTGTTGCTATGCAGGAGTTGCTATGCTGAACCTTGTGCTACTGGGGTATCAAATGCCATAATGATTCCCCATGGTAGACAGTGTTTGGTGGAGCTCCCAGTTTAAGACAGGTTTGGAAGCAGGAGTGGCATCCACTTCCTAAACAACATGCCTCTGAAAACTGAATGAACTTTGATAAATGTCAATAGTTGTAGAGAGCCTTCAGGTCTTTTGTTCATAGGGTAGCTATGAGTCGTACTCAACTTGAAGGTAATCAACAACAACATATGCAGATGATATGACAGTGCACACAGAAAACCCCAAAGTCTGAAAAAAAAACCCAAAACAGAACTGTTAGAGCTAATGGGCCAATTCAGTAGGGTGGCAGGACACAGATAATATCCAAAAGTCAGTGGTATTCCTGTACAGTAACAAAGAGAACTCAGAGAAGGAAACCAAGAAAACAATGCCATTTGCAATAGCCAACCACAAATTGAGATACTTGGGAGTGAACCTAGCTAGAGACACAAAATACCTGTACAAAAAGACTACAGAGCACTTCTGCAAGACACAGTGTTTTTGTTATTGTTGATTGCTGAACAGAAACTCTTGTACACTCTTGGTAAACTTGTAAAATGGTGCAACCACTCTGGAAGGCCATTTAGTGCTTCCTAAAAACAATGAACAGAGAAACTCTGTATGACCCAACTATTTTTCTGCTAGAAATATACTTCACGGAAATTAGAACTGAGACACAAATGGAGATTTGTACACCAATGGCCACAGCAGCATTACTCACTAGCGCAAGAACAGCCCAAATGTCCAACCACAACTGGATAGATTGAGAAATTGTGGTATATTTACACAATGGGATACTATGCAGCACTCAAGAGTAATGATTTTAAAAAACACTACTTAACTTGGGAGAGACTGGAGAGAGTTATGCTGAGTGAACCAACTCAATCTAATAAGGACAAATACTGCATAAAACCATTATTGTAGAAATAGAAGGATGACTAGTAAAATACGTATGGGGATCCAAGAGGGGAAGGGGTGGGAGCAGATGAGTGAGAATGGGTGGGGGTAAAATCCCAGAGCTGTAAAATTTGGTGGATGGATGGAGGAGGTAAAGGAAATGGGAAAGATACAGTGGAGATCTGAAATGACAGGGTAATGGTGGACATAATATGATGGCAATTAACTTTATAAAATATTATGAATGGAAATGATTGCATGAAACACAATGTGAATGAAGAATAGTGTGAAACTATATATATATATATAAACTTTGTAAGCAAACCAATATAAAATAAAAAAAGAATCATTTCTAGATTCTGAGTCTTTGACACTCTTGCCATTGTGAAAAAGATTAACTTGCACACTCATTTCAATATTCCTCTCTAAATGGTGAAGAGATAGAGATTGTTAACAACTTTAATTTGCTTTACTCCACAATCAACACTCTTGGCACCAGCAGCCAGGAAATGAAAAGACAAATTGTGTTGGGAAAGTCTGCTGCCTCACTTCTACTCTGAGTGCCCCATTTCCAACCATCCTTCTTTCCTTCCTTCTGAACTCTGCTCCACGTGGGGAGAAACCAATAATTGCATCTTACATGGCTGATAATAACCTTTTAAATCTCAGTTGCTGCCTACCAAAGTAAAGTGTAAAATGTCTTTGTGGAGTATGTTATGCCAATTAACCTAAAATAACCCCAGCCTTGTCTTAGCCTCTAAACCTTATGATTAAGTCTCTCAGGACATTTGGTTATGACTCAAAAGTTTTCATATCGTTGTCCCTTCTACGTTCTATGTACTACGTTCTATGGATATATTTGCAGCAAGTATAAATAAAATCTCAAAAAACCCTCTTAAAAACATGTATACAATTGAATGTATTCTATGTTCTACGTTTATGGATATATTTGCAGCCAGTATAAATAAAATCTTTTAAAAACCCTCTTAAAAACATGTATACAATTGAATGTATACTCCCATATGCAATTCCAAGCATATTCAGCTAACTAGCATATATGCCTATGTATCTATCCACTAGTAAACAATAGTTTGGTATCACCGTTATTGTAGGACTATACATATAATAGTATTTGGTCATGATATGCTATGCTATCCTCTATTCACATTCGTTTTTGTATCTGTACAGCAGTTTTGGTAGTATTTTAGATATCCTTTGTATTAATTACAGATTACCTTCCACTAGATATGTTTCTACACTTCTGCATATAAATAGACTAAATAGGTATTGAATAAACACTAAAGAACATGATGTAGAATTACATGCAAATAGATGCTTAACAAATGTTAATACTAAGGATGAATATTTCAATAGTGATTCTAGTCACCTATGAGATCCAAAAGGCAGACAATTGTTTCATTATATATAT